>NW_017731368.1:3136281-3282763 GCF_001890085.2 Hipposideros armiger
CTTGAGCAAGCTCTTAACCAACTGAGCCACTCGACCAGCCCCCAAGCCAGTTCTTAACCATCGCGCCACTCGGCCGGCCCTAATTTTATTTTTTAATCTCCCATTTCTTGAGTTTCTCTTCCTTTCTGAGTGACACTCAGCCCTTTTTTTTTTTCTATTATAGTTTCACTTACCAAGAATTTGTTCTTATTCTTGGTGTCTTTTTTTTTTAAAGACCATCTTATTTCATGGATAAAGGTGTGTGTGTGTGTGTGTGTGTGTGTGTGTGTGTGTGTGTGTGTGTGTGTGAATAAAAAAAGGAACATGAAAGACAATGCATGGAATAGAATATTTAAATATACACACATTCAGTACTCACACAATATTCTTAGAAAGAAAAGGTACTACAGAGGAGTTAATACTGTTTTTATTCTTCCATTGTCATTTTTTAGGACTTCAGTATGGAGTTGGAATAAACACGTGTTCAGTCTTCCATGTTTGTATTTTTCACCTCTTTCTTCTATCTGCAACTCCTAGTCATCCTTCAAGACAAGTCAAATGTCTGTTTCCTTCAGGAGCTTTTCCTAGTCCTCTTTCTTAAGGCCCACACCAGTTTTAGTATCCCTCTGTTATGTTTCACTTACCATTTCATATATTCCTATCATAAGATAGTGTGTGTTTACTTTCCCTTTTTCCTGGGTACTCATGAGGTAATAGTAATAGTGGTTAAGAGTGTGTGCTTTGGACAGAGATAAATCTAGGCTAGGATTCTAGGTCCAATATATAACTCACTTCGTTATTGTATAATATTGGGGTGGTTAACCTCTCTAAGCCTGTTTTGTATGTACTGTAGATAAAGCAGTGATATCCTTCTTAGCAGTGTAAGAGTATATGAGAATGCAGTTAAAGCACATGGCACATAGTAAGAAATGTCAGCCATGATTACTGTTAATGTGAGAACCCTTGACAACAGGTACTGTGTATCTCTTAGGTCCAAAACATAGGAGACCCTTAATATATGCTTTTAGCACATAGTTGTTATTGAAATACTTGTTACATAAATGAGCAAACCATATTTCCACAAACAGCATCTCCACATATATTTTATGGCATCGGATGAGCTTATCAGACAATACCTGAAGATTGATTTTCAAGCTTTGATTGAAGAGGAGTGATTGGCCAAGGGTAGGCTGTTACAAGCACTGAAAAGAGTTTAAAATGTTGCAGAGGCATACTTATTAGTCCGACTCTGGAAATATGTAATTATTGGGGTTATATGTGAGGCCTGTAAATAGTGTTCTTACCAGAGATGAAAGAGAATGATGACGTAAGTTTAGTGATAAAAAGCATGAGATATTCAATAGTTTGACTTTACTTAGTGCTGTGTGAATTATTTCTACAAATCAGGAGTAAAATTTCACTCTTTGTTGCATTCAACAAGTAACAGTGTTGAATATGTGCCTGGCACTATTGTTGGTGCTAGAGATACAGCAAAGAATAAGACAGTTTTAGCAATGAAGAATTATAGCTTGAGTTTGAATTATATGAGTGTGTGTGTTAGTGGGGAGCAGCGCCTAGGCACCAAAGAAATAAAACAGGGTGATGTGTACAGAATATCAGGTGGAGTGGGGAACCAGATTCTTTCCAGCCTCTCTGAGGGCAGGGTTAGTCCCAGAACCCAGGTCTCCTGACTCAGTTCAGGTTTCTTTCATCATATGTCAGTCTCTTGAGTAGAATTTTGAACAAAGTAGTGATTTTACATAAAGAGTTAACATGAATGAAGCCAACTCAAATATTTTCTGCAGTGACTTCTGTGACCTGCAGGTATGACATTATTCCAGACAGATTTCCACATCATGTAGGCTAACACTTGCTGTTTATTCATAAGACAGAATGACCTTAAGAAGTGTTACATAATCTTCATGTGGCTGCTTCCTTCTCAGTTTTCATTATTGTGGGACTTTTGGAAAATGTAGTTGCATTTCAGAGCTTCAAAGTAGATAATCTGTTTCCAGCTTAAATTTTACATGTAGTTTTGACTACATGAAGAGGAGTATCAAGTTAATAATGCCAAGTGCTTATTAGGTGTGTGTTTATAGAACTTGTTCTCCATAGTGTTAGGTACACGAATAGTCAGTCACTCTTAGCCACTAGTCAGTAATAATCACCCATTGTGTGAGCATCAGAATACATTTTCCACTTAGCAGGTGCTTCGGACTTTTGAATGGAATTAAGAATGTATCTTTGAGAAGCATTCCCTCTGCTACTTAACAGCCACCACAGAATGGGTCCCCCAACTTGATGTCTGTGTAATAAATTACGATAAATGTTTGTAATGAATACTTGTGACGCGAAGACCTTATGCAAAAGAAACTAAATAGGTTAAAATTGTGTAATCCTTAGTTGATACAGACATTCTTCAATATGTCTATTCTAATCACCTCTCATGAATAAACTTGTTATCTTTTGGAGTGCCTAGGTTTAAGGAGTACCTAGTGCAACAGTCATTTTCAAGCTTTTTAAAACGAGCAGAATACCTGTTTTCCCCTGTAATGTGGGTAGGTGCCGATCGGTGGCTTTCTTAACTTTTTCTTGAGTTTGGCAACCCCTCTGGGAAGCAGACAGGAGTCAGCTAGACAACTTCTGGCATCTCGCAGAGGAGCAGGTTTGGAATGTACCCTCTCTCCAAGCAAAAGCATCCCAAGAGGAGAGCCCAGATTAGCTCTGAGCTGAGGACAGGCATGCATATGCATAGTTCTCTCCAATTCTCCCTGTGAGAAGTGAATGAGGCCTATTAGGAGAAGCCAGTAGCTTAGTGGTTCTCAACCTTCTCTGGGCATCCAGAATCATCTGGGAGTTTCTAAAAAATACAGATGCCGTAGTTTTAGAGTCAATAAAAGTTTCCTGGAATGGTCTTAAGTGTGCACCTAGAGTCAAGAATCACAGCTCTAGAGGAAGCTCTACATAGGAAAGAGAATCTAGGAGGGAATGAACGATGCCATCACATTTGTACATAAATCCCCCAAATGGTACTCCTTTCCAAATTAATGCTATTAGCCATTTCCTGTGTCATATCCAGTACAGAAGATAAAAGTGTTCTGCAGTCAGACCATCTGATAGCATCGTAACCTCAGTTAGGTTGTTTCAGCTTTTTAAGTAAGTTTATCCGTTTGTAAAATGGAGACTAGTACTTACCTCATAGGGTTGTTTAGAAACTCATATAAGATAATGGATTTGAAATGTTTAGCATAATACCTGGCACACAGGATAAATGCATATTGGTTATAACAATCATCATCTTTATTAATAATTTATCAGCATGCATGGAATATTGAAGGATTTTTTTAAGTGCACATTCACGTAGATTGCCCTGTATCTGTGTAGTCCACATTTGTCATTTTAAATGCCAATTAAATGTTACATCTTGACCCTTCCTCAGTTGTGTGACATGTGAGTTGTTTCTCATTTTCCATAAATATTGCTAGAACCAACAATCTTAGGAAGAGGAGGTCTTTGATTTTCTTGGAATATAATATTTAAAAAACTGGGTTACTGGGTCATATAGGTATAGTCAATATTATGAGATTACTCTAAGGGTGGGTATCACATGAGGTACCATTGAATGTGTGGGTTTGCCATTTGCCCACTTAACAAGGTGGCTGGGTAAGGAAGCATTGTGCCCAGGAGCTACTTGAGCTAGAACAGTGAGGGGTTGTCAGGAAACAGAACTGCTTCTAAGCCTTAGATTCACTCAGCAAAAAGAGGAACCTCAAGGCTTAAATACAGACTACATTTCTCAACAATTTTGATTCAGTATTAGATGCTATTGCAAGAGCAACAATGATCTAATGTTTATCTTTCCTTTTTTAAAATAACAGTGTGAAAGTAGATATTACATTTGGTTATTAGCCAAGTTGGTTTTGCATTTATAGAAAAATATGCTGAATAGCAGGAATTGTCTTTACACATGTAATTTTTCTGAAGTGTTTTTATATAGCTGAATTACTACTAACCTTTTCTTCCCTTTAAGTAGGAGTGGTGAGTGAGATGTTAAAATTGTTCTTCTGAAAAATCTCAGTAAAGGAACTATAGATGATTTAATTTTACATGCAGAAAGCATACAGAAATTATCAGGAATTCCTGCCAGAAATATAATGCTCCAGTTAGTCTGTTACTTGACTAACGAAATCATACAAGCCTGGAGATGTTAAAATGTTTTTATTTGTGCTATATGTTCTTACTTGTTTTTAAGGGACTGGGATTTCAAGCCAAATAGAAGTCAGGTTTTGGAAAAGAATTAAATACCAGCCTGTTTCTTCCCATTTATTTGTTGCCATGTGAAATCAGTCAGCTTCAAAGCAATCACCTCTTTTACGCCTCACTACTAACTCTTCCTTTGGCTTATTTTGTGCAGGAGGTATATCGAATTCCAAAGAAAAGTCAAACGGAAAAGGAGAATGCAAGTAGGTATTCAGAATTATTCTATGTATGTGGCTTTACAAACATTTTGGGGGAAATATGCAGAGCTAATTGATAAGAACTTGAACTATTTTGTTTTTGAAACCAGACAATATGTAATTAGACAAATGAAATATTTGGTGTAAAGCTTTGGAAACATTTATTTTTGTGTTTGTTTGCCAAAGGAGATGTCCCTTTGTGCTACCTTTGTTGTTGCTTTCCTTGAAGTCATGACCTTGACTAGTTTTTCTTCCATTCATTTATTCCTTTAGAACAGATATTCTTAAACCCGTACTCCTAGAGGTCTGTGTCTTTACTCTTTACTTGTAGATGTTTCTATATAAAAATTGTTTGTGTACATTCATTTTTCTAGGGAAAATTCAGAACGTACATCAGACTCTGGGAGTCAGTGACCCCCTCAAAAGATTAAGAATCATTATTACAGAACAGATAACAGGAAGGCCACGGTGGTGTAGTTTCTGGGCTTTACCCCACCTAGTTATGTTTCCAGCATACTTCCTTAGAGATTAAAGCAATAAGATCAATTATGGTGGCTGTCATTGGTCTCTTTAGCCCCTCCAGCACTGACCCAGTGTAAACAGAGTGAAGGAGCCAGTATAATCATGTTTTATTTTTGGCATGAAGAGCTTTTTATAATTTTAAATTGGTTAAATAATCTTATTATTTAAAGATCTGTGAGGCATCCTTTTCATCATTGTTGTATCCTTTTGATATTTTTAATTCTGGTTTAGTCTCTTCATAGATAAATACCCTACTTGGAGCTGCAAAGAATTCTTCCCATAAGAAACAAGGCAGAGTTGGGCAGTACTGGCTGACAAAACCAGTGGCACCATTATGGAGTTGATCATCAGAGGCTAGCTTTTCTCGGCCCGCTGAGTTGAAATCATTTGCTTGATAGTAAAAGCTTAAGTACCTATGAGGCCCCCCTTCCCAATATTTAGCAAATATCTAGTCTGCTGTGGCCCTCTGAGAGTTGATGCGTGGCATTGTCTATAATGGACAACTATAATCTTTTCAGGAAACAGCCTTTTGTGTGCCAACGTCAGTCTCTCCCTCACATACGGACCTTCTTCCCAATCTTAGTCTCAGACTCTGAGATTAAAGAAATGCTTATAATTCCAGCCTGTTACCCCTCAACGTCAAGCAGTTAAAAAGCCTAGAACTTCTTCAACTTATAAGAATCGTGAAATACTTTGGAAAATATGTAGGCTAGTTTTACCTTCATTTTATAATATGAGAAAATCAGCCTGAATAAATGGAGTGACTTCTGCCTCACATACTCTTAATTCAGAATATGAACTATTTGTGTGATTCCATTTCTTATTTTACCAGGATATAGTGAATAAATAACCACATTTTAAGGAAGTTAACACCAGGGCAAGGAACCTGGGTTTGAAGGCGGGAATAAAGTAGTCGTGGGCAGATACAGCTGAAACTAGGTAATAGTACTTCATGGAAGAATGCCATGCAATACCTTGTGAGCTGGAACCATTGTTTAAATTGTACATCATTTTCTACCAGCATATGGTATAGATGAGTTCTGTTAGCTTCTCACTGACAAATGCTATACATGGCTGAAGATGAGTAACTGTTTTGCAAATAAATGGAGTGTCTGACCAACTAAAAGAACTGCGAGAATGACATGTGCAAACCTAACCCTATTGCTAGGGAAAAAACAACTGATAGCATGTTTTTCTGAGATGAGAAAAAGAACAATCAGTTAGTGTTTATTAGAATCTGCTTTGTGCTGTGAGAGAGATTTTATAAGAAATTCTTTCCTCAAGAAGAGAGCGATCTGATTCATCAAGTAGCGGTACAAATGTACATAAAGCAACGGCAGATAATTTACACTGAAATGTTCGGTGGTGGGATTTAGACTTAAGGAGATGAGAAACAAAGAGGCATGGTCAGTGAAAAAGTTGTACTTAGGACAGCTTTTGGGAGCAATGACAATGGGGTTGGGTGAGAATAATGGGAGTAAGAACCATTTAGGTAATGTAACTGAGTGAAAGCATCTGTCAGTAGGAAGCTGGCACTTTTTTTGAAGTTGTAGCTCTCTGGCTTTGATAACTTCCTGAGTTGTTACCTATTATCCCATGTTCGAAATATTTTTCTTTTGAAATTGTAGTTCATAAAAAGTTGTCTAATCCTTTTCTTTTTTTTTTTTTAATTAAAGAGACTTTTCCTGTTGAGGTTTTTATGCTTAGCATGCCAGGCTGCTCTTCTACAAATTGTAAATATGCAGTTACAGGGGCAGTTAGAAGGCCTTTACATTTTGAACTGATGAGCAGACTGCTTTGCTAAAGGTAATGGGAATATCTGCATGCATGTGTTCCACAGAACCTGGTAAAAACGTTGAAGGCTTGGACTGAGACTTTGGTGGGGAAAGGTAGAAAAGGGCATTCCGGAAGAGGCATTCAGGAAGTAGAGTGCACACACACACAAGACCTTGTGTCTCATCCAAATTCAGGACTGGGTATATGAGGAGGAGTCCATAGATCCATTTGTTGGATAGAAATTTGATGTACTGTCTCAATGGAGAAAAGTCTACCAAGTAAATTTTTTTAAAAACCCGTTTCCCTTAGTAACTGAACGAGGAAGGGATGCTGTTGGCTTCAGAGATCAAACAGCTGCCCCAAAGACTCCTAACAGGTCAAGAGAGAGAGACCCAGACAAACAAACTCAAAATAAAGAGAAAAGGAAACGAAGGGGCTCCCTCTCACCACCTTCTTCTGCCTATGAGCGGGGAACAAAAAGGCCAGACGACAGGTAAGTGGCTTGTGTGAGTTATTTTCTTTTCTGAGCAAGTTAAAAAGTGCCCAAGTCATATACTTCTGACTTTATACACCAAGGGCTTTTTTTGGAATAAGTATATTCTCTTGGTGAGTGAGCATACAACTTCACTGATAAATATTGAGACAGCCTTCTTTTGACAGTAATAATAGCTGTGAAGACTAATAATAGATTTTTGGTACTTGAATGGTTTCTGCTTAATAACATTTAAATGCTATTTGAGGAGCCAAAGATTTGTTCTTTAAAGGGGCATGGGGGTTGGTGGGAGATAACTCCTCGAAGATGGTGGTAATTTCTTCCAAAGGCAGAACTTTGTTTTCTAGTGAAAGTTGTACCACACCAGTCACAATGCTGATTGATCCCTGTATCACAGGCTGTGTTTGTCATGCTGGTAGAAAAAAAGGCCACGTGTAATATACCCAGTGGGAACTAGAAAACATTTATTCCGGAGTTCTTTTTACATTTTAAATTTACCTTTTAAAAAGTTGAGATACAGGGGGGTTGTCACTTTGAGGGGTAAAAAGTATAACTGTTGTACTGTGTTGTACACCTGGAACTAATTAAAAAAAAAAAGTTGTGATACAGCATTTATATAATGTAATTGTCAGAATTTTTAATTTGGGGCTGTTTGGGTATGTAATGGTAATTCATCATGATTTTAATTTGCATTCCCCTAGTTACTAAATAGATTAACCATCTTGTCATATATTTATTGGCCATTTCTTTTTCCTTTTCTGTGAATTATTTTTATATGTGTTGTTCATTTATTAAATTATTTGTCTTTTTGAATTTTAAGAGTTTGCTATATACATTCTAAGTATAATTTTGTTTTGTGATAATTTTCGCAAGTATTTTTTCCTAGTTTATGGCTTGTATTTTGGCTTTTTTGTATCTTTTGATATACAGAATTGGTTCATTATGGTTTAATTGAATATATCACATATATTGTATGTTTTCTGGTGAGTGCTTTCTGTGTTTTAATAAATTCTTTCCTACCCCTGAGGTGATGATATTCCTTTTTTTTAAGAGATTTAAGTTCTTAATTCATGGGGAATTTTTATATATGTTGTAAGGTAGGGATCTGGTTTCATGTTTTTCTAAGTGACTATCCAATTGTCCCAGTACCATTTACTTGAATGCCCACCCTTTCTCCAAGGAATGCCCACTCCATCTGCAGTGCATCCTCCAAGTTTTCATATATGGGAGGACTTGTGTCTGGGCTCATAGTGACTGTAGCTTATATTAAGTCTTGATGGCAAGTAGGACAAATCCCTACTTGGATTTATTTCTGCCAGGCAGCTAATGGTACTATCACCCTACTAATACTTTAAAGGAAATGTGCAGCTTAGAGGTTTTTAGACCACATATATTTTATAGTTTGGATAAATATTAATGCCCTTATCCGTGAAGCTCTTTTGTCATTTTTTTATTTTTGCCAAGAGCACTTTCTCAGAAGTTTGATTCAGACCATAGAACTTCATCCAAAAAAAATTTTAAGTTCTCAATTGTCTTGTGAATATGAGAGCCGATGGTTTCTTGGGGGTCTGCTGGGGATACTTATCAAAACTATCACAGAGTAATAGGCTTAGCAGTAAGATATTATACTTGGTATTGCACGGAGAAGAATATATATTACTCCCATAATTTTATATGTGTGTGCTCATGCTTTGTTGATATTTGTTATAAGTGTGTGTGGTCAGACATACATCAAATTCTGTAGCTTTTATTAGTGTGTTTTGGTTTCTGTTTTAATTTCAGAATTTCTATGTATAGATCTGCCCCCAACTATAAAGAAGAATCTATTTAGAATGCTGTATGTATCTTTAATTTGAAATTCTAGAATCTGAGAATAGGATAAAATTATTCTTCTCATCTAGGTGTCTATTTCCTTGGGATTCTTTCCTATGTGCAAGACTCCTTAAGTAATCTTGAGTATGAGTTTTTAACCAGTGTCAAATTGGAGTTGATGTGGTTAATTGTTTAGTGTTGCGTGAGAACACATATTAGTGGTTTGATTACATCTGTAATTTAGGGGAAAACTTTTTGTTTTCTTTCTAGGTATGATACACCAACTTCTAAAAAGAAAGTGCGAATTAAAGACCGTAATAAACTTTCTACAGAGGAGCGTCGGAAGTTGTTTGAGCAAGAAGTGGCTCAGCGGGAGGCTCAGAAACAGCAGCAGCAGATGCAGAACCTGGGGATGACATCTCCACTCCCCTATGATTCTCTTGGCTACAGTGCCCCTCATCACCCCTTTGCTGGCTACCCACCAGGTTATCCCATGCAGGCCTATGTGGATCCCAGCAACCCGAATGCTGGAAAGGTGCTCCTCCCCACACCCAGCATGGACCCTGTGTGTTCTCCTGCTCCTTATGATCATTCTCAGCCCTTGGTGGGACACTCTACAGAACCCCTTGCTGCCCCTCCACCTGTGCCAGTGGTGCCACATGTGACAGCCCCTGTTGAAGTTTCCAGTTCACAGTATGTGGCCCAAAGTGATGGTGTGGTACACCAAGACTCTAGCGTCGCTGTCTTGCCAGTGCCAGCCCCAGGCCCAGTTCAGGGACAGAATTATGGCGTTTGGGATTCAAACCAACAGTCTGTCAGTGTACAGCAGCAGTACTCTCCTGCACAGTCTCAAGCAACCATATATTATCAAGGACAGACTTGTCCAACTGTCTATGGTGTGACATCACCCTATTCACAGACAACTCCACCAATTGTACAGGTAACTAATTTTGGAACCACTCTTGTCTGTCTTACAGTTTGTTTATGAGATGTTAGATGTACATGGGGAAGTCCTGCCATTGATCACTTTTATATATTGATCAATAAGAGTTATCTATTGTTGTATATCAAATTACTCTAAAACTTAGCTTAACACAGTAATTATTATCTTATAAAGTTTCTGTGGGTCAGGAATTAAGAAGCAGCCGGCTGGGTGGTTCTGGCTCAGAGTCTTAAGCTAAGAGTATACTGTAATTTTATATTTCAAAATATATTTTTGTGTTTTTTAATCAATTTTTTTGTTTGTTTGTTTTTTGTTTTTCCTATAAAACAAAGCACTCCATTTTAGGCTTAAAAAAAAAAAGACTGTATAAAGCATGATCCTTACCATATTCCTATGTCTCTCTCCCATCACTCTTCACCTTAAAGGTGGATTGTGGGTGGCAAAGACTCCCAGGGATCTTTCCTGCATTCATTACTTAGTATTGATCAGTAATGCTTACTTCTGTTAGTATTTTTGTGGTGAAAATGATGAAGCTGTATCAAGATTTTGTTTGAAAGGTCATGACAAACTGTTCTGCTTTAATTCCTAAAACCTTAACAATTAACTACTTTCATTTTTTATAATCTCTTTAATCACAATTATATATTTTATATATTTGTAATCTTAGACTTGAAGTTTTTGACCCCATGTTTTTCGACTTAACATGATTCTTAACCATTTTCCAAATTATTGTGTATTTTTATGTGTGTATATACATTGATACATACATGCAATCATGCATATACATATATATATTTTTTTAGCTGAGCCTTCTGCCACCTGTTGGCAGCATATACATATAATTTTAATGGCTATATAATATCCCATTTGCTTAAGCTCATTTTAAATCTGTTTTTCTGGAGTAGTCATTTAAATTGAAAGTTCTTTTTCATAATTTCATAATTATTAACACCACACTGAACATTCTTTTTTCTTCCTTTTTAAAAAAACTTTATTGTTGAACAGCTATGGTCATTGGTTACACATTGCTTTCATGCTACAATGGCATAGTTGACTCTTTTTAAGGAGGGCGCAGCTTACAGTGGCCCATGTGGGGCTCAAACCAACAGTCTTGGTGTTAACAGCACAACGCTCTAACCAATGAAGCTAACTGGTCACCCCTGAACATTCTTATACTTAGTGGTGTATGTTTTCATGTTTGGCTTAAAATGAATGTTATAATGCTAAACAAGGCTAGTAAGAAAGTGGTCATTATTGGTTATCAGGTATCAATTTTAGAGCATGTTTTGGGATCTTACACAAATTTCTTAGGTCCTTACTTCTCCCACTGTTTTGCTATATTCTTTCTTGGACCAAGCCATTATTTTTGAGTTTTTCCTGAGATTGTGGATCACAGATGAAAGAAAAATGGCCTGCTTCTTTTCCATTGCTACTCCTGAAGTATGTTCTTAACCTAGGTGTTAGAGCCCAAGCAACAGCAACGGAAGATGGCCATTAAACACTCCTCAATAGAGAGCTCATTGTCAGATGGTTGTTCTTATGCAATAAAATCTGTTTTTCCATCCCAGTGATCAAAAGACTTCTCTAGGGTTTAGTTATACATACATAGCCTTAAGAACCAACCATCACAATTTTACTTGTTTCCAGCTTTCCAGTCTGTTCCCACCAAGAAGTCATTTATTTGACTCCCTAACCCACTTTATGTGTGCTAGAGTAGTAGATAAATTACTAGGATGGTTCAGACTATCCTTCCCTTCTCTGTGAGATTAGCTGAGCAGAGATGCTGTTGGGCTTTGGGTAATGAGAAGCTTAGAGCATGTTGTTAGTGTGTGTGTTTTGAATCCTAATCCATCATTTACTTTGTATCCTGGAGACGGGCACTTATATTCTTCAGTTTTAGTTTTCTCTTCTATAAAATGAGCAGAATGTCTCAGAATGGTTGAGGGGTGCATGATATAATGGATATTAATAATGACAGATTTAAAGCACCATTTACCTTGAAGGTTTAATTATAGCTATTACTCAAACAGTTACCATAATAATACTGAGAGAGTATTGACATTAGTGGGCTGTGAAATGCGGCTAGTCAAGGTCATATATCTGGTGTCTGGCCCAAAGATCTGACCTCCAGGAGAAAGCCTTACGGTCTGTGTCATTTAAGCCTAATATCAACCATACCAAGATAGGCTACTGGGAGTTTGTAGATATGAATAACCTTGATAATGAAGTATTATGTGACATGATATAAATTTGTGTGTGCATACATATGTAATACATTTTGACATTTGAAATAGATGTGTTATCAGAAGGTGACCATTTTATTTTTGTCACAACTGCTTATTAAACATAAAAGCTCAAATCATGAGGCCACATGATTTATAGTGGTTTTATGAATTAATGAGTGACCTTACAAAGTTATACTGAATCACATCTCAAAAACTTGAGTGCTTAAACTGTAATTTTTCACATGATAAAGTGAAGTGACTCGGATATAAAGTCATAGTGATTTTTTCTCTCTAGAAGTGGAAGCAGAACAGTTATGTTTCCCCCTCATAACATATTGGACCTTCTTAGTGTTATCTTGTAATTCCCATTGCAAGTCACATTTTAAAGATATTTCTAGACTGGATTTATGTTTGAGAAGTTAGCTTTTGTATCATTTCAAATCACTTGAAGGGGAGAGCCAATTTCTACAGATTTTCCCCCCAGCAAATGGCGAGATTTGACAAGCACATGCTATTTGCATATGCCTCACAAGTGTGTACATCTTTCGGGTTATTCAGTGGGACTGCAAACCAGTTTCCCCTTTTTATTGCTTTGTTGGTTTGGGCATTGGCCTGTGGTTTGGACAGAGACTATAGAACCCTGGGACAATGTTAATTTTCCCATTACCTTTTGACAGTTTGAATTTCAAACACTGTACCTCCAAATGAAAGATTTTATGCCAGCTTGGAAGTTGATGACTTACTGCTTTATTAGAGCTACGAAAGTATAAATTATGAATTCTTCATTTTATCTTGTAGAGTTATGCTCAGCCAAGTCTTCAGTACATCCAGGGACAACAGATTTTCACAGCTCATCCACAAGGAGTGGTGGTTCAGCCAACCGCAGCCGTGACTACGATAGTTGCACCTGGGCAGCCTCAGCCCTTACAGCCAGTAAGAAATGCTTTGGTTGATGAAACTCTCATTGGCTGCCTACATTATCTTTAGAAGGTTTACTTTTGTTTTGGTTTTTGTTTTTGTCTTTTTTCACTCTGGGTTGAGTTTTTTAATTTTTGTAGTCACATGACTGTGCACCCTGACTGAAAGCTACTCATCCATTTTGTCAGTTTTTAAAAAAAATTCTGTGGAATTTACAGCTATGTTAATTAATATGTATTTTGCTCCTAGGAGGATCCTTTTTATTTGTCATTTATCTGACTGACCTTGTATTTTTATACTTCACTGTGAATTTTTGAAATAATTTTCTAGACCTAGCTATCATTATTTAGGATACTGTATGGTCCTGTACTAGACACCATAGACTAGGAGTGTAGAATTGAATGCTATACTTCCCTATATATGTTGTGCAATATGTATTGAGAGAAGCTTTTGTTACTGTGCACCATTTGTAGAAGGATGTGGTGAAATCTTGGTGAAGTGTTGTTTGGGGATGAAATAGGAAATAGGGGCCTAGTACTGAAAGCAATTGAGAAATTAAACAGGAGAATAACATGATCAGATTAACAATTTAGAATACTTACAGTTCTGGAGAAGGCTTTTGCAGCAATGTGATGAGTGATGGTGACTTGGACAGGTGGGACAGCTAGTGGAGATGGAGTAAAAAGACTGCATGTGAAACAATTGGGAGGAAGACAGTGTGCACTTAGAGCAGGTGTTAAAGGGCCTGCTATGAGTTGGGCCTTTCTAGGCATTTTGAATACAAACAAGAGATTCAATTCCTATCCTTAGAAGCTGACATGCTAGTAAGAGAGTTGAGGAGGATCACAGTGAATGATACTTAAAACAATCAGTTTCATGTCATGAAAGGTGCAGATGAAGAGTTTGAGGAGGAAAAAGAATCATTCCCAGGTCGGGGAAGGATTAGTAATTTAGTAAGTACCGAATGATTTGGAATATTAAGTGACACCAAAGTTTAGGGAAAAGAGGTCGCTTCACAGGCCAGATAGATGGCTATGGAAATGGAGGAAGTGGAACTTAAGCAAAGCCAAAAAAAAAACAAACAAAAAAAACAGCTATGTGCAATAGAGATTAACAGGGGTGTGCACAAAGCAATGACCTCAAAGACCCATGTTTGCTTAAAAGTGGGCACATTTTTATCATAGCCTGGGATCTCAGGTTCCTCTTTAACTCCTGAAGCAAAGGAAAAACTGGAAAAATTATTCTTTATTAACTGGCTTATTACATAGAATGAACAATTAAGGGTATATATCCTATAGTGATTATATTATTAGTCTGCTAGAGCTGCTGTGACAAAATACCACAGACTGAGTGGCTTAAACAACAGAAATATATTTTCTCACAGTTCTGAAGCCAGGAGTCTTAAAATCAAGGTGTTGGCAGGTTTGATGTCTCCTGAGGCCTCTCATCTAGCAGATGGCTGCCTTCTCACTGCGTCTGCATGTGTTTCTCGATGTCTCTTCATCGTCTTAGAAGGACACCAGTCCTATTGGATTAGGGCCCCACTTATGAGTGCATTTAACCCTCCATCAGGCGCAACACATCTCACAGATTCATGCACACAAAGATGCCACTGTGAAATACATCTTTACTGTACTAAGTCACAAACACAGCTGGTGATAGGTTACAGTAGAGGGGGAAGATATGGAAGCGATGAGTCATGATACTTAAGTTAACTATTAGATATTTGAAAATTTGTGTGCAGTGAATCTGTGAGATCAGTTGCACCCAAAGGAGGGTTAACCATGATTACCTCTTTAAAAACCTTGTCTCCAAAGATAGTCACATTAGGGGGTAGGGTTTGAACATGAATTTTGGGGAAATACAATTCAGTTCATAACAGTGATTATGAGGCTTTTATGTTTTTTGAAATGTAGCATTCAGTTTTTTAAATTATAAATATGAGGTTTCAAACATAACGATTCTTTTCAAACATAAAAGAATAGTACAGAAAAATATGTATAATGGGTAAATGTTAACATTGTGTTAGATTGGCTTTCCAGGGTTTTTTTGTTTTCTTTGTTTTTGTTTTTTAACAAAAGAGATACTATATCTGAAGCCCATTCAGTTAATCAGTATCCTGAAGTTGATATATGCCATTTAGCACTGGTTTTTTTAAAGGTTGAAAAATAATACCGTAGATCATGAGCTGCTGAATGTTTTTTAATGTAATGTCTTGGTGAACTTGGAACCAACTGTCAATTTTCTGATAGATCCCTAAAGCTCTTCATATACACTGTCTCTGATCATTTCCCAGATTGTACCTTTGCTTTATATTTTCTAAAAGAAGTAGATGTATGTTTTAATATATTGCATAAGTAGACTGTTTTTGTCCTTTTCAGCCAGGTTAAAAGAGATGTCATTGATCAAGAACTTGTGTTTGTGTTTCATTTTAGCCTGAAATGGTTGTGACAAATAATCTCCTGGATCTGCCACCCCCCTCTCCTCCAAAACCAAAAACCATTGTCTTACCTCCCAACTGGAAGACAGCCCGAGATCCAGAAGGGAAGATTTATTACTACCATGTGATCACAAGGTAAGAAGGACTGTGTGGGCACCCATCCCCACATCAGCTTTCAGTTAGAGAAGCTGGCACTGTAAGGAGAGCTTTATGCAATGACGTGTCATTGGCTGTTCCCTGTGCTTGAGGGCTGTTGCGTTTCCAGATTGCATCTTAAATGTTATGTCATACCTTAGACTTTGATCCTTTTTTAAGTATGTTTGGTGTATTTTTAATCTGTAAGACTCTTTTGGAGAAAACTTAGTAGTTTAAAAAAATATAGTAATGGCTTCATCTAATATTGTAGATATTGGGCTATGTGCAGACCTTTTCTGTAAAAGACCATAAAAATAAATACTTTACTTACACTTTGCTGGCCATACAGTCTCTCTCATGACTATACAATTCTGTCATTATTGTGCAAACAGCTATAGACAATGTATAAATGAATGGGCATGTCTGTGTTTCAATAAAACTTTATTTACAAAAATAGGCAATGGACCAGATTTGGTCCATGAGCCAGTTTGATGACTCCTGTTATCTATAAAAAACTCAATTTATCTTTTTCTTAGAAAATTTTTAAAAATATCTTTTAGACATAGTGCTTTATGTGAATATATGAGGTGTGATTAAAAAAATACAGTGCCTGTTTAAATAAAAAAATGTATTACAGTAAAAGACACATTGCCATTAATCCCCCTCAAAATACTCCCCCTCACTTCAAACACACTTATCCCATCATTCTTGACACTTTCTGAAGTGGTTCTGAAAGTCCTTTTTCATAAGTGTCTAATTGCACTGACGTGGCTGCCTCAATGTCTTGAATAGATTCAAAACGTTTACCTTTCACAGTCATTTTGACTTTGGGGAGGAGCCAGAAGTCACACAATGTCAGATCTAGTGAAGAAGGTGAATGAGGACACACTGCAATGTTTTTATCTGACAGAAATTGCCATATACCAGAAGCGATGTGTGATACGGAGCCTTTCCGTTGTGATCAGAAAATACGGTGAATGCTATTGCCGAGTGCCATCCAACAGAAAAGCAGGGATCTTCAATACAGGAAGCAGCGTGTCGAACCTTAGTAACAGTGTGTGACAAGTTTCAACTTGTTCTGTGCAGTCAGGTGTGAGCTACAGTTGAGAGAAGGTGTGTTTTAAAGTGTACCATAAATCATCCTCCATCATGACAATGCTCTGTGTCACACATTGCTTCTGGTATACGGCAATTTTTGTCAAAAACAACTGTGTTCTGATCCACTTTATTCACCGGATCTGGCACTGAGCAACTTCTTCAAAGTCAAAATAATTCAGGGCATCGAGGCAGCCATGACAGTGCAACTAAAGACACTCATGAAAGAGGACTTCCAGAGCTGCTTCAGAAAGTGGCAAGTACGATGGGATAAGTGTATTTGAAGCAAGAGGGAGTATTTTGAGGTGGACTAATGGCAATGTGTCTTTTACTGTAATAATTATCTTTTTATTTAAACATTCACTGTATTGTTTGATCACACCCTCATATGTACTTTATCTCTGTGTGTATGTGTGTGTACTCATCAGTATATAATCTTATGTGAGTTGTTTGGGTGCATGGTTTGTAATCTGCTTTATTTACCAATCTATAGAACTTACTCTATGAACTAATATGGAACTAAATTATTTTTAATGCTTGCTTATACTTTGTTGCCTGTTTGTTTTTGCAAATAAAGTTTTTGGGGAACACAGCCATCCCCATGTATGTAGGAATTTCCTGTTGCTGCTTTCACACTACAATAGCAGAGTAGAATAGTTGTGACAGAGACCAGATGGCCCAAAAGCCAAAGATATTTTTCACTTTCTGATCCTTTAAAGAAAAAAGCTTACCAACCCCTGCTTTCTTGTATGGCTATACCAAGTTTTATTTAACCCACCCTGATTGATAGACTATTTTATATGTAACTCTAACCCTGTTCATCCTTACAGACACTAATCTTACTACCTTCTTTGGGTAGATTCCTAGAAGTGGAATTGTTGGTGAAAAGATGTATACATTTTAAATTGATAAATTTTGTCAGCATACCATTAAAAAAATGTTTATATCAATTTAGACTCCCACAAAAAGTAAACATAAGTGCTTTTCAATCTTGTAAGTCTGATAGGAGAGAAAACTTCTTTTCATGTCCAATTTTTTTATTATTGAGATGGAACATCTTCATTAGATTATTGACAATTTGTATCTTTTGTGAATTACTTGTTTGGGGCATCTACCCATTTTCTGTCAGCATTGTTAAATCTCATTATCAAGGGCTTTGCAAATGTTTCTATAATGTCTTGTGATATAAAGAAGTTTAAAATTTTCAAACAGTCAAATATTTTCCCTTTATGTTTTCTGCCTTCCTTACTTCTATAAAATACCTTTATAAAACAAGCCCTCATTATGTTGCTGACTGAAAGCATAGTGATTTTAAACACCATTATTTGCAAATTTTACCGGTACTTTTTTTTTTCAGTACCAAAGCAAGCTTTTTAATGTACTGTCACTTTTCCAAAAATAAAAAAGATGGTGTTTCTTATTTATATGTGTACCTTTTTTTTTCCTAGGGTTTCCTTAGCTAGCACCTAAGAGTATCACACTTCCCTCTCTGTTCACTTTCCATAATAAACCCACAGCTGCTTGTGGTTCTTTGACTACAGCAGAAATCTTGAGCCCATTTTTTAATTAGTTGCATTGGTCAGAGGTAAGCCTATTTTCACAATCATCTGCAGAACTAATTTACATCAAGTGCCTTTCGTATTGCTGACTAAAGATCGGTGCAGTAGAAACGCAGAAGACTGTGATGGCAGGATTGGCCTGCCAGATGTGTGGCTAACTTTTCTGAGGCTTTTGACATATTACACTTAATTACCTTACAGCATTCCCTGTGACAGCTGACTTCAGACTCCTGAACATGAATTTCCTTACTTCCAGTTGTTAGCTCAAAGGTCTAGCTTTTTTGGGGGGGAAAAAAAATATTTGCTTATTTTCAAAACAACTAATCATATACAATGAGTTAACATGATTGAACCCTTCTTTTTGCAATCAGTTGAGAATATTTTTATAGAGGGCACAGGTTTTTAATCTATACATCTTTTCCATGCTTTCAGTCATTAAACCAAAGGGAAGGGGCACAACTACAAACAGGAAGGTTCCTAAAGCAAAGAACGTTCTCACATGGTCAAGGATTGTGAGGAGTGTGTTGTGATTTATTTTGATCCAAGTACGTGCTAGGTACAGTCACCATTGATCTCTTCACCTGCATAGGCAGGCACCATGTACTTTTACAAATCCATGTGCTTTTTAGGCTTCACTGAATCTTATTTTGAGGACATAGCCAGGTGAGAGACAAACAAGATGTTTGGTTTTACTTCTTTCTTCAACACCCAGCAAATATTGCCACATTATTGGCTACAGAAGTACAGTGAGCTAAACAATATGTGTTTCTGGGATAGAATCGTTGCTGCTGGGAAGAAGTCAAAAGGATGTCTCTATCTTATGGAGCTGACTTGTTCTATGTCTCGTTGCCTGTTGTATTTTATGTGTTTATGAGCAGAGATGCCTGTGCCCGAGTTCTCTGTTTTCTCGCCATTACAGCATGGCTGTTCTTACCTTCTTCTAGGCAGACTCAGTGGGATCCTCCTACTTGGGAAAGCCCAGGAGATGATGCCAGCCTTGAGCATGAAGCTGAGATGGACCTGGGAACCCCAACATATGATGAAAACCCCATGAAGGTGAGTGTGGCTTACCCACATGTTTCCTGGTCGTTTGGGAGTCTGTGCCCTGTCATTTTGTAAAGCCAGTAGCCACGTGGTCTTGGGATTCCATTTTCCTTATTGTTCTGGAGAATTACACATGTAACAAATGCCAGGAGGGTGGATGAGTCTCAGACATCCAAACAATACAGAAGTATGGTATGTAGAACAAAAAAATAAAACCCTTCATTTCTATTTATCTGCTCTTCACTCATCACACTTCCCTCTCTGGAGGTAAGTACTGCTAACCTTTTAGTGCAGGAGTTCTCAACCAGGAGCAGTTTTCCTCCTCAGGGGACATTCGGTAATATTTAGAGATATTTTGGGTTGGTACAACCAAAATGTGTGAAGATGCTCTGGCTTCTAGTGAGCAGAGGCCGGGGTAGCCACTAAAACATCTTACAATGTACAGGATAGTCCCCCACAAAAAAGGAACTGGCCCAAAATGTCATTATTGCTATGTTTGTGAAAACATGCTTTGTTGTATATTCTCCCAAGACCTTTCTGGAAAACACACACACAGATGTTTTTCTCTTTTCATTGTAAACACACAAATAGAATCTTAATATTCATACTTCACTATAGTTTTCTTTAATGTGCCTTAGCTCTTGCCCTGTAGACCTACTGCATTCTTCGTGAGGCTATGTGTCTTTTTAAAATGTGTTTTGACTCTTTAACTGAAGTCTTACGTAGATAAGGGCTTTAATGTCGTGCCATTTTTGGATTGGTGGGTCTGGAAAGAAATTAACTTTACATTAAAACCTCACCAAAGGAGTGTAAGCCACTCACCCACCCCCACCCCCGTTTTTTTGTTTTGTTTTGTTTTTGGGGTTTTTTTTACATTTGAGACAGATATTTTACCATGGCAATACTATTTTATAACAAAGACAGCTAAAAGGAGCTTATTCCTCATCTCTGCCTTTGACAAGATAGTAGTTGGGATTAGAGGTCAAATATTCAGTGATTGAATTATAACAATTTTTATCCTTTCCTCTTGTAACAGGACTTACTCTGTCTAAACATGAGGTGTCTTGAATGAAATCAAAGACCATACTTCTGTGTTCTAAGATATGAATAGTATTTTTTTTTTTTTTTAATAAGAGGTGCTTAGCTAGTTAAGTCAGTGGACAGAAGTGGAAGAGGGATGAGGGGAAGAAGAAAGGAAGGAAGTGGAGTGAGAGAGAATTAAAGTGGAAACAAGGTCATACTTTCTTTTATATTTTTCTCACTTTGGGGGAAATGTTCTTTCTTCACCATATACTTGGCATTTGCCAAAAAGATATACACTTTAAGTTAAATCCTTGTGGAGCTTGCTAAATTTCAAATGAGTCATTTGAGTCATTTAACCATGTCATTCTAGCCATTGTACTGTCACATTTTTTTGATTCATGTAAGAAAATGCACAGGATTATTAGGCAACTGCCATTTAAATTATCTGGAAGCTTGCAAACAAAAAACCACAACTCCCTCTTTCTAGACTTTTGTAACTATATTAGTTTTATCTTTTGAAAAATAAACAGAAAGGTTTGAGAAAAGATCGTGGTGCAGGAATACAGCTGAGCTCTGAGACCTAGTTTATAAAGTGTGTCAGAGATTTTATCTTTTACACCTTACCCATAAATTATCACTCAGTCTTTTGGTCTTGTGTGTGTATGTTGTTAGTCCTTCAAAGCAAACGAAGAATGGGGATAAAGTCCACTATTGTTTATTCAATGTTCAGAGAATTGGCCCTACTTATATGAAGACCTTGTGTTGGGAAATCCAGATCATAAAAATAGCCAAGAACATAGTGAGAGCTGAGATGTAGGGGCCACCTCATGTGCCATGTTTAGGTCTGAGACCTCCATTTTCTGTCTAGGTGGTGGTGGGAAACACGTAGTTTGAGGAGTGACATAATCAGACTCACCTTTTAGGAAGTTTTCTGGTGGAAATGGACTGGAGGGGTTGACCATAGAGTTGGTGGCTTCCACATGCACTTACTCTAATAGACCTACTGAGTACCCAGAAGCACTAGGCTCCACCTGTTAGAAATACAGACTCTCAGTCCCTACCCCAGACCTGCTGTGTTAGAATCTGAAGTTCAACAAGGTCCCTGGCGATTCTCATACACATTAAAGCCTAAGTAATAGGCAACAGTGTTGGTGATTGGCTGTAAGAGAAGTATAATCGTGAAATCTGACTATACAGAGGGTGCCAAAAAAATGTATACACATTTTAAGAAAGGAAAAACACTGTATTAAAATTGTGATACAATGAATGATGCTAGCATTCATTTGATTAATGTCATCTTTTGAGCGAACATCATATATACGGAGTCTGGCAATTAAGTTCGAGAGCATTTTGCCAACCTTTTTTTATATGAGAGGGATTATTCATTATGAATTTGTATCAACTGGACAAACAGTTAACCAAGTTTACTGTTTGGAAGTGCTGAAAAGGCTGCATGAAAAACTTAGACGACCTGAACTTTTCACCAACAATTCATGTCTCTTGCATCACAACAATGCACCAGCTCACACAGCACTGTCTTTGAAGGAGTTTTTAGCCAGTAAACAAATAACTGTATTGGAACACCCTCCCTAGTCACCTAATCTGGCTCCCAATAAGTTCTTTCTGTACCTGAATATAAAGGAAATATTGAAAGGGAGACATTTTGATGACATTCAGGACATTAAGAGTAATATGGCGACAGCTGTGATGACCATTCCAGAAAAAGAGTTCCAAAATTGCTTTGAAGGGTGGACTAGGCGCTGGTGTCAGTGCATAGCTTCCCAAGGGGAGTACTCCAAAGGTGACCATAGTGATATTCAGCAATGAGGTATGTAGCACTTTTTCTAGGAAGAGTTCGTGAACTTAGTTGTCAGACCTCATACTACGCATTGCTACCGTAATTCAATTCAACTTTGAAAAGTAATACATAGATAACATCTCTTAAAATGTGTACATTTTGGGGCCGGCCAAGTGGCAAGTTGGTTAGGAGTTGGCTTGGGACGCCAGCTCTGTGCAGCAGGGCGCCGGTTCGGATCCCACATGAGGGCCAATGATACTGTGCCCTCTACAGCTAAGATGGTGAACAACAGCTTGACCTGGAGCTGGGCTGCCATGAGTTACCGGCGATGGCGTAGGCTGCAGTGGAGCTGCATTGGGCTCCCGTAAGCAGCCAGCAGCCAGCGTGAGCTGCCAAGAGCTGCTGTGAGTGGCCGGCAACTGATCTGCCTCACCCAGGAAGAGCGCAATGATAATACCAACATGGGCCAGTGAAGCAACATCCTCCACAACTGGACTGAAGAACAAAAGGACAGCAACTTATCTGTTCCCCTCCCCCCGATTCCCCAACGCTGTTCCCCTCCCCCAATTTCCCAATAAAATCTTAAAAAATAAATAAATAAAAAATACATTTTTTTGGCACCCCCAGTACATACTATGTGTACAAAGGGTGCCAAAAATGTATACAGCGGTTCGAGTCCCCCCCGAGCTGAGCAGCCGCTGAGCTACCAACAGGTGGCAGGATGGCTCAGCTAAAAAAAAAAAAAAATGTATACACATTTTAAGAAAGGAAAAATCTACTAAAATTGTAATACTCAATATATACCAATAACAAAAGATGAATACAAGTCACATTTGACTTCTGCAATGACAAGAGGTGCTCAAAGTGTTACCATCAGTGTCCAGACACTTCTGATTACGGCGAACTACTGCTTGAGTGACGTTGATCAAAGTGCTCACTGGTATACATTTTTTTGGCACCCCCAGTATTTGGGGGCCATTGGTCCAGTCTAATGTTTTTCCTGATGCTAAAGGATTTTTTTTAATTGACAGGCATTTGGGAAGGTTTGTAATGCTTGATTTTAAAAGTTTTTGTACTATAGAAATGGTAACACTTTAAATGGGACTCTTTTGGAGTTGGGGGGCGTTCCCAGGTTTTCACGTCAGCGTCCCATCAAGCTGTCCTTGCTTCTGACTCTGGCTCCTGGTATTGCTTGGTATTGGGCTCGAGTAAGCACTAGCCAGTTTCTGAGATTATTTCTCATGCCATTTGCAGACCACAGACCAAGAGGGGTACGTGCTTTCAGTATTTCCAAGAGTGCTTCATTTTGGTTTATGATTTCCATGATGTAAGTCTAAGTACCATTCATTTGAATATTTCCTTTCTCAAACCAAATTGCATAGCTCTCAAAAGGACCACAAAGTCTCCTGGACAGAGCTCAGTGGATTGTGCTCTATTACTGTATTTTCAAGCCTTACCAACCTCACCAAGTCAGAGATGAAATTAGAAAGCTATTAAATGTGCACTGGACTTCTCTAGCTTTCTGAACACTTATCCCATTCAGGGGGAGGCAGAACATTCCTGTTTATACAGTACTCTCGCTGAGAGCCCGGCCTCTTCTACAGGACCAGGAGCCTTGGGATGGCTGTCATACCTCAAGGCGCCTCCTGTACTCACTGCTGTGGCTGCTCATTTCTGAGAGTTACAAGAAAACACCTGAGGATATGTGGAAGTTTCCTTGGCTTATTCAGGCAGCTCTTGATTCCTTGCTGTCTGTGGTCTTATTGTGAAGCACACCTACCCTCTACTACTGAAAAAATAACCACAAAATCCCAAAGCAAAATATTTGAAAATGGATTACCTGTGGGGTTTTGTTTTTTGTTTTGTTTCCTAAAAACAGAGGTTGATCTGTACTTTCTACCCTACCCTCCCCATCCTGCTCCCACAGCCACAGAAAGTAGAAAAATGGAAAATATGTAAGTCTTCTATAACAAATCAGAGAAAGCTGATTTGTAGCATCCCAGAGCCAAGGGAGTGCCGCTTTCTCTGGAGCCAGTCCATAGCGGAGAGAATTGAACAGCTCCTTCATCACCAGCACCTTCATATGTTTATGGAAATGGAGGAATCAGAACTGGAGGGTGGGTTGGGAGTAGAAAAAATTATCTGCCTTAAGTGGCTAGCAAAAACATAAAATACCTGTAATACCAACTGCAGCTTCTTCATCCATTGGAAGTGACTCATACTCAGAGAGGAACGCTCGTAATCCTTTCCATGGAAAAGTACATTTACTAGCAAGGGTCTTGATGGCTGGTGGTGAGCGAAAGTGTGGGGAGATGGCTTCGCATGGCAGGTGCTCTGATGCCAGGCAAGCTGGCCCTTCACTTCTTAGTAGTGCCTGATTAGGGGGAACTTGGCAGCCTTCCTTCTGGTGCTGCTGGAAGGGAATATTCCTGGGTTTGTCGTCATCTTAACCTGCTTGGGACTGAGCATCCTCTTGTGTCTTAGCATCTACTCATCTGTTCACTGACTCGGATGACCCTTGTCGCCTTTTCCCCAAATCCTTGGTACCTCTTTAGTCTTTGTGTTCTTGAACTGGACATACAACCTCTGAGGAGTGTCTCCTGCATGTTGAGACTGTCTCCTACAGCCTGGCTAGCTCTGCTTTTGGATGAAAAGTGATGAGTATCCAAGGGGAGTGGAGGGACTTGGATGAGGGCCATGGCTTGGATGGACCTTCCAGATGTGTGGTGGAAAGTCTTCAGAACAGAGCATTTTGCCTTTGTCCTGGAATCCCAGACTATCGGAGCCAGGAGAGGTGGAGCTTACTGAGCTCAGGCCGTGACAGTGTGGGGTCCTGAAGCTCAGAACAGGATCTGAGTGGTCCAAGCCACACAGCACGTTCCTCTACAGAGAAGGTAACTCTGAAACCACCAGAAATGTTTAGCTCCATCAAGGATGTAGCTATGACTTAGGGTAGAGAATTAGAACTGGGTTTATAGGAACAAGTCAGAGCCAGATGACAGGATTGATATAGCACTGGTAACAAAACAAAGTTAACTCCAGACCGTGCCGCCTTAGGATCCTAAATGGATCCTAATGCCAAGAGTCAGGTATCCCAACTGGGGAAAGAAAGGAAGGTTCTAGATCAGCAGGGCACCACTAACCTGACCTCTCATGCCAGCATTGTTGTTTTCTTTTCCATTTCTAGACCTCAAAAAAGCCTAAGACAGCAGAAGCAGACACCTCCAGTGAGCTGGCTAAGAAAAGCAAAGAAGTATTCAGAAAAGAGGTAAGTTTGGTGGATGTGGGCACTAAGCCCCACAGGCTTAAACCTGAGCCCTTTCCTTTTTTGTCTTAAGTGTGCACAACTCTTTGTTAATGTTTGGGTGTTCCCTGGCTTCTGTGATTTGACTCAGATGGTCATTTACAGTTGGGTAATAAGCACTTTCATATCCGTTATCTCATTTCATCCCCACAACGGTCCTTGAGGTAGGCAAGACAGGTGGGAGACCTCTTAAGGTCAGAGAAGGCAAGTTCTAGACATAAGACTTGAACTCAAGCCTTCTGGCTCAAAGTCCAGTGCTCTTTCTGTGACATCTCATTTGGTGGCTGCCCAATCCTCAGGGGATTGACTGGGGAAAGCAGCTCCTCTTCATGCTACTGGATGTGTGTTTCCAGCTGTCAGGACGCTAACCTTCTTGTCTGCCTCAGGGCATCTAGATTCTGAACTCCAGTCTTGATTCACTGAAGGGGATCATAGTTTGTTGGATGAAACAGATCTGTAGATAAGAGATGGCAGCTGTGTGAGTGGAGTGTACCTAGATGGTGCTGGGGGCCGCTATTCATGGTGTCGGGAAGTGCTCTTGGGTCAGGGATAGGAATTTACCAGATAGATCAAGAAGGGGCATAACTTTAAGCAGTAGAGTGTACAGAGGCAAAACAAAGCATTGTCCCTTCCAGGAAACCGTAAGTAGTCCCTAGACCGTCACACAGGGTATGTGAGGAGTGTTGGAAGATGGGGCTGAACAGTAAGTACTGTGCTTCTTCATACGGGGTCCGTGTGCCTGTGAGTTACAGGGAGCCACTGCAGGATTTGAAGGTAGGAATAATGAGATCCTGGGCTGTATTTGGGGAAGTGGATTGAAGGGAGAGAGTATGGAGGCCAGGAAGCCCTATCCAGAGATAAGACTTAGTTTCTCACTATCTCTGCGTGAAATAATTGGTGTCTCAGCTCAGCCAACCAGCAGCTGTTTACCTAGTGCCTATGTTGTGATACAGTCCCGTGCTTTGAACGTCTGAAGGCTCACTGCTTTTCAGGGCTGGATAGATCCTGCTCAGGGTGCTCCCTGATGAAGCGGCTGTCACTGACCTCCTCGTTCCCTTTGTCCCCTGCGATCTTAGTGCCGTAAATACTTCCAGAAGTCCTGTGCCTGGGTCTCTTGAGAGCCACCGGTTACACACATGCCAAGTTCTTTAATTAATTTTATTTTTTACATGAAAAGTTCAGTAAAAATTGGGTAAAGACTACAGAGACGGCTCAGGAGGACCCTGGAAGTTGTACATTGAAAAGGGTCCTACGCTGGCTCTTCTTCCACCAGCTGTCACACCATGCTTCCATCGCTTCCAACTCCTGTAGTAGGAATCAAATGAAATGCAACACTTACAGAATCTTAGTAACGGTCAGTGACTAAGTGCCTGCATTTCCTGCATTTGCTGAGCTCCTAGAAGCACTGGAACACCCTGCCTCCAGGAGCCAGAGAACTTAACTACAGCCTCTCTGCTAAGGACACGAGGCTTGTTCACTGACACCTGGGGCTGCCATGCGGTGCAGCAGTGGTGTCCTGCTGCTGAGTCCTTCCATCTGCTGCTCTAAGTCAGGCTAGCTCAGTCCATCCAAGGAAACTCCCTCTCAGGGCTGACCCAGGATCCTTTTGGCTTACAGCCCATTTCATACTGGCATTCTTCTGTCCAAACCAGCCAGCCTGAGAGGAAAAGGGAAGGGCTGGCTGGCTCTACTTGCTATCTTGTCCAGGTACTTCCTCAGTACAACCTCTTGCCCTCTCGGGAGTATTGAGCAGTATATTCTCTTCCCCTGCCTGCAGATGTCCCAGTTCATTGTCCAGTGCCTGAACCCTTACCGGAAACCTGACTGCAAAGTGGGAAGAATTACCACAACTGAAGACTTCAAACACCTAGCTCGCAAGGTATTCTCCCCAGCTTGTGGTCTGACAATGTTCCGGGCAAACTGTGTACCTTCTAAGAAGGCCTCTTTCATCACAGAAAGTGGGGTTTCCTTGCCAGATGCCCAGGCTGGGGATCCAGGAACGGGGAGGGAACGTTTGGGAAGGGAGGGCACCCTACCCAAATGTAGTGATTCTCTAAGAAACTTCCAGAGCCTAGCTTCCCCTTTCTGGTGAGTCTAGCACCAGCTTGCCCCAACGTGTCTCCTTATCCAACTCGCAGCCTTAGTGAGAAGGGCCCTGCGGCAGCGGGCTGGCCTCCCCCTCACATCACTCCCATTCTGATTGGTGGCTGTGGTTTCTCTTCCCTGTGCCCCGAGCAGCTGACTCACGGCGTAATGAACAAGGAGCTGAAGTACTGTAAGAACCCTGAGGACCTGGAGTGCAATGAGAATGTGAAACACAAAACCAAGGAGTACATTAAGAAGTACATGCAGAAGTTTGGGGCTGTGTACAAACCCAAAGAGGACACTGAATTAGAGTGACTTGGGGGCTATGGTGGGAGGACAGGTGAGCAGGCAGGACAGACTCTGGGGAGAAGAAATTCTGTGGGCCCTCTCTGCCCCACCCTGTCAAGGCTGTGCTACTGATGACACAACACCCTGGGGAATTCAAATCTGCAGATTTCAAAAATGAGCCCCCAAATGAGCTCAATCTACAACGAGCGATCCCTGGTCGTGAGCTGTTGGGGTGTGGTCAGGGGCCGTCAGAGGCAGGGGCTTAGGGAAGAGCCTTCTCTAAGACCCTGGCCAGGCCTGACCCCACTCTCAAACCTGGGTCTCCTCCTTGGCGGTGCTGTCAGCGCACAGACCCATGCGCATCCCACCCACGACCCCTTACCCTGACGATCTGTATTATATTTTAATGTATATGTGAATATATTGAAAATAATTTGTTTGTTTTTTTCCTGGTTTTTGTTTGTTTTTTGTTTCGCTTTTAGCCTCTATGTGCTAGGATCACAGGAAGACTTTGTAAGGACGGTTTAAGTTCTCCTGCAAGGTTGAATTTGTTATCATGTAAATATCCAAAGCAGGCTGCCTTGTGGTTTCGGCCAGCCTTGTGCTATGTTGATAAGATTGATTTACTGCTTAAAATCACTTTACTTTATCCAATTTTTACTGAACTTTTTATGTAAAAAATAAAATTAATTAAAGAACTTCGCACGTGTGTTCCCTAAAAGCTAGTCAAGCATGTTTATGTATAATGATGTGACTGGAGGGAGAAAAGAGAGATGGTGGCTGTAAGTGTGTGAAGTCCAAAATTAGTCTTTGAGATTGGAGTTTATGACAGGCCTTGCTCCCCACAGGTCCACTGGGACCGAGGCAGACAGACATTTGCCAGGTGACTGACTTGTGAGCTTGGGATCTGGTGACTATGCTCAGGGGTGGAGTCAACTTGCTGTGCATTCCAGAGCAAAGGAAGTGGACCTGAGACCTCATTGGCTCCGGGTTTCTTTACTTGGGTTAATAGATAGGTCAGTCCAAAGAAAGGCACGCTTCTTCCCCTTTATACCTCCTGGCTGGGGAGAGGCATTGACCCTCTCCCCTCCAGAGTTTTGAGTTCCCAAGCCCCCTGGAATGCTTATTTGATATTTGGTTTCCCTAACCTCCCGCCATGCCACCTGACACTGGGCTTGGACAGTAGAGGGAGAACAGGGGAGGACCACTATAAAGGGTTGCAGTGCACAGGTTGTGATGATGGTGTAAATCTCCTGAGGGATTCCAGGCCCAGTGGAAACACTGCACGCGCGCGCGTACACACACACCCCACCCCCCCTTGATGCACCAGTTGTCTGGGCAATGAGGAGGGTCAAAGGCTTCAGGCCAGCCTGGGGGCCCATCTGCAGAGACTGATCCCATGTCTTCCTCCCCAGGGTTATTTTGCTCACTGCAGCAATGCCCGTGGGGAAAGGGCTGTGACCCAGCAAATCCTGGGGGTGGCGGGGTGGGGGGTGGACAGTAGTTAGAGCTCTCACTACCTGCTGGGCACTTAGAGCATAGGTTGTGCCCATTTGATCCTTACAACCCTGAGGCACAGGAATTGGCACTGTTCAGATGAGGTAACTAAGGTTCAGAGAGGCTTAGTGACTCGTCTCCTATTCTTATATTAAAGCAACTGTTAACATAGGAGAAAAACACCTGGTTTAAAGTCATAATCACTAGACATCCTATTTAACAATGTAGCCGAAGTATTTCCCCTTGATACTGCAGCCTTCAAACTGTTTAAAGTACATTCTTATAGCTTTAAACGGATGGACTCTAACCGTCTTCACATTTGAGAATGGTTGATTACAAAGTGTTTGTTAATGTGCTTCAGCACATTCAAAGGGAGTGTTTCTCTCTGGGTGGGTTTGCCGTGCAGGGGTGCAGCCGTACACACTGCTGCTTGCAACCACGTCAAACTCATGGTTTTGACCTAAGGCTCCAGGCTTCAGATATTCCAAGGAGATGTAAGGCAGCCTCCCATTAAAGGATGGTGGTGACCAGGGAGCTGTCGCATTTCAGATAGGATACCTTTGAAGAGGAATTCTCAGGGTTTTTTTTTCAAGATCTTTGCCCCTTCCACATACCCCTTGACACCTTCAGGCTCCAATCCCCTCAGCGGTGATAAGGGCTGCCAGCTAATGGAGAACCTGTTCATCCCACCTGATGGAGGATTTCACATTCACTGCCCCGCCAACCCTCCATAGTGCTGTGGCTGACTCTCCAGCTCTGGTCTGATTCTAGCCGACTGAATGCTGAGCCTTTCCTGCTTTCTGTTCTCGGTTATTACTGCCCAAGGGTCATCTCAGGATGAAGGTGGCTTTCAGCCTGCCCTTCCTTATTTTAAGGAAAGACTCACAGGGTCAAGCAGGGCTGGTAAGCTGTTTCTGAGGAACAGCAGAGCAGCAGTCTGATGAGTTTGGTACTCCCAGAGCAGCCAACCCGTTACATCTCAGTCAGCCAGGGGACAGGATCGACCGTGGACCATGACTGGATCCAACATCTGAGTTCGGGTGGTGGATGCCAGGATGGTAACCATTGTTCCTTCCTAGGCAGGGCTTGTCTGCTGGAGCAGCTCTCTCCACAGGCACAGTAACCAGCAGCCTGCCTGCCTCTCCCTTCTGGGTGGGCATATGCGTGGGGGGCAGGGTGCCCTGTCCTCAACTGCCCCTCATGTGGGTATGATGACCACCTGCCCTTGGCTTGTGTAGAAATCACATAAGCAGCCGTGGAAGCATGTTTGGACCTGGAGTGTTGGCCTCGTAAGGAGGGCCCTTTCTTCCTTTCTCATCTAGAGGTGACCAGAGGCCCTTGGTAACTAGCTTCCCAGGACCAGTCTGCCTCCGGCCTGCAGCCTTCCCTCAATGCTGCTCACAGCACATGTCAGGAAAAGGGTCTCCACCCTAAGGCCCCTGAGTGCCAACCTGGGAGTCTTAGAAGGTGGGGGGCCTACTGAACGTGCCATTCTAGTTATTGCTCTCCAGCTAAGGAAGCTCAAGTTCAGAAAGGTAAAATAGCTTCCTGACAAGATCCAGCCAGTGGGTGGCAGAGGCAGGACATGCTTTCCACTCGGTGCCTCCCAAGCTCGCATCTTCTACGGCGACGCGCTGCCTACCAGCTCAGGCGCTCCTCCCACCACCCAGAGACCCCATCCTTTTTCTGGGCTTCTGCCTCATAGCCACCCAACTGTCTCACAGGCCCAAGGAGCCAGACAGAGCCAGCACAATGATGCAAAGTTACCTTTAATACGGAATACAAAAGTAGAAAAACCAGTTGAGGCTAAGTGGAGGTGGAGTACGGGCCCACTTACTGCCAACTTCCCCCATCTCCTGATCCCTGTCTTGGAAGAAGGCAGGGTGCGGGGAGGTGAGTGGTGGCTGGACCTTATGTCTCCCCCCAGAACAGAGCAGGCTGAGGCCACTAACGCCAGGAAGCCCACAAAAGGGGAGGCATGTGAGATGGACACGGTAGGGAGCCCCAGAGCAGGCTCCCTGAGCGGCCAGGCTGTGGAGGCACTGCTCACACCACAGCGCGGTCCTCAGCCGGGAGGCCCAGGACCCGGACCACATCTTCCCGGCCCATGGCAGCCAGGGCATCCGCTAGCACCCTGAGGGTAGCACCACTGCCTTGCTGGACAGCCCAGTCCCTCAGCAGGGTGTAGGCTGGCCCCTGGCCCCGGGCCATGGTCTCCACAGCCTCAGCCTGGTAGCCTAGGCGGCCCGCCAGGCCCTGCCAGCCCTTGTCAGGCTCGCCCGACGCTTCCAGGAGATGCTCCACTTCCTCTTGCTGCTGCCGAGGGAGACGAAGGTAAAGCCGGCAGCCAGACTCAGGATGTGGCCCTGGGGTGGCAGACGTGAGGGGCAAATGAGGGTCAGACGGGCTGGGTGGGGAGGCAGAACTAGGTCTAAAGGACTGTAGACTGGGGAAAGGAGCTCACCCTGGCTGGGGGCGCAGGACTCCAGGCCGCTAGGAGAGTCCCGGAAGACACCGCCATCTCCATGCATCTGGTCCCTGTCCAGGGCCCCCAGCTCTGTGGTCCGAGCTTTGGCCAGCTGCTGTCTTTGTTTATGTGAGCGCCAGCTGTGGAGAGCAGGGGGGACCTGCCAACCTGCTCCAACCTTCACTGAGACAGAGGGAGCTGGCTGGGAGTTCATATGAGGAGGGAGTGCCACAGGGCAGTGCCCAGGCCACCTACCACTTGAAAGCCACGTAGGCAAGCAGACCGAGGACCACGGTGGCCAGGAGAGCACAGTACACAGGGATGATACTGCTGCCCGAGGCCCCTGGAGGCTCAGGGGGGAATGGAGAGGAGGCATTGGGGGCCAGGGCTCCCCCTGCCCCTATCCACGCTCCTTCCCTGTCACTGTCCTGCCTCCAGGTCTTATCTGTGGAAGAAAGGCAAGACAGGGTCAAGGGCAAGGAATCAAGGCTAGAGTCCCTGGGCAGCCTCACCGAGACTTTGCTGTAAACAAGTCTGAAACGACAAGTGGTCCCTACTCTGTCGAGCCTCAAGCTCATACCATGGCACGGAGAGCTGACTGGCCAGTTCTCCCATCCTCACCTCCCACAGCCTCCCCTTTGCTCACCACTCTTGGACACCTAGCCCTTCTCAGAGGTACCCTTCTCCCAGGCTTCCAGACATCCATTCTTGCTGTTCCACTTTCTCGGTCTGACAAACCAGAAGGAATCTCCTATTCTGGGAAGCTTCCTTGGTCTCTCCCAATCTCTGCCTTTTCTGGCTCCTGTCGCACCTCCTCTGCCTACTGTAACGCTGAACTGTGCATCCTGTGTCCCCCGCCAAGTCTGGATTGTGAGAGCGCATTGGTTCGCGTGGGTCCACATGGGGGCCTCTGTGCACAGGAGACCTGCTGCTGTTTACTTCTGCCTGGAGGCCAGTGGGTCCCCACAATCCAGTGCAGGCAGGGCACAAGGGACAGGAACCCCAGAGCCTGTGACTAGACTTGTGTGTGACCTGCCCACCTGGGGTGCCTCCCATCCTACCAGTGCCCAGAGTCTGGATCAGGAGGTGCTTACCCTCGTGGAGCGTGCCTTCCCCGAGGCTGGAGTTGTGGAGCATGGCTCTGCCGGCTGGTAGTGCTCCCAGGGGCTGCACCTCTTGGAGAAGGGGTTGGAGTGTCATGGGCAGTGCCCAGGCTAGGGAGCTGGGAGACTTGTCTCAGTCCAGAAGGGGTTGTGTGCAAGGACACGGGAGGAATGCCTCAGGCCTGACGTCACGAGTCCCTTGGGGTTGTCTGTCTCTCTCTCCTAGCTCACGCCATCCTGATTCACTCCAGGGCTGGGTCCCCCTCCCCCACTCCTAAATCACCAATCTGGACCAGTTTCCTCCAGTGCCAGATCCTCTGGGGGGTGATAGAGCTGGACCCAGCTGGCCAAGCTAGAGGATCTAGGGTGCAGCTTAGGAGGGAGATGGGCAGACTGGTAAACCCCGAGTCCAGGGATGACCCGGAATGACCAGGGAGATGCCCACCCCCACCTCAGCCAGAGCCAGCGGGGGGAACTTACTGGCTGGTGGGAGGCTACTCCAGGCTTCTCAGCATGAGCCCAGGGACCCGACACCCTAAGCCTCCAAGGCAGGGCTCCCTGGCATGACGATGCCCCCTGTCCTTCCTCCAGGGTCAGCGTCTAGCCCTCACAGCCCGCCCAGAGGCTGAATGGCAGGGTACGTTGGTGGGTTTAGCAAGGACAGAGGGCATATGGGCCCAGAGGCCAAGAAACCTGAAGGATAGGACCCATCTGGACCTACAGGGCTGATCCTGCCGGAACCCACTTCCTGAGGCCTGGGCAGGAGGGGCCCCGCTCCGGGCTGAGGAGGGATCTTGCCTGGAAAAGGAAGAGACCTGGGGGAAGGCCATCCATCACTCCGCATCAGGCCTGGTCCACCCCAGGAACTCCAAACTCACTTCCCTGCACAAGGGCTTTCGCCTATGTTTATGGCAAAGTGTACAGTGGGAAAGTGGGTCTGGGACAGAGGCTGCGGTGGCCCTTGCCACGTGTCAGGTGTGTACGTTTGTGTCACTTACCACATGAGGGGCTCCTGGTTGGCTGGTGAGCCTGTGACCAGCGTGCGCAGACAGCCAGGCCTTGTGCATCCCTGACCCACCCGGAGCTGCGGGATAGGAGCCTCTACCGCCCCCACACCAAACACACCCGTTTCCAGGCCCACAAAATATTCACACCGTGCAACACCCCGCACGCCCACACACATCCCAACACGGGCGCCGCACCACGACGAACGACACCGGCAGGATCGCGGGTCTCGCTTGAGATGGGGGACAGAGAGGTGGCCTTCGGCTCCCTCTGTCCAGGAAGACCCGGGGCTGTGTCCCCAACCCGCTCCTGACCTGCGGCGGCCGCCCCTTCGCGGGTCCCAAGATCCGCTCACCCTGGTGGAACGGGGGCCTCTGAGCCTCGGGACTAGCCTTGGGCTGGCCTGGACGACTGCGTGGAATCCCCTGGGGAGGCTAGGTTGTGGACCGCCGGAGACTAGAGCGGAGGCGCCGGGCGGGACTTTGAGGGAGTAGGGAGGGCGGTCCCGGGAGTCCAGCGGCCCCGGCCGGCGCTGCAGGGGCCCAAGGGGGTGGGGCTGGGTGGAGGGGCGCGGCCGCGGCGGCCCCGCCCCGCCCCGCGCAGGAACGCGCAGGCGCGTCCACACGCAGCCTGCCCCGGAAGGCGGGAATGTGTGAATGGTGTGTGGCGGTGATTCCGCGGAAGACTGAGGGCGCAAAGAACAGGAGCCGGGAGAACGATGGGCAGGGCCCTGAGGGACAGGGACGGTGCTGCTGGGGACGCTGAGGCCACGCGGAGGGGACAAGTCGCCCTGGAGGGCTCACGGACCAGGGGCACGCGAACCCGCACGATGACTAGGGCAGGCTGAGACGCCGCGCGCGCGCGCGCATACTCGGAGACAGAGCAGCTACAAAACTAGGCCAGGTTTATTGCCGAGAATGGGAGAGCGGGGTCCGCCTTAGGGATTAAGGCCACAGCCCGGTCCCCGTGCTCTGCCGGGACAGGGGTCTTGGGAAGCTGTGTTCCCCGTCCCAGGTTGTGCAAAAAGTGCTGTGCGGGCGCCGAGGCCTCCAGTGTTGGGACTCCGGGCAGCTCTCTGCCGGCGAGAGGCGGGACTTCCTGGAGTGACACCGTCCACCAATCCCTGAGCTGGACGAGGGTGGGACTCCGCCCACCCCCAAGAGTGCGGACCGTAGGCTTCGCGGACCCCTGGGCGGGTCCTCCCGAGGCGGAGCCCGCTGGGAGCGGAGCCTGCGCAGTGGGGCGGGGCAGGCTGTCAGCGGGCCTCTCCAGGTTTGTACTCTGTTTCCCCGGAGGACACCTGCGAGATGCGCCGTGAGGACCGCCACAGCTTCCGCGCGAACTGGCTGCTGCGCACCTGATAGGAGGAGGAGCAGGGTGGGGTTAGCTAGGACCATTACTCTCTGCCCCATTCGAGACCCGCCCTGCCCTTATCCTCACCTCAGAGGGCTGCCCCGCGCCCACCACGATAAGCTTGCCGTCCTCCAGGCCAACCAGCACGTGGCTGCGCTCCTTGGTCACAGCCACGCTGCGGATGGGCACCTTCATGGGCAAGGGAGGCGCGGCCGGGAGCAGGCTGGAGTTAAGAGAAGAGATACATGAACTCGCAACTGCAAGGCAGCTTGGCATCCGGCAGAAGGAGGTCCCTCCATTCCCCCATGTACCCTCTCCTCATTTGAAGGACGGCTCAGTTGAAACCCTGATACATAAAGGAATCTCCCACAAGTGTGTGGCAAGATCTCCCCATTGGGGGATGAGACAGGTGACAGAACGTGCCCACAGACATGCAGAGGGTGTGGGTCCATGAGGGGCACCTAGTATCCTCTGCCCATGACCACCCTGAGGGGCCGTGATCCCATAAATAGAGGGGCTCACTTGTTCAGGTGGAGGATGTGCAGGGCACACTGGGCTGTGCCCAGCAGAACAAAGTCCTCTGTCACTGCCAGGGCTGTGGGCTGCTCTACCAGGGGCAGTGACGCCCGCAACCTCCCATTCACTGAGTACAGGTGCAGGGAGTAGGTGACCTGGAAGAAACAGGAGGTGTCAGCAAGGACAGAATCCCAACCACCCCTGTCTTAACTGGGCGCCCCTTTCCCATACCTGAGCCCCCAGGCGTTCCCGAGCCGCGCTCTGTACCACAATCTGGCCCTCAGACCCCAGAGCCAGGTGGGACACAGGTCCGGGCAACATGGCTCCTGGGGGCCGTAGTGCTGCCACGAACTGGCCACGGCGTACAGTGTGGATGATCACAGTTCCGTCCTGCAGGAAGGCAGCTTAGGGTGCTGGGCAGGGGTCTCTGGACTCCAGAGGCAGTGCCCAGCACACTCGGCCTCCCCTGGGCACAGGCATACACACACCTCGGATCCAGACACAGCCATGTCGAGTTCAGTGCTGATGGCCACACAGCTCACTGCAGCCTCGTGCCCGTATAGGACCTGCACAGGCTTTGATGCCAGCCCCGCCGAGAGACCACCCTGTGGGAAGCCAGGGCTGGCTCAGGATTGGGGACATCCCATGACCCTGGCCCGAGTGAGAAGGCTAAAGCTCAGGAAAGTGAAGGCATTGTGCCAAGCCAGGGAGCTGGAGGGTTGTGGAGCCCCCAACTTGCTCAAAGGGGAAGAGAGAAGGGCAGGACTGAAGACCTGCTAAGGGGCAGGTGGGCTACAGGTCTGGACTATGGAGGCCCCACAAGGCTGTCCGTCAGGCACACCTGCAGGAGCCGCCACACCATGCACGTAGTGTCCCGGGAGCCTGAGATGAGGTAGATGCCACAGGTGTCCAGTGCAAGGCAGGTCACTATGTCTGTGTGGGGAGGGGAAGCTACAATTAGAGCAGAGTGGTCACACCCTCCCCGGCTACCTGCACCACCCCCAGCTCCAAGGCTGCAAGTACCGAGGTGGCGGTTGAGCTGGCTCAAGAGCTTGCCCCGGGGGAGCGCCGTCACTCGCAGGCTGCCATCCCAGTGGCCACCACTGAACAGCAGCTTTCCATCGGGGTCCACTGCCAGGGCTTGCCCACTCACGCCACTGCCTGGTACCCACGGGCCACTCAGCACTCGCTGCACCCTGACCCAGTGAGGAGGATGACAAGTGAGGCCAGGTCACATAGGAGACCCAGGCCCTCAGAGACCTTGGCCAGACCCAGCGGCTGGCCAGCGTTCTGACTGGGTGGGGAGATGCCCACCCCTGCCCGCAGCCCTGTGTCCTACTTGGTGGAGTCTTTGATGAACCTGAAGTAATTGCTTATGTTACGGTCGTAGGGTAACCAGCCGTGGGTACCCAGCAGCCCATTGGCACTCACAGTCACCTGTGGGCAAGAGGGGGCAGAGGAGGGTTTGGGGCAGAGTCCGAGAGAGGTGGAGCTGGGGTGGGGTCCTGCCCACGACACTTACCAACAGGTCTTGGGTCATGAAGGAGTGGAGTTGCCTGTGCGGAACCAGGGCCAGCACCAGGGGCACACCATCACTGATGACCTGCAAAGTAAGAGTGCAGGGCTGGCTGTGCCCAAGCGGCCAGCTGGGGCCACCATTACACTACCCGCTCCATGGGGCACCACCCCTTCCTCTGCCCTCAAGCCCCAGAGGTCAGGCTAGGTGTCATAGAAGCTGAGGTCCCTCTGAGAAACAGGTACGAGAAACCAGTGGGTCTTCGGGAGGGCATCTCAGAAAGTGAGTGAGCAGCTGGGATGGGCGAGGAAGATCCAGCGTCTCAAGCTTGGTCCACCCACTCCATTACTCCATGTCCCCCAGCCTGCTGGCAGGAGAGGAGAGCCTAAAAAGGGCCTGAGGGCATGCTGGGAGGCCGGCAGGAAGACGAGGGAGAATGTCCAAGGCCAGATGCTCTCCCTTCTGGTCTAAGTCTTTCGGAGATGGCTAGGCGAGTCAACACCTTGTTCTGGCCCTTGTGAGGAAGGTACCCCAGCCACACTTCCATACTCCTCTCCTTTTCTTACTTTTTCGAAGATGCTGATATCCGTGACCTTAATTTAGGTTTTCTGTCTGCCCCAAGAGGTTAGTAAGGACAAGGGGGTTAAACCCAGTTCACAGAGCAGGAAGTTGAGGCCCTGCCTCCTCTCACCTCTGCGAAGAAGGCTTTGAGCTGGTCCAGGTGCTGGAAGATGCTAGGTGAATTAGTGTCCAGACGTGCAAGGCGTTGGGCTGCTTCCTCAGCTGAGAGCCGAGCTGGATGTGGCTCCTGTGGGTAAGTGGCTGGTCAGCACCATGGCATGGACATCCCTGACCACCTCCCTCCACGCTGGCCTTACCTTCAGCAGCTGACAGGGGGTCTGCCCAAAGTTGCTGATAATGCCCTCCAGAGCCTTCCGTTCCCGTTCATCTGGCACGTGGTCCAGGTCCACAGCCCCTGAACAGGCAGAGCAGTCAGGACTCCCTCTGTGTCCTCGGCATTCACCCTGCCTCATCTGTGCCCAGCCCCCACTTGAGTCCAGGGCATTGCCCACCTTCATAGGTGCAGTAATAAAAGACATTGAGGGCCTCCTCCGCAGCCGGCCCCCGCTGCTTATAGCCAAAGATGAGGTCAATCCACTCATGCAGGTGGGCAGACACGTACTCTGACTCCTGGGGGTGAGGAGGAACAGTCAGCCCAGGGATGGACGGATGACCCCCAACCCCCACCGTCAACCCTGACTGCCCGCCTGTCTGTCTGTGCTCATCTCACCAGAGCCTGGCGGTGCTGCTGGATGAAGTCCTCAGGAGAGCTGGCCCATGGGGGCAGCACCACGTCGCCCACCTTCTCATTGGTCAGCTGCAGGCAGCCCAGGTCAAAGCCTGGCACAGAGGACTGGGTCAGCTGTCTCACTGTGCCACCTTCACCTGCTCCGTGGCCACCCCTGGCCTGTCCCCATCCCGATGCCAGTTCCTACCATTCTGGTTCTCCAGGAAGTCGGGGAAGTAGAAGAACTCTGGGATGAGCTCCTTCACATCAGCCAGGCTGTCCAGGCGTGCTTGCCAGGCTGCTGCCACCGAGTGGAACTGCCGGTCAGAGCAGTCAAAGCTGGGGGAGGGGCACAGGCCAAAGTGAGGTGGGGAGAATGGGCACAGGGAGGGAGGTGTGGCTGGGGGAAAGGACGGAGCCAGAGGGCCCAGGATGACCCCTCACCACCCCACCAGGCTGCCATCTGCCCACCACCCGCTGGGTCGCACCGGCCACTCTGCAGCTGGACGTGCAGGGAGGTGAAGGGCTCCATGCGGATGAGGTAGTGCATCACGCCCGCTGCGTTGGAATAGTGGGTGCCATAGTGAAACTTGTCAATGGTGCCCGCTGGGTCCTCGAAGCTCTCATACCTGGAGCCGCAGTTAGGGAGGAATCAGCAGAAGCCCTCCCCTCGCCCATCCCAAACCCCGCGCCCGGCCTCGCCCACATGCTCACTTCTCCCTCACGAGCTGGGCATGCTTGGGGTTCACCACACCGATGGGCTTGGACAGGTCCCGGAAGACAGCCGGGTTGCTGAGATCCAAGGTTGGGGACACATAGTCCTGTAGGACCCAGGGGAACTGGCCGCCCACCCGGGCAGGTTCTGCATGAGGGTCCTGATGGTCTACCTGCCCACCCTGCCCTGCCCTCACCCTGAGGAAGATGGGTACAGCCCACAGGTAGGAACACACCACTTCAAGGGGCTGCAGGGGAGCAGGACGGACTATCTAGGACAAGATTCCCCTTCAGGGAAAATAGGCCTGGAGGGGAAGAGAGTGGGCCTGACTGTGTGCGGGGTGGTGGCAGGAGGCAGAGGCCAGGTTTTGGGCAGCACCGACCTAGGACCAAGCTCAGAGCTTGGCCCCATCAGTGCCTACACTTGGGTGAACTAAGGCTGGCAGACCACAGGGGCGGGTTGGAGGTGCGGAGTGGGCCCTCACCACAGGGTACTGAGACAAGTCGTTGTAGGTCCGCCCCGCAATGGTGTTGAGTTGCATCAAGTATTCAAAGTTGGATATCTCACGCTGTACCCATTTCTGGGGGACAAGGGCAGACGAGAGGTGAGTCAGCTGGGCTGTCCAGCACTCCTCCCAACTGCAAGGTTCTAACCTCACCAGCCCCTCCCTCCAGGGCTCTCACCTGGGTAAGACCTGAGGCGTCCAGCATCTCCTGGGGGGAGCGGCTGCTTAGGTAACCTTGGGTAGGGGGTCGCAGGCGCAGGAGCCACTTGTACACCTGGTTCCGTACCTGGGTGTGGGGTGGGATGGGGCAGGGTTGGGGCCTGGGGGCTTGGCAAGGAGATGAGGCTGCAGTCCCGCCCACCTTGCATGGGAAGTTGAGGAAGTAGTTGGCCTGATCAATGAAGAAGAGTTCAAGTGCTGAACGGCGCAGGTTGAAACGCCGTAGGTGGACCTCACGCAGCTGGGCCAGCGGGCGCCGGAAGTCATGGCCAATACCTGTGGGGAGGGACAGCGGGTGCAGGAATCCCTCAGCCTAGCCCCACCAGACCACAGCAACCCCCTGCCTTCCCTCCATCAGAACGCACCCTCCTCAGTTTCCACGCGCTCAGTACTACAATCGTAGAAGTAAACGTGCTGTGTGGTGACCTCCAGCAGCCCTGGGACCACAGCCACCACTGTGACCAGTTGGCATTCAGCTGACAGAACCAGCTTCTCATGCTGCTCGTCCAGTTCTGCTGCCTCCATCCTGGGGGTCAACACCCACTTCAAGCTGTAGGCTCTGGGACCCCCATCCCGACAAGCCCAAGGACGACACTCCACGTGCCATCAAGTCATGAGGTACATACACGAGGCTCGTGCCTCCCAGAAGAGGAGAAGACTGGCCCCAGTTCCCACCCCAAAACTTGGGTCTCTGAGTGTCTTGAGGATACCAACTCTTGTCCCTGGCTTCCCGTCACTCAGCCCCTGCCCACTCCCATGGGCCCCATCCTATTCTGGTTGTGTCTCAACCCTGCTCTGGGGTGCCTAGTCATGAAAGAGCAACTATCTATTCTGTTAGACACCTCTCCCCAATCCCGCATCTGATTTTGGACAGTCCCTTCAGGGCGGTTAGCCCTGCAGCAGAAGAAGGAATGGACTCGGGTCAATCGCCCAGCAGGCATGCACCCCCAGACCAGACCCCTGGCCCACCGCCCGGGTCAGCTCTCTCTGAGCCCCACTCACAGGGTCTCCAACGAAGCCAGCTCATCCTCGCCCAGCTGGTCTTCCTGCAGATCCTCAGACAGGGTGCTGACTTTGGCCTCTTTGGTCACTGCTAGAGGTAGCGAGGCCTCCTCGGTGGGTGTCAAGGGGGCCTCACCTGCAATGGGCCCAACGGTGGTCATCCAGAGCTAGGCAGGACAGCCTATGAAGTTGGATAGACCCAGCTCAGCACACCCTCTCACCCAGATTGTCCCGTAGGGCGCTGGCTTCCAGGTGAGGGTTGAAGTGATGGTTGGGCACCAGCTTCAGACGCATGCGCGAGTATGTCTCCACGCTTGACATCTTCCACCGGGGGGTGGGCGGATCCCTGCAGATGCATCCCAGGTGATTCTTCCCAGGCCTAACCCCAAAGGCAGTCGGGTGTCTCACCCCTCTCCCTTCCACTTTCTCTCCCTTCCACCTTCCCTCCCAAGCCCTGCCCCAGCCCCACCCACCTCAGGGCCCAGGGTCCGCAGGGGCTGGAGAGCTGTCGCCACAGCGCCCCCCAGTGCAGCAGGACAGTGGAATGCTGTGCAGCCTGCTGCTTCAGCGCAGCCGCATAGCGCAGCCCCTCCAGACGCGCCCGCCGCTGCACAGGTTCCAGGACCAACTCCTGGTGGGTGGGGGAGGGAGAAATGGGTGAGTCCAGCTGGCTGCTTCCTGTCCTGGCCCATCAGGGGTCCTCTGGGTGCATGTGTGGAGCAGCTCCTGGTCCCTCACCCCAGGCCACACACCTGGAAGGCCTGACGACTCTGTGCCCTCTCCCTCTGGCGCCGCTGCCCACTGCTCATGAGCGTGTCATAGCAAGAGTTCCAGAAGCCAGACATGAGGTCGTGGCTCTTAGCATAGGTGTCCATTTCAAACTGTGACATGATGGGCTGCACCTGGAGGGTTGGGCAGGGAGAGGAGACCAGTGCTCATTGTTGGCCCCCAGCCCCCACTTCTCTGCCCGTGCCCCCACCTCCAGGTACCTGCTTGTCGATGAAGTGGCGCCATTCGGCTGTGGCACAAAAGGCCTGGAAGTCCTCAAAGAAGGTGGGGCTGCCGTTGGTGGGCGGGAGGGAAGGCAGCCCGGACTGCAGCCCCAGTGCCCCATAAGCACGGTCCAGCAGCGTGCGCACCAGGGGCACTAGCCACGAGCAGCGCTCCGAAGTTGCAGCAGCTGTAGTTGGGGGCCCATGGTCCTCAGTGGCCGTCTTGTAGAGGGTGGTGTTCAAAGCCCGCGCCAGTGCCGCCTCCAACTTGGAGAGCACATAGCAGGCCTCCTCCCGGCGCATGGGCACAGCAGTCTGCAGCAATGCGTGCAGCCTCACATAGGCCTGGGAGTGCAGCTGGGGGCAGAAGGGAGGTGTGGGTGGCACCCAGCCACTCCTTACATCTGCCATGCTCCTCCTCCCACACCCACCCCATGTTCACCTGTGGGTCCTCCAGTAGGATGTAGCCCAGCACCAGGTGCAGGCCGATCTGTGCCATCTCTCGGAGATCTGCTGTGCCATTGGCCAGGTGTGGCCAGGCTCCCAGGCGATCAAGCAGGCTGCACACACCTTCAAAGAGCTGCCAAACAACACATTCCCCAGGAGCCATCACCAGATAGATAAGGCCAGCAACCCATGGAGAGGGAGCAAAGTAAGGTTTGGGCCAGAGGCCAGGCTGGGTTTATATACACAGACAAGGCCATGCTCACAGACACCCGTGCCAACACACCCAGGACTGCACATATGTACCCATCCTCCCCAGACCACACGCCTGCAGGCTCATGGGAACACACGTGCTCACACGGCTCACATCCCTCTGAGCTGTCGCACCTTCTCACTCCACAGTTCCTGATTGCCATGGCCCTCAGAGCACAGGAAGTCCTGCAGCAGGCGCAGCAGCCAAAGCACCTGCTGGGTGAAGCTGGCCAGGACCCCAGCGGGGGCCTCTTTGATGTCGGTCAGGGCTGACTCCAGCATCATCTCCAGGAGGCTGGGGATGCACAAGGGGCTCAGCTGTCTACCTGACTGCCTTCCTTACCAGAAGGCTTCCTAGAGGCCCCTGCCCTCCCAAGATGCCTCCTCACCTGCGCTTGATACAGTCTGGTGGGCGCACAAGTGTGGCTGAGGCCCCCAGCTGGGTGAGCACCGAGAAGACCTGGCCACGTTCCCGCCAGGCGGCCTCGTCACTGCCTTCCACACCCCGCCATGTCACCAAGAACAGCATGTTGGTGAGCAGGTTGCACAACTCCTCCTCAGGGGTTTGCTGTGGGCGTAGATGGGTGGTATGGGGTGTGGGCTGCGGAGGGAGGGGATCAGGCTGACCCCACACTACAGAGATAGGCAAGCACTACTTGCCCACCACAAGTAGGAACAACAGGAGGAATGGAATAGAGGCCTCAGCCACTGCCTGGATTCCAGGGAGAATCCTGGGGTTTCAGGGATTCCTAAGACGAGATCAGGTGGCTCACAAATACCCCACAATCCTCAAAGGCCTCAAGAACTGTCCTGGACTTCTCTGGAAGAATGCCATAGAATAAGCAGAGGCCCATCCCCAAACCCAGAAGCACCAGACAGGATCCTGAGAGCTGTGCTGTCCATAGGCCCTGTAAAGTCTCTGCCCAATTCTGGGGTCTCACTGGCAGCTGCAGCTCTGATATCAGAAGGGCTGATTTCTACACCTACAGAAAGGCTACAGTGCCTGTCCCATGTCCCAGAGGAGTCCGCCCTTAGTGCCATGCGATGGTAAAGGGTGGGCCTGCCTCACCTGAGGGTTGCTGGTATTAGAAGTGTCATCCCCACTGATGGTGGGCTCCGGGAGGCTGCCGTCCTCCAGCACATTGGAGAGACTGGAGCTGAGGCGGCCATGGGCGGCAGGGAAGGGCCGGGGCCCATCCAGCGGGGAAGGTGTGCCAGGCTGGCTAGCTGGGGTAAGAGTCCCACTACTGCTGCCACCACCAGCAGTGTTGCCTGAGCCCACGCTGGCCCGTTCCAGGCCCAGGTCAAAGGGTGCACAGAACGGGGAGAGAGCTTGGTAAAAGGCATCAGGGTCGGGGCAGGGGGCATCTGAGGGCAGGAAGACGTCCGAAGGTTCAGGTGACTCAGTGGGTGGCTTGGATAAAGCTGGCTCTGGGGAGGCGGGCAGCTCTGGAGGAAAAGGCAGAGGACTGCTGGCCGTGGCAGCCTCCAGTACGTACAACCGGGTCAGCACATCCTGCCAGCTGGCTTGTCGGGCCAGCAGCCGCACTATGTCGGGCTGTCCGTGGATGAGGTGGAAGAGCTGCCGGGCCAGGGCACAGCAAGTGAGGGACTCGTCCAAGAGATCTGCCCGCACCCTCCTCCGGGGACTTTCGCAGGGGAGGCTTCTAGAGATCCCGCACCACTGGCAGACAAAGTGGGTCCTCGGGGTAGAAGCTCCCCTGCCAAAGCTTTCACCTCCCACACTCACCTGGCGACAGATGTCCAGGCGGACGCTGAGGTCAGCCTGGAGAGACAGCTGCACCACAGCCATCAGATCTGAGAGGTTCAGGAAATCTGGGAGGAGGAACAGAGAGGGCCTGAGGGACCGACCCCAGTAGGGGCTGTACTGCCCTGCTGGCTCAGCCTCGGCCCCTGTACCCCCACCTCCCTTAGTCCCACCTGCCCTGTTTCTGGATCCATATCATCCCTCCACCTGGCCTGCCTTTTGGCCCCAACCAGATTGTACCTGTCCCCAGGAACAGCTTGTAGAGGCCCTGACAGAGCTGGAGGGAAACTGCCCCCTCTGGCAGGCAAGCGACGAGACCCTGGAGACCACACTCTCGCAGCCGGAGCCGCTGGCGGCTCCGCTCAGGTAAGCGCTCATTCTGCCGTAGTCTGCGCAGGATCTGTGTGTGTAGGTGGGATGTGTGTGGGGGGGGTGTCATCATGGGGAAGAAGTTACTGTAGGAGGGGAAGTCACCACACAGGTGTGTGCCTCCAAGAATAGTCTGTGAAAGCAGCTTCCTCTGCCAGCCCAAGGCCTGCTGCTCTTCCCAGAGCCTCGGGCAGGGGCCAGAGAGAGAATAGGACGCCAGGATCGGGGGTGGGCTGGGTATACCTTGCAGACTCGGTCGGGCACCAGGGGCAGTGACCTTGGCCGCACCAGCAGTGCCAGCAGCACTTCCAGGTTCCCCGGCTCCAGGAGGAAGACAGCCAGAGACTCCTGTGCTGGTGAGCCCTGCAGTAGTGCCAGCAGCAGGTCCAGGGCACCCGCCACCTGGGGATACAAAGGCGCACATTGGGCTGGCTTCCCCCACGTGGTCCACACGCCACCCCTCACCCAAGCCTGTCACCAGCCTTAGCCTACCTGACCATCATCACTCGCTGCTGCCAGAAAGCTCAGCAGGACCTGCATGTCATCAGTAGAGGAGCTTCGCACCAGGAACTCCCGAGCCAGGCCCAGGAGTGAAGTCTGCACCGTTCGCAGGTCGTCGGCCGCTAGGGGGCGCTCCCGCTGTGGGCTGGACGGATCCCAGCAGGCAGACCCACCCAGAGCCAGGAGAACGCAGGGGCAAGGAGGGGAGAGAACAGGGAGAATGGGCAGGTGAGCTGGGCACTGAACCGTCCTGTCCCCAAGGCCAGAAGCCAGTGGGTCAGCCCTCTGGCCATCTGCCCCCACCAGCCTCACCTGTAGTGGGTGCGCAGAGCATCGAGGATGAACTGGACCCCATACTTCTTCCGTAGCTTCTGTCTGTGCTCACGGACTATGCTGGACATGTACTGGATGTGGCCTGAGTGGGCATCAGCAGAAGGCTCAGGCCACCAGGCTGAACTGGGCCCCTTCCAATCCTCCTGCCAGACACCCCCAGGGGAGGGTCATGTTCCCCTTGGACGCCCCGGACAAATATGTCCCCTCAAATCACCCAGAGAGGAGTTATAACTTCTTAGAACCTCCACCACCACCCTGCCTGGAGGCGTCCCTTCACCCAAGGCCCCACACCTACCAAGGCGCACAGCAAAGTCACTGAAGGTCCAGAGATGAAAGTTGAAGAGCAAATGCTGGTAGAGCAGGTACAGGAGGGGCCCACTGCCCTCAGCTGCCAGCTGGTCCATCAGCAGCTGGGCTGACATGAGCACATTCATGTCCATGGCCCAGCTGGGGACCTGGGGCGGGGGGAGGAGCGGGGCAAGGCTTCAGGCTCTGCCCACCCACTGTTGAGCACCCCAGCTTCCACCCTGCCCTGAACAGACACAAGCGTCCTGCCTGCCCAGAGCCCCTTGACGGCTCCTTCCCATCTCTGAAGTGCAAGCTCCCCAACTTCCTTTCAAGTCCCCTGTCCCACCTGACCCTCTCCGCCAAACCCTGCCTAGCTTTCCGAGGCCCCACTCAAATGCCACCTCTCCCAGGAGCCTCTCCCTGACGGAGGGCATCAGCTTCCCCTTCTTAGTCCCCCCACCCAGGCCCTTTGGTCAGACAAGGCAGCCCCCTCCCCACCTGCCCCAGCAGGCCCCACCTTGCGCAGGAGCGCCCCGATGATGGCAGGGCCCTGGCACTGCAGCAGGCTCTCCTGGTTCACAGCGTGGCCCTGCAGGAAGTTCCGCAGCATCAGCAGAAAGGCAGCCACCGCGTTCCTCTCCATTCGCTCCTCTGCCGGTCGCCAGGAAGGGGACAGATGTGTGTCAAGGGCATGCCAGTGGCCACAGAGACTTCAGGCACCCCAGCCCCCCATCATGCTAAGATTGCCTCCCCATAACCCAGGTACCAGGGACACTTACCTGAGGACTTACTCAGTGGGAGTAGCAGGCCCTGGGTGTTGTGGCCAGAGGTCAGCTCAGGTCCCACAAGGTCATGTGTTTCAGCTGGACCTGCCTCAGCCTCTTGGGGCTGTGTAGCCACTCGCTCCAGCAGGGGCAGCAGGGCACCCATGCCTCCCACACAGTTCACCACATCCTGAAAGGTAGGGGTCTGGCTGTGAGAAGGCAGCTCCCAGCTGTTACCTGACCCACTCCACCCCAGCACACCCTCCAGTCGGAGAACCTGGGTCCAGGGAAGTTTTGCTTTGGGACCCAGGTGTCCTAAAGTCTTCCTGGGGCACAGTGCCACTCTCTACCCGCCCTGTGCACATGTGCCCGTGCTCACGCCTCCTGCACACACCGCCCACATGTGTACACACACCTTCACATCCCAGGTCTCCACTCTATGGCCCGTCAGGCGGCCATCCAGCCCGTGGCCAGGGGACAGGTCCAGGCAGATGTTGTTCTTACAGGCCTGGGGGCAGGATATGAGCAGGCAGCAAGGGTCAGTTGGAGGAGGGGTCAGCAGACAGAGTGTGGGAGCCAGGGGCAGGTAGCAAGGTCGAGCCAACTGCCTCCCCCCAGTACCTGAGGTGAGTAATGGAGAAGCAGCTTGGTGCCGAGCTCATGCAGTTCACCTTCGGGCTTGAAGGGTGCTGTCTCATTGGGCCCTGGGGGGTGAGCAGGGGGCTTCAGACCTGGCTGGGCCTCTGGCCAAACCCCATCCAGAGCCCACATCTTCTTTGTCTAATCAGAGGACCCCCCAGGGATGCCTTCTCTCCCCAGACCCCTTGTTTCTGGCCTGGGCACTTTATAAGTCCAATCACTCAGCTCTGGGACACTAGGGGTGGGGGTGGAGGGTGGGGGGATGGGCCACATACCTAAGTTGTACAGGACCTGCAAGGACGCCTCCTGCAGGGCTTCATGGAAGATGGCCACGGCCCCCAACTCGCCCTCCAGGGATGTGGGGCTACCCCACCGAGTGTCCTGTGTGCCTGCAAGGGTGGAGCTGATGCTGCCCTCCTGCAGGGGGGCCACCAGCCCGGACCCCCAGCCAAGCCCTGTGGTGGCTGGGACTGACTGGGAGCGGATGAGGGAGGGGTGCGTATGAGCCAGGGCAGTGGGGACTGGCGGCGCAGGCAGCCCCGTGGTGGTGGTCGTCGTGCGGTGCCCAGCGGAGCCGATACAGCAGGAGGAGAAGGGCTGCGGGGCCAGGGTTGGGGGCGTGGTCAGGTCACAGCAAAGCCTGGGGCTCCACTGCATCCAGTTCCACAGTGACCCCCACAGCTGCAGTCCCCAGAGGCTGAAGTCTGAGGCCCCTCCCTGTCCAAGTACCCCCAGTTACCCAAGGCCTCCCCAAACCCAGCTTGGTACACCTACCTCACTGAGGGACGGGCAGCGCAGGGGCGCGGTTTTGACCAGATGGCCATCTTTGTAGACAGAGACCAGGTTCTTATGGCTGAAGAGCAGGCGTCCAGGCACATGGACGATGGCCACACAGTGCTAGAACAGAAGCTACGTCAGGCCATCCACAGGTTGGGGCTGGTGCCCCTTCCACCCCCCTGGGGCAGACAACGAAGGAGGCTCACCCAGGCAGAGTCGGCAAAGGACACTTCAGGCAAGCTCATGGTCAAGTAATCCTTCCGGGTGCACACTGCCACCACTAGGGTCCCAGCCGCCGTGAAGAAGGCCTCAAACCCTGAGCCACTGCTGGTGAAGAAGCTGGGGGCAGGCCAAGCCAGTTATGCCTGCTGGTTCTCCTTCTCACCCTGGCACTCTGCCCTGGTCCCTGGCAGTCACCCACCTGTACAGCTGCTTCCGCTGGAGTGGCCGGGAGGAAGCCGGGGCAGCCACTGCAGCCGTGGGGTGCAGACAGAGCCAGGCATGGAAAGTGAAGCCAGTTCCTGGCCATCGCTGCACAGAGGGCACCATGATACCCGCCATGCTGGGTGTGAGGTCAAAATAGCGTAGGGCTCGTGCAGGGCCCTGGTGCCGAGCCATGCCTGATAACGCACGAATGATGGCACCTGCGTGTCGGGCATTGCCAGCCTCAGCTCCACCCGGCCCTGAGTCCAGCCCTGGTGGGGGGCGAAGCAGGCGACGAAGCTCCAAGGGCCTTAGTGACACGCGGCCCAGTGCTTGCAGCAGCGCCAGCAGCTGCTCCTGGCAGCGGGCCCCCAGGGCTTCCCCCATGCTGAGCGTCTCCAACAGGCAGTCTACAAGGCCAGCCTGCACGCACGTGGCACGGCTGGCGGGGCAGCTGTCACAGAGCCACCAGAGGCGTTGTGCTAGGAAGAGCCGCAGCTCAGCCGTGGGCAGTGCCGGCAGCCACTGCATCAGCACCAGCACCGGCTGCTCGTTGCGGATTGGTGGTGGCGGACATATGCTGTGGTCACCCTCCACGGCCTGTGGGTGGAGAGAATGTGATAGTTCCCAGGCAACTGGCATGGAACAAGCCAACAGTGGGACTTCCTGTCTCAGTTTACTAGCCTACAACAGGGGAAGGCGATGCATGCCCCTTCCCTACCCCGCATCCGCTCACGGGTTGTGTCTGAGGCTCAGGAAAGTCAGAGGTGCGTGCATGACCGTCAGTACTAACAACAGTCCTTTAGCCCCATTAACCCCGAGCCTTGGCTTTCGTTCTGGGTTGGCCCAAACCCCAACTGTGTGTCCCCAGGATAATCCCGGGGCTTGCTAACATGCAGCAGCCTCCAGGCCCCATGCAATCTGGAATCCTCACCCCAGTGACACTGACACACATGTTCAGCCACAGGTCACAATATGTACTGGCCACAGTCAACACAGTCCCCCAAGGTGGAGAGCTGGCCTTCTGTGGTGGCCCTGACTCAGTCCTGGCTGCCCTTGGGACGTTGACACAAGCCCTTGCCCTCACCATGTTGAGCAGCTCTTGCAACAGCCGATGGGTAGGGGGACCATGGCTCTGCAGAACCTCGTGCAGATGAGGGTAGCCGATGCGCTCCTTGAACACCTCCTGTGCAGGGTTATGTGGGGAGGACGTGAGCATGGATGTGGGCCCAGGGCAAACTCACACCCCACGGGAACCCTGGAGGAGGCAGCTGCTTTCAGGGCCCCTCGCCGGGCTCTGCCTCTGGGTCACCATGCTGAAAGGTAGAGGGCTGTGCAGGGATGCCGGGGGCATGGACCCATCTCAGAAGGCTGCAGATGGCCACCACCCCACAAATGTCCTTCCCCCATGCAGCTCTGACCCAGGATATCCAGCTCCCAGGACCAACTGGTGACCATGCCCACCCAGAGGCCTGAGCTGCACCCCCAGAGGGCACGACGGCCACCTCCCCAGCTCACCTGCTCCAGTAGCCACCAACCAAGCCAGTTCTGGGGCCACGTGGTCAATTTAATGCCCACTCCACACCCCTACTGCAGGAGGCCTGCAGTGTCCTCACCTTGGCCGAAGGGGAGCCACTCATGATGCAGGTCAGCACTCTGACTACGTGGACTGCAATGGCATCTGTGTCCTGGTCCAGTACCTTGGGGTGGGGAGGAGCAGTCAGGAGACGCAGGAGCCAGGGCATCGCAGCTCGCAGCACCCTGCAGTCAAAGGGGTCTAGGGCCAGGAACAGGTGCCCCACGGCAGGTAGCTGTGCTGGACTGGGGCCCTGGGAGTGTGGCAAGCCTGTCTGGGCACCAGGCCCTCTACTCTTTGCCCAAACTGCTGTGCCCCTCACCCTGACCCTAGGGCCCTCTCTGAGCAGTTTGGCAAGACCTACTCTGACAAGGAGGCCAGGGAAGGAACCAAGGCTGGGAAGGATCTCATTGGGACAGATCCACAGTGGACCCTCTTGCCACACCCCTCTGCCCCCCACTGTCTGATGGACTTATGGGCCTCAATCCCCACACATCCCCACCCAAGTTAGACACACATATGCAGGCAGGCTGGCAAGTGCCCCATCACCCATGATGATTGACAGAGGGTCGGGGAATTTAGGGACAATCAATCACAGGATGTTAGAACCGGAAGAACCTTCGAGACCTTTGCGTCTTACCCTGCCCCTCATTCCCTAGATCCAGGTGGGGACACTAGGGCGCACCCTGGCTGAACCCAATAGCCAGAGGCATGCAACTCGCTCATCCTGCCCCACCCAAGGGGGTGAGGGGTCACAAGGGCTTGCAGGGTTGTCAGCAGGTGCTGAGCTGTATATTGGCTCCCTGGGGCCTTTGGCCCCAGCTATGCCTGACTCCCCAGCTGACATCAGGCCACCTTCTTCCCTTCTCCAGGCCTGTTTCCTCATCTTAAAAACCAGGGGTCTCGCCTGCCTTGCCTGCTTTGTAGATAGACAACATGCAGGCACTCAGAAAACAGCCAAGTGCATCAGACAAGGGGGGCTGCCTCATGAGGACAAAGCCAGAGTGGGGCTCTGGAGGTTGGGGCCCAGGCACTGAGCCACCAGAGAGAAGGTATGCCATGTGGAGCCCGATACCCTGCACCCTGCAGCCCCCATGCAGGGAGCACATCAGGAGGGGATGGGAGGACGAGGACTCCCAGTGACCTGCTTAGGGCAGGTGCAAGGATCCATGGAAAGAAGTGGCCCCATGTGGGAGACCTCCGTCTCCGTGAGGGCTACAGCCAAACCCCTGCATAGCTATCTGGGTGTCTGTTTCCCCTTCTGTAAAATAGGAGTGGGTGGTTAAGTTTCGAAGGTTCCCTCCAGCTCGGCACAGCCAAACCCCAGTTCCCAAAAGCAATACAAGGCAGGAAACAGATCACTCTTGCCCAATTCCCGAGGATGGGGACTTGTAAGGTGAGTGAGACAGGAAGGGGGCCCTGGCCCCATCACCAGGCCACACCAGGCCTTACTCCCTGCATAGTGCAGGCAGGGCTCGAAGAGGGAGCCCAGGAGATGGGTGCCTGAGCTGGTCAGCCCCAGGGTGGTACCTTCTGGACATCGGGCTCGGTCAGTAACCGGGTAGCCAGGTCACTGTCCCCCTCAGGGGGCGCCCGGGCCTGCAGGTACAGCTGTGGGGGAGGGGGGCATAGGAGGTAGAGGAGAGAGAAGGAGGAAGATGAGGGAAGGGCAGGTTAGAGTAGGACCTGGGACAGCTGCCCGGGCTCTGCCCCGGAGGGAAGGATGCACCCTGAGCCCCACGCTGAGTGCCCCGCCAGGACCTAGGGAAGGGGTGGGGGGGGGTGGGGGGGAGAGCTCAGCCACCCCATATCTTGCTTAGAGGCAGAGTCTGGGGTGGTTAAGTGGGCAAAAGTAGGCACTTCATCCAAACAGCTGAGCCGCCCTCCTGCTCCTGGACTTAGGACGGGGGAAGGGGGAAACACAACAGCCCCCTCTTGTGGGGTACAGAGCCATCCTCAGCCCCAGGCCCTCCTAGTGAACTGCAGGCCATCCCACCAGCTGTGCCCACCAGCCTGGTGCAGCCCACGTTTGCTCAGCCGCAGCTCAGCACCCACACGTGGTCCCCTCAGCCCCTGGGTTCCAAGCCCTCCACCCCAGTCTGGGTCCTGCCCACCTTGCTGTTCTGGATGAGGCGAGTAAGGTGTTCAAAGCAATTGTTGCTGAGGAAGGTGGCCTGCAGCACTGGCCGGTCCTCGCATGCCAGCATCATAGGGATGGCGTCTGTGGAGGGGTCAAAGGTCAACCTTGCCCAATCTCCTCCCAGTAGCACCCCCCGGTCAGCCTTAAACCTTCTTCCCCATACTGCCCAGTCCAGCCTTTCCATCATCACTTGGACTTTTGCCTCCTGGTACAACCTCCCCAAGAGCCTGGGAGCCCATACCCACCGAGCATGCTGACTCGTAGGGTGACAAGGGCCTCTTCAGGGCCTGGGCTTGGCCCAGCTGGCCAATCAGCATTAAGGATGCGGAAGTAACCCTCAAGCAGGGCGCGGAGCTCTGGACCTCGGGGGGGTGTGTGGCTGGCATGCAGGACATGTACTGTGCCCACCAGGGCCTCTAGCGCCAGCGGCACTAGGCGGGGGTCTTGAGCTGGCCCACAGCCCCAGCCCTGCACCACACCCAGCAAGCCCTGCACAGAGCCAGCACTCACAGCCGTCTGCCCATTCTCCTGCAGGTGTGGACAGAGACAGGCAATGGGCAAGGAGCTCACCCAGCAGAGAGACCCTGAGACGGTCACCCTCTGGCCCGTAGGCTCCTCCAGCCTACCTTCCCTCCTGCAAGGACAGCACCAAAGAGGTGGATGAGACGTAGCAGCAGCATGGGAGGCAAGTGGTCTGCATCCTGCAGGCTCTCTGGGTAGGGTGGGGTGGGCAGGACAGGACAGGACAACATCACCAAGTTGGCAGGGCTGTGGATCTACCAGGGGTCTATATAAGAGGTGGGAGCTCTGGAGTGGGGGTGGGGGCTGGGAGGCCCATTCTCAGGGAGAAGACCTGGTTCTGCACTGAAGGGGGAAGAAACGTCATAGCTCTATACTGGGGATCTGAGGGGGACACAGCCCTTCTTTGGGGAACTTATAAGGGAACATGATCTTGCCCTGAGAGCCTAGCCAGCTCCCCAGTTCCTTACTCCACAAAGTGGAGACCTCAGGTGAGCACATCCACTTACTCGCATCCCCATGGCAACCCAGGGTTTAGTTTCTCAGATGCAAATCTTCTGGTCCCTCTGCCCTGTGACAGTTGGAGCTTCCCCCAGTGACCTGCTCTAAGGACCCTGCTGTCTCTGGTATACAGATGCTACCTGTGCCCCCGCTGGGGACTTTTAGGGGCTTTCACAGCCTCATATGTAGAATGGACAGGATGCTAGGCCACAGACTGAAACCCAGAGAGCAGAAAGGTACCAGCCCTTGGTCAAATGGGTGATGTGGGGGTGGGGGAGCGAGAACAGGGCTGGCTTGATTCAGGTGTGGAGGAGTGGGAGGCCTCCTGGAGGCAGAGCTTTTGAGATGAGGCCTAGGAGTGCAGTTGGCAGTTGGCCTGTGAACGGAGAGGAAACAGTGGGCAAAGACCCAGAGGTGGTTACCTAGCTGCATTCTAGGAATGAGGGGACATGACCATGGCTGGGGTGCAGAGAGCGAGTGGGGCTGGAAAGGAAGGCTGTGGCGAGAAGCAGGATTTGATCCTGAGGGTGTCAGGCCACCACTGGGGCATTTAGAGTGGCAGGAACAAAATCTGGTGTGTTTTGAGAAGAGCACTCAGGCCGTGGGAGAATGGAGGCGGGGGAGAATGGACCCAGGCCAGCAACTCCATGGCGTATCCCAGCGACAATGAAATACTTTCTATCCCAATAAGCTACCAGCTTCCTAAGCCCAGCTGCCCCTGTCCAGGCAGCATCCCACCTCGAGCCCACCTAAAATCTTGGCCAGCCTCCCTCGAATGAGAGAAGAAAGGTGACCCAGGAGAAGAGGGTCCCCAGGGAGAACAGGTGACCAGAGACACCCTGCGGGGTGAGCTCCTCCATGAGTGAGGGAGCAGGTGGGTACTGGAGACACCTCATATAGACATTGTCTTCAGGAGGGGTGGAGGCTGAGTGGAGGCTACGGGGACAAAGGGATTGGACCAGGGAGTTTTAAGATGGTCCAGATCAGAGTGGGGTACAAGGGGTTGTGGGGACCCAGGAGATGGGAGGGAAGGGAAATCAACGCCCCCACCTGATGAGAGGCCTTCACTACCGCCCAGAAATTACTCATTTTGCCCAGTCATGCCCTTTCTCTCCTTTCTGCCCCTGAACCCCTTCAAATTCATGGGGTTCTCCCAGACCCAGGTGCAGCCACCACTAAGTGGGTCCTGTCCAGTGTAAGGGTTGGGGAGCTGCAGGAACGGGTTCAGGTTTAGGGGGTGGGGCCAAGTGGGCGGGGGCGGGGCCTGACCTCGGAAGAAGGCGCTGAATTCACAGGGCAAAGCGGCAGGACGGAACTTGTATTTGCTCTTCTCCTTGGCACTGATGACTTCCCTGGGGGTGGAGGTGGGGTGGGCAGGGGCAGGGTGAGGCCAGGCACCTTGCCCCTCCTCAGTCACCCTCCCTTCACCAGCCTGCAAACAGCCACCTTTCCCTCTACAGCCAGCACCATCGTCTCCCCATCCCCTTCTGGGCTCTCACCCGCTGTGCTGGCGGCGCCAGGTCTGGTAGGGGTCAAAGAGGCCCTCACACAGGAGGAAGGCATGCAGGGCCACGTCCTCCAGCTGGGGCCCCCGGCCTTCCTGCTGTGGTGGGTGTCCTTTCAGCTGTAGGCACAGGGAGAGAGTGGAAGGGGGTATGCTGGGCAATGGCTACCACTTGCCGTCCTCCCCGCCCCCCCCCCCAGGTAGAGCCCACATTACCTCGGCCATCAACCGGGTCAGCAGTGCCAGCACCCGAGGCACCAGCACCCGGCCCCGGCCCGCCTGCACATTCTCCAGGTTCCTGGGGAGTGAATGAAGAGAAAGGTCACAGCAGCATGCCAGTGCCCCCTCTGGCCTTCAGTTCCACGCCACCCCACCTTGGGGAGGACAACAGGGACTCACCTGCAGAGGATGATGAAGAGCTTGAGCAGCAGCAGGGCTTGCTCCAGGTCCCCCTCGTCCAGCTGCTTGGCCAACGTATGCAGCGCGTCCAGCGGAAGCAGGGGCACCTCTGCACCTGCTTCCTCCGGCCTGCAGGGAGGCGGGAGGGGTCACTGGGGCACCAAGGACCCCTCAGTATCCCCTCCCCTTGTAGCTCCAGCCTCACCTGCGTGGCTCCAGGGAGGACAGTGAGATGCTCTTCTCGAAGGTACCCACAAAGGCCTTCAGCCACTGCTGCAGGTACCCCAGGTCCTTCTGCAGTTTCGAGGAAACGGATGGCAACAGAAGGGGTACAGTGACAGTGGGGGACAAGGGGATATAGACAGAAGAGGGGAGTGAATGAAGGTGGACACGGGGTGGACAGAGATAGGAGGCAGAGCAGTGGGAGTGAGAAAGGAGGTGAGGGATAGTGTGGGAGGAGGGAGGACAGGAAGTTGGAAGGTTAGCATCAGAGAACTGGCGTACATTGACCCGTCTCCCAGGTCCCCCATCTGCTTTGCAGTCTCTTGCTCCCACCTCTCTAACCCTTGGGGACCCAGGCGGGCCTGACACAGGCAGGGGAGGGGCTTAAGCGTGTACATGCCTTGGGTGTGGCTAAGGCCCACAAGGGTGCGGGGGCTGAAGGTTTTCCACCCATCAGCCAACCCTGACCCTTCAAAGCCTTGGGCTCTTGCCTGCCACCTTCTCCCAGCCCAGCAGCCACCACCTCCAGGAAACTTTCCTTGACTGTAGATCCTAGGGCGCATGTGCACTATCGGCCAGGCAGACCCATGTACACGCACATCTCCCGCACATCCCTCGCCCTGGGAATCTCCGCCCACCCTGACTGGTTACCTGGACCCCAGGCCCCAGAGCTGGTTCCATGGGCAAGAGGGGCAGCGGCTGGGCCCAGCCCGAGTCTGGGAGCTGCCAGGGAAACTTTTGATATGAACGGGGAAACGTCCCCTCAGGCCCCAGTCAGGGCAGGAAGCGCAGAGTCACGGTGGGGGAGGGAGGCCGCTTCCTCCCGGCAGGCGACCGCAGGGATGTGGGGGGGCCCAGGGCACCCAGGGCCCAGAAAGAGAAGCTGTGAGGGACCTGGCCCAGCCGTAGGGGTGGAGCCTGGAGCGCAAAGGGGTGGAGTCACACTGCCTTTTGGGGTGGGGTTGGGCAATTGTGGACCTGAGGCTAGTTTTACAGGCATGAGATGGGGGCCTAGAGTCTGGGCAGGCCTAACTAGGCACAGGTTCTGATCCCTGATGCTATAGTGCCCTTTATTCAAGGCACCTACAGCTCCCTGACCTGGGTCCAAGGCGACTATGTAGAGGACTCATCCATATTGTTGCCCTGCCCCCCTCCCATGTCCTGTCCACCGTACCTAACCGGGCTGGTCTTTTTGCTCAGGGACATAGCTGATTAAATCTTGGCCTACTTCTAATCTGCCCTAACCTCTAAGCCCCTCCCAGGCCACGGAGTAGGTCCTGGACTGGACTTGAGTGAGTGCTCCTCTTATCCTGCCCTGTCTCCCTCCATGCTGGCCCCATCTGGAGCTCCACCCCAACCAGTTGAGTCCAGAAGGCACCTGTCTTTCCCAGGGGCAGAGGGGTAGGCTCAGGACAAATGGGACACATCATAGAGCACCCAGTAACCTGAGGCTTCTCCCCAGAATCCACAGACCTCAACTCAAGGACTTCCAGAACTGCCTTTGGATGGATGGCTAATATTTACCACCAGTGCACCCCAGACCACAGGGCCAGGACTGAATACGCCCCAGGGGAGGGGGCCTGGCTCCAGCAGACTGAGCCAGGCCCCAAAAAAACCTAGGGAGAGCCACCCTCTGCCATGTGGTTGGGCACCTTCCGACCGCATTCTGTCACAGATGTGAGGCCCAGGCAACTCAGAGAGGGGCTAGGGCCACCAAGGTGCAGGCTGACACCACCGTGACTCTTTGTCTGTTAGGTACTTTTGGTGACCTCTCTACCCTCTGCAGCAAGGACACCAAAATGCCCAACCCTGAAATAAGAGCAGGCCAGGCCTCTTAGACCATTTCTTCTGAACTCTTCCCATTACAGATGGGGAACTGGGGAGGTCCCCGAGGGGATGCCTCATCCACTACCACAGCTTCAGCTGCACCTTTGAAGATGCTGAAAGCCAGACCTTTGTTCTAGGCCAGGATCACTCCTGGTTGTCAGCCGCTGGCTCGAGATGACCATGTGACCCCTGATCCCAGCTTCTGTGACCCCACAGATCCCTGTCTACCTTCAAACTTGTCCCAACACCATCCTCTGCTCATCTACCCCCAAACCACCCTCAGTTGTCTCTCATCCAAAATGTGGATCCTAGAAGCCCAAATTTGACCATGTTTCCCCACCCTGACCAGAGGATAAAGGCTCAGCAGCTGAGCCTAGCATTCCAGACCCGTCTGTGGTTCACATCCTCCTGTCCAGGCCTCTGCCCCACTGCTGTCTGTGACTTGGGCTTTTGGTACTTAAGCAGGAACCTCGCACGCTCCCTGTGACCATCACCTGGATAGGTCCTTCCAGACCCAGGAGGGCTCAAACGCTGCATACCCCCACTTTCTGTCTTAGACCCAGGCCGTCCAGTCCTACAAACTTCCAGCAGGTCCAGGCTGGGTTCAGGGCTGAGGCCATCAAGGCACCATCCATGGGCTGTGGATGGGGCCTGAGGGGTCTCTAAAGCACAGTACTAGGCAGGGGTAGGGATAGCTGCCCGTCCTGCCTCCGGGAATCTCACCTCTTGTCCCAGGGCGGCCTCAGCATGGCTCTGACCTGGGCCCTGTGGCTTGAGGCTGCAGTATCTGTCTTATGAGAGCCCCTGCAGGGGCCAGTACCAAGAGGCAGGGCAGGGTAGGGGTCCTTGCGCATGGTGGCAGTGCTGCCTGTGGAGTCTCCCAAGGGCTGGTTAGGCCCAAACAGTTCCTGGGTTCTGCCACCCCCCAGAACTCTGAGGTAACCTCAGAGGGAGGGGTGAAGGCAGGCAGCTGTGGCATGGATGTGTGAATGAGACTGTCTGCCAAGGGGACAGGGACCACTGAGGTGTCTGACACCGTGCTGCCCTGAGACCTGCTTGCCCTAACCCAAGTCTGACATCAGCCCTGGCTTGCCCTGTGTCTTAACTCAGGGCCAGGATCTTGCCTCAAATTGCTCATGCCCACCCTATCACCACCTCACTGGGGGTTAACAATGGGGCAATACACAGAAATTCCTTAAATAGCATCTGGCACCTCCAGTACACATCAGTTACCACCACTGTCTCAGCAGCTAGTCACCCCCCCACCACAAGCTTTAGGGCGAGCCCACAGTCTCCCCTCACATCTGAAGCCCCACTTGGGTGGTGCCTTCATCTCCAGCCTGGGCACACATGCTCACTGGATGCCCCAGCCCAAGGATATTTATCACTCACGGTCCCACCCCCACAGGCCTGCATGTGCTTTGCTTTGTTTCCTCCGCCTAAATGCTCAGCATCAGAGCCAGCACCTTTCCCAAGACCCACCCATGTCTGGTGCTTCAGAGGTTGGGGTTGTCAAATTGAATGTGGTTGAGGGCACGGGTTCTGGAGTCCAGACCTGGTTCTCACACGTGGTAGCTTGTTACTAAACATTAGTCTTTTTGCACTTCAACTGCCTCCTTAAAACCATCCCTTTGCTTAACTGGTAAGGGCTCTCCCAACATACCCACCAGCGTGTGGTAAGGTCAGTGGGAGCTCTGCACTCCCAAGCCCCTGGCATTCTAGGGCAACACTCATCTTCCCACCCACCTCCGTGAGTGACAGATGAGTGGCAGACCTAGGCTCACTGGCAGAGCCAAGGTCTCAGGGGCCACTCGCCAGCTGGCTGTCGCAGGCAGATGGAATGGGAGCGTCTTGGTGGGCCCCAGGATAGTGCTAAGAGCAGGGTGAGGAGAGGAGAATAGAAGCTCCACACTGGTGACTCCTCCCAGTCAGAGCTTGGGTGGTGTGAGCACCCCATCTCCTGGAAGAGGCAAGCAGATATGGGGTAGAGTGGGGTCTGATCAGGACGACCTCTTTCAGGCCTTGGGGTCTCCCCACTCAGCATCAGGAGGAGGATGGCCATATGAAGCCACGGGTGGCTTCTGGCTATATCAAGACTGGAGGTCAGACTTGGAGGACCTCAGACGAGGAGGTCCTCCAAGCAGGAGGATGGAGACTTTGCCAGGGGCAAGGAAAACTGAGAGGAGTGGACCAAGTGCCCAGGTGGCTGGGCCAGTCTCTCCCTGTAACTTAAGGAGGGGGTCCTTAAAGGGGTGGACCTTCTGGTCTCCATAACACCTCCCAGGGCTTAACCTTCCCCTTGTCCTATCATTATGGAAAACAGAAATTTCCTTCCAGGGTCCCCATAGTAACCGACCCTGTTTCCATGGGGACCCCACAATTCCACATCAGCTCCCCAGTTGCCATAACAACTCCAGGGATTACCAGCCTTTCCCTCAACCCTGGGCTCTGTGCTACTCTGCCCATATCCTCAGTTCTGTCCCCTTCAGTTGCCTTGGTAATGAAGACAGGGAGGGGGAAATCCCTGGTTGCCCCTGTGAGGTATGGAGGGGCCCAAGCACCACGGAGGCTATTCCACCTCCTTTTTCCCATTCCAATAGGGTAAACTGAGGCAAAGGAAGGAATATGACCCAGCTAAGGTGCCAGAAGAAGCAGAGGGCCTGACTACATTTCCATGAGGCCAATGGATAGAACTCATGTCAAGGGTGAGGGACCAGGGAGGTGTGGGCAGAGCAAGGTCAACTCCAGCTTTGACCTGACCTCCCTGGAACCGAGTCCTCAATGGTAAAATTGGAAAGTTCAACCTGGGCTCCCCACCTATAACCTGAATGTTTGTCCTATCCTGACCTTTGTGACCTGAGTGCCCGCAACTCTAGTGCCCCCCCCCAGTGCTCCCTTTCACTAGGGGCTTTTGAGTGACACCACTGCTCCATAGGAAAAGGGGCTACTCATTTGCATGTTATTTTGCATCACCTTTACATGCTGCCCAACTACCAGCTTTCTGGGTGCTGTTTCCAATCCTCTTATCCTCTCACCCCCTTCCTATGCTCCCTGGGGAAATCCTGGTGGGTTGAGTCCTCTGGATATGCCCCCTACCAGTCCCCAGGCCTCCCCCTCACTCCTGACAACTTGCCTCTCAAATTTCCCACCATCATGTTCTCATTCCTGCTGTTCCTGTCCCCTCAGCTTTCAAGGCCCAAACTCGGCCTCCTCTGGCATGACTTTCTTGATCGGTCACTGCTATGGCTCTCTCCTCTGTCCAGCCATTTAGCTGGACCCAAGGAGCACCTACTAAATGGGAGGTGCTGGAGAACCACAGAATAGCAAGCACAATGAAGGTTCAAATGACCTTGGTACGACCCTGCCTTGGTTTCCCCACTAGGGCCCTAAGGGACTCAGACTGAATGATGACCAAAGGCACGTGGCCCTCCATCCTCCTCCTTCAGTAGCCACCCACAGCCCCTCCCTCACTCACGGCCCCCCAGCTGAGCAGGGCACACGGAGGTAGGAGGTGGGTAGGTCTGAAACTGGGGTCTGTAAGGGGAAAGGAAGGGCAGAAAGGGGGTTGTTCCCCAGGGCAGGCCACGATCCACAACTGGGGAAACAGGTTTGCCAGCTGATGTCAGCTCTCACTGCTGAAGGGAGAGGCACAGGTGTTGGGGAGCCTTCAGGCTGAGTGGCTGGCCAACTCTGGGGTCTCTTAATATCCTTTATCAGTTCAACCCCTTCCCTTATCTTGTCCCCACCCCCAAGCACACACACAACAGGTCCCTAGCAGGACGCTAAGCAGAAGCGCCACCACTCCCTGGGAGCCAGCACCGAGGGGTGGGGAGGGTATTCCGGGAGCAAGAGCAGCACCAAGTGGGCAGGAAGGTGGTGCAGAGCTTCCTCTCCCCCCCGGTAGCGCGGCCCCGCCTGGCTCCCGGTTCACACTCACATCCTGGATTTGTTTGCCAGGCCCCAGGCTGCCCCCTGCCTCTCCAGGCATCCAAGGCTACAACCAGCCAAACTGTGCCCCATACCTGTCTTTTGAGGTGAGGAGCTGGGGGTGGGGGTGGGGAGGGGACTCAGCACCAATGAGTGCTAAACACCTCCTGAGGAAACAGCGGGGCTGACCGTTTGCAGAGCTCATTTAGAAGGGGTAGCAGGAGGCAACCATGCAGGAGCTACAGTCCTGGGAGACTACGAAGACTCCCTCCCCCAGCAGCACCCCATCTAGCCTGAAGACCCTCCACTAACATCCCTCAGACTCATCATCTGGTTCAAGCCCCCCTTCACCTAGTCACAGGTCAAGAAACTGAGTACCAAGAACCTGCTCAAAGCCACAGAGGCCATCAGAGGCATGATAGCCAGAGGGAGGTTTCCTTCCAAATCTTTTTCTCCCTCACAAAGACCAACCCTTAGAGATGGAGATAGAGGCTGTGGTGAGGAGACCCAGTGGGGCCAGGGAAGCAGGAGGCCTGGACCAGCCATACTTGCTACCCCTCTGCAGACTGCAGGCTACGTCTGAGGACAAGGCTGTACCCAACTTACAGAGAGGGAAGCCCAGAGATATAAAGAGCTTGTCCCGGGTCACACCAAATAAGGACTCTACGCAATGCCTCCTGCCAGGGGCCTGGACTTCTCACCCAGTGGACTCTAGAAGCTGTGGCCCTTATGGCCTGGATTCCAGGTCCCTGGGGCCCCAGACCCAGCCTGCAGTCCTGGGAGACAGTGGGCCAGCCTCTTTACAAAGGGCCAGCTGATCTGAGCATGTACTTCCCCCCAGTGATGAGATCAGAGGGACACAATAGTCCATTGTACCAAGGGCACACCTGAGCCAGGAGCATGATGCCAGGCAGGTGCAGGGAGGAAAGCTGGTGCTGGGTGAAGGGGAGGTGAGAGTTACCCTGGGATCCCTTTCTGTGGTGGATGCAGGAGGAAAGTGGGCTCAATGTGTGTGAGACAGGGTTTGGGGGACACTTGGTTCTCAGCTCTGATAGGACACCTGGGTCAGTCCCTACCTTTACCTTCTGAGGCCAGGTGAGGTAGTCTCTGAGAGCTCAGGAGGAAAGGGCCTCCATCTCTTTCAAACATCCCTCCTAGCTTACCCTCCTACCCCCACACTCTGCATCCAAGGCAAATCTTTTCTTATGGCTGGACCCCTGTCCAGCCTCCAGGAGTCGGGTGGGGCCGCCTGGGGTCAGGGAGGAGCTCAAAACTACAGGTTCTGGGGAGGGGGGTGTGTGTATCTGAATTGACTCAAGTAAGCCCCCCAACCCACTCAGACCTGTTGGCCATGACCACCCAACAGGGCCGCGCCCACAGAAGGGGCAAGCCCAAATGCAAACGAAGTCTCCCTGCCCCTCCCGACCGGACCAGTCTCTCTGGTTCAGGGGCTCAGTTTCCCCATCTGTAAAAGGGGGAAGTGCCGGCTGTCTTGGTCCAAGCCCCACTTCTCCAGTACGACTCCGGTTGCGCGGTCCCCACCCAAGATTTTCTCGTGAAGTGAGCGCCAGCGAGGGTTACCCGCCCCCCGCCACCCCCGGGTATAAGTGCCAGAGGCAACGGCGGGCCGGGGGCACACACGTGTGCGGAGTCCTAGCACGCTCAGCGCGCGCGCACCTACGCGTCCCCGGTGGCGCGGGGCGCAGGTGCAGCAGGCGAGGGGCGCGTGGAGCTGGGGGCACGGCGGGCGCGGGGCGGGGCGGCCTCACCTGCGCGTAGTAGAGCAGCCACAACTTGTAGAGCCGCTCCGAAGCGGCCATGGCCCGGCCCAGCTCCGGCCCTGCTGCGCGCCACCTGCCGCCACCGCCGCCTCCTCCGCGCCGCCCGCCGGTCGCCCTCGGCCAGGCCCATGGGCGGAGGGCGTCACTCCGGGGCGGAGCGGCGCGGTACTACTGGGGTAAGTAGTACTGGCCCCCGCTGCGCTGAGCCACCCAAGTCCGCACACTCCTCCTCCTCCTCCCGGCCAGCCGCCGCCCGGCTTCCTGCACTTGGCTGCAGCCACCGCCGCCCCGCCTCTCCTGGGACCGAGCAAAGGGCGGGGAGCCTTGCGGGAGGAGGAGCCTGAGGTCGGGGCAGCCCGGGAGGGAGCCCCGCAGCCCCGCCCTCCGCAGTCCTCGCCCCGAGTAGTGCCTTAGGAACGGCCAATCTGAGCCTCCCGGACGAGTGTCGGGGTCAGGGATTCCAGACTTATCCTGCGCCTAGATCCGCTCGGGATGCCGCCCGCCTGGCTGGAATTGCCACCATTCGTGCAAGGGACAGGCTCGCGGGTTGTGGGGAAAGGAGCTGCGGGCCGCGGGCCGATGTTCAGGGTCCTTCAAGTCATGATAATAACCATGACAATCACTTGTAGAGCTTACTACGTGTCGGGTGCTGTTCTAAGCGCTTTAGGGGGAGACCAAAGTGCCACTTTTTTGCACCTACTGTTTGTGGAGCAGGATGGGAATCAGAGCAGCAGAACAAGCCCAGACTACCTCGCGGGGAGCATTGCCCTCCATCTGTCGTGCAGATCCCTGGGATATTTAGGCAATCCTCACGGGTCCCCGCCCCCAGGAAGCCTTCCTAGATGCTCTGGTGAAGGCACCCTCCACTACAGGTCCAGCACTTGTTTCACATATTTTGTTGTTTTCTTTAACCTTAAGAGGTTAGAGGCAAGAGGGTACCTTATGCCTCTGTTTTACAGGAGAAACTAAGGCCCAGGTGGTCCAAATGAGGACTACCTGGGCAGCCAAGGACAGCGTGGATGGGGACGGAGGCCTGACTGACTCAGCTGGCCCACTGCCACCATCACCCCTGGGCCCCCTTCTCTGCCTGGGAGGTGAGGGGGCCCCCTGGTGTTGGGCAGGGATCAGGCCCTTTGTTGGGGCTGGGGGAAGTTTGTGGGGCCCAGAGAGATACCATCAGTTGTAGGAATTGATAAGTCTGGAGCCCCCTAGATCTTGGGTGGCCAAGAGAAGACAGATTCTGACCCCATCCCCATCCTGTTCTGTCCTCCTGGTTTCTTGGGCAGCCTCTCCACTCTCGCCTTTTCTCCTGCCCCATCCATCCTACCACTGAGCTGACATTTCCTGAGCACTTGCTACCTGCATACCAGGTACTACTTAGATACCAGGCCCTGGCAGGGCACCCCACCTGATGCGGGGAGAGGGCACCAGAAGGCCCAGGTTAGTGAGGTCAAGAAGGTCGTTTCGGGGGAACAAGATGGAGGCCTGTGGCAAAGGGGCCTTCATCTCCCCAGATGGGAGGGAATGTAGCTTTAGGGACCCCGACGTGTTGTTAGAAGACTTGACTTCAGCCAAACGGGTCTCTCATTTGTCACGGCATGCTGATTAATGCAGGAAAGAAGACCCTGGCAGCTTCTGCTGGGGAGCAGTGCACCTGGTGACCATCTGGTACAATCGAGGCCAAACCAACTCTTAGCTTAGTTCTCAGGAACTAAGCTTGGGGGTTCCTTGGGGTCCACTGGGCCCAGGTTGGGGTTTGCTCTTCTCCAGGTTAGGTGGTCTGACCCTGGGTACTTTGCCATTCCAGGGGGGTTGGAGGCAGGAGGGGAACCTGAAGGGAAATGGCCATCTTTGCAAGCCTTGCAGTGCACAGGCTTTGTCTGAGCAGAGAGTGGACACAGAAAGGCTTAGGGTCCCATGGACATCCAGGGAGCCACTGATAGCTGGACATGAAGGGAGAGGTAGACCTTATTAGGCTAGGGTCGGAGTGACGAGTCAGAGGCGGCTTCTTGAAGGCGTTCGAGTCTTGAAGAATCAGAACAAGTGGACAAAGTTTGGGTCAGCGCATTCCACGTGGCCGGCATGGGGTGAGAGCTGTGGTTAGCGCTTAAGCAAAAAACCAGAGCGATTGATGCGCTCTACTTTCCTTCACTCAGGTCTGATTCCACTTGATGCTTTCTCGCTGATAGGCGTTGGACGCATCAAGCCTTTAGAGGCTTTTTCTTTACCCGCCCCCTCCGAGCGAGGAGAGTTATAGGACAGGAAAGGGGCGGGCCCTCCTATAACAACTCGTCATTGATTGGCTTTCAGGACTTCCTGCTCTCTCATTCTCGTCCCTGGATTGGCTGTGAGAGTCATCTCACTGAGCCTGCGCGAAGCAAGACACGAGACGAGGTGGGGGGGCGTGTCTGCGGGTAACATGGCCGCTACTGGGGCCGGTGTGGGCCGGCTAGAGGAAGAGGCGTTGCGGCGAAAGGAACGGCTGAAAGCCCTACGGGAGAAAACCGGACGCAAGGTGAGGAATGTGGAGTGAGGGCTGTGGCTGAGGTAGCCAGCGTTCGGATCCGGAACAGGGACAAGAGGGCAGAGGACTACCAGGAAAAGGCAGCTGCGAGGGCGCGCATGCGCGCGTGGCTGGAGCATGCGTGAAGAATCGGCGCCCGCCCACCAAGTCTGGTGCTAGCGAGCTCGGGACTCTTCCTGCGTTGGTGCGGTCGTAGCTCAAGCGCGTGGGCTGCAGGGCAGTGGTCAGCTCTTTGCAAGCCCTTTAACTCTAGCCCGATGTTTCCACTTGGGTCTCCAGGAACGTTTACTGTTTTAGATGCTCGTTGGTTTCGGCCTGATCGGTTTGTGTCTGAGCGCGCTGAGTCTTCCGTTTTCCGATGACCTAGTCGGCCCTTGGTGAAATTTCTTGAGTATGGCAGACCTTCCCCTTGCCCGCCAGCTAGCCTTGGGCAGGGCAGTACGGAACTGTGCTCTGGGCGCTTTGCTGGAATCGTTGAGTACAAGAATCCAGAAGGAAAGACCCATTTCCAGGTCAGGGAGGACCTCAGGAAAAGAGGAGGCCTCGGCTAAGTGTTTTCCCAGTCTGTTTCTCGGGGTCGACCTCCTAGGCCTATTAGTTGCCATACTTGGAAGTTGTTTTTCTTGTTCTTGTTTGACACCGAATGGTCTGATTCCATTTCTACTTTGTTCATTTTCCCGAAGTAATTTGAGGAGAACTCTGAAGTTCACTACATATGTGCAAATTCTGGCCCTGTCACTTGGGGCTGTGGGAGTTGGGACAAAGTGCTTCATCTCCTTGAGCCCCCGTGTTTTCATATCTCCTGTGTAACAACCCCTATACATTCATTCTCACTGAATTATTTTGAGGTCTAACAAGATAATCTGTTTGAAAGGTCCTTAGAGACTACAGAGGGTGGAAATTGTTGGTTCTGTTGCTGTTAGGTGGGCAAAAAAGTCTACCCTCGACTCTACAAAATACAAAAGATATTAAATATCTAGACCTGCGAGGGATGGGGGATACAGGGACCCCACTTTCCAATTTGAAAAAATCAGGCTGGTCAGTCTGGCCCGTTTCCTTTCTGCATTGCTGGCTGGTATCCTGTGAGAAAGTGAAAGGAGAAGTAATTGAGAGAGAAAGCTAGCCAGATTGGCTTCTGCTTTTGTTGGCAACTTGCCAGCACTGTCCGTGTCCCGGCAGACCACCTGGCCTGGGGAAGCCCAAGTCTCAGCCTTTCAACAATGGCTAGTCAACCTGCCCTGCTGGCTTGGGCTCAGGGCCCAGATTATTGGGACTGGGTTTGAGGTCAGAATATTAAGGATAAGATCGCATCTGTACGGCCCATGCCATGGGAAGGAAGCCCAGGCCATCAGGAGAACCGACCTGTAAAGGGGGATTCTCTCAGTGGGCTGAAAATAAGGCCTGATTGGTTTTTTTTTTGGTTTTTGTTTTTTTTTAACTTTTTTATTGTGGTAGAATATACATAACATAAAACTTGCCACTTAGAGTGTAGAGGTCAGTGTCATTAAGTACATTCACAATGTTAGGTAACGATACCACTCTGTTTCCAGAATTTTTTCATCATCCCAAATGGAAACTGTCCCCGTTAAACACTAACTCCCAATTCCCCCTCTTACCCAGCCTCTGGCAACCACCGTTCTACGTTTTGTCTCTATGAATTTGACTATTTTAGGTATCTTACATAAGGATAAGTGGAATCAAATAGTATTTGGCCTTCTCTTTCTTGCTTATTTCACTCAGCATAATACCTTCAAGGTTCATCTGTGTTGTAGCATGTGTCAACATTTAATTCCTTTTCAATGTTGAATAGTATTTCATTGTATAAACAGTTGACCCTTGAACAATGTGAGTTAGGGCTCCTAACCCCCTCCCTCCAATCAAAAATCTGTGTATATCTTAAGTCGGCTCTTCTTGTGCATGGATTCTCAACCACGGATCAAAAACACTGTTTTTAATCTGAAAATGCTGTTAGTTGAATCCACGGGTGCGAAGCCCAGGATACCAAGGGCCGACCGTATTTATTGAAAAACAAATCCTCATATAAGTGGACCTGCACAGTTCAAACCCATGTTGTTCAAGGGTCAACAGTATACCACATTTTGTTTATCCATTCATCTTGGGTTGTTTCTAGCTTTTGGCTGCTGTGAGTAATAAATATCTGTTTCAGTCCCTATTTTTAATTCTTTTGGGCGTATGCTCAGAAGTGGAATTTGGGGATTATATAGTAATTCTATGTTTAACTTTTTAAGGAACCTCCATACTGTTTTCCATAGCAGCTGTGTCATTTCCCAGCAGCAGTGAACAAGAATTCCAGTTTCTCCACATCCTTGTCAACACTTGTTATTTTCTGTTTTATTGATTATAGCCATCCTAATGGGTGTGAAATGGTATGACATTGTGGTTTTGATTTGCATTTCCCTAACGATTACTGATGTTAAGCATTGTCTTGTGCACCTGTGGCCATTGTGCATCTTTGGAGAAATGTCTACTCAGGTCCTTAGCCCATTTTTTAACTGGGTTTTGTTGTTGTTAAGTTGTAATAGTTCTTAATATATTCTAGATATTAACCCCTTATCAAAAGATGTGTGATTTGCAAATATTTTCTCTCATTCTCAAGGTTGTCTTTTCACTTTCTTGATAATGTGCTTTGATGCAGAAAGTTTTTAATTTTGATGAAGTTCAATTTATTTTTGCTTTTGATCCTGATTTTGATGTCATACCTAATGAACCATTATCAAATCCAAGATCGTGAAGCTTTCCCCCTATGTTTTCTTCTAAGAGTTTTATAAATTTAGCTATTACGTTAGGTCTTTGATCCATTCTGATTCAGTTCTTGTATATGGTATAATGTTAATATGTTCTCTTGCATGTGAATATCCAGCTTTCCCAGTATCATTTGTTGAAAAGACTACTTTCCCTATTGAATGGTTTTGGCACCCTTGCTGAAATCATTTGACCACATGTGAGGGTTTATTTCTGGGCTGTCCATTCTATTCCATTGGTCTATATGTCTGCCCTTATGCCAGTACCACATTGTTTTGGTTACTGTAGCTTTGTAGTAAATTTTGAAATCAGGAAGTAAGTCCTACAACTTAGTTCTTTTACAAGATTGTTCTGGCTGTTCAGGATCCCTTGAGATGCCATATAAATTTTGGGATGAATTACCTATTTGTGCAAAAAACTCCATTGAGATTTTTATTGGGCTTGCATTGAATTTGTAGATCATGTTGGGTAGCATTGCCATCCTAACAATATGTAAGTCTTCCAGTCCATGAGCATGGGATGTTTTTCCATTTACTTAAGTCTTAAGTTTCTTTCAGCAATTTTCTCTAGTTTTTACTGTACAAATCTTTAGCCTCCTTAGTTAAATTTATTCCTAAGTATTTTATGCTTTTGGTGCTGTTGTAAATGGGATTGTTTTCTTAATTTTCTTTTCGGATTGTTCATTATTCGTGTGTAGAAATGCAACTGATTTTATTCTCTTGCTTTTGTATCTTGGAACTTTGCTGAATTTATTAGTTCTAACAGTTTTTGTGGAATCTAGAGTTTTCTGTAAGATCATGTCATCTGTGAACAGAGATAATTTTACTTCCTCTATTCCACTTTGGTTGTCTGTTATTTATTTTTCTTGCCTAATTGCTCTGGTTAGAATTTTCAGTAATGTGTTGAATAGAAGTGGTGAAAATAGGTATCCTTGTTCCCAACCTTACAGGAAATCTTTCGGTCTCTTATCATTGAGAGTGATGGTCACAGTGGGTTTTTCAAATATGGCCTTTATTTTGTTGATGAAATTTCCTTCTATTTATAGCTTGTTGAATGTTTTTATCATGAAAGAGAATTGAATTTTGTTAAATGCTTTTTCTCCATCAATTGAGATGACCACGTGGTTTTTTCCTCTTTCTGTTGTATTACATTGATTGTTGGATGTTGAACCGTCCTTGTATTCCGGGAATAAATTCCACTTGGTCATGGTTTATAAACCTTTTAATGTGCTGCTGAATTCAGTTTGCTAGTATATTATTGAGGATTTTTGCATCATTGTTCGTGAGGGATATAGGAGTGTAGTTTTCTTGTAGTGTTTCGGCTTTGGGATCAGGGTAATGCTGACCTCATGAAATGAGGTAGGAAGTATTCCCTCTTTAATTTTTTGGAAGCTTTTAGAAGGATTGGTGTTAATTATTTCTTAAATGTTTGGTAGAATTCACCAGTGAAGCCATTTAGCCTTGGGCTTTTCTTTGTTGGGAGGTTTTTGATAACTTATTGAGTCTCATTATTAGTTGTAGTTCTATTAAAATTTTTATTTCTTTGTGATTCAGTTTAGGGTACATTGTGTGTTTCCAGAAACTTTTCCATTTCTTCTAGTTCATTTAGTTGTTGGCATACTAATTGCTACTTTAATTGGGTTTAATCTTCATAATTCTGGCTTCAGAAAGATGTTGGCTGTGAACTCATTTCTGGAAAATGTGCGTTCGGAAGTCACATGGCTTCTCTCTTGGAATTGAGAGCTCACTGGCCTTTAGAGTTTCCTTGCATTTATTTTAAGAAACAAGAGTTATTGTGAAGCCGCATTCTTGACACCATTGGAAGCTTTTTTCTTTCCTGGCGTGCCTTTTCTTTCAAGGAACTCCTAGTTTTTCCACTCTATCTAGCCTTTCTCCTGCTTAGAAAGGGGAAGTTGGAATTTGTTGTTGATTCTTCAGCTGTTAGGCTGAGGTGTCAATGGTGGATCAGTAGCAGGTGATAAAGAGTTGTTTGACTTGGTTGAAAACAGGTTATTGGAGCTGGTAATTCATTTCTTCCACAGATGTATACTGAGCACCTACTATGTTCCAGTTATTCAGGCACTGGAGGCCCAATAGTGAGTGAGCGAAGCAGCAGACAGAAGCTTCTGCCCCAAGAAGCTTCCATTTAGCCAGAGAGACATAGTCAAGCACATATGTCTAGTGTTAGATGGAGATGCTGCTATGCAGAAAAGGAAAGAAGGAAAGAGAGATGAGGGAGTACATAGTAGTCCTGTTTTTCTCTGTAGCTCTAGTGGTTTAATTAATTTTCTATATTAAAGACAACAGTGTTTTGGGGCTGGCCAAGTGGCGCATTGGTTAAGAGCTGGCTTGGGACGCCAGAGGGCCCCGTTTCGGATCCCACATGTGAGGGCCAGTGACACTGCCCTCTACAGCTAAGATGCTGAACAACATCTCAACTTGAAGTTGGGCTGCTGAGAGTCGCCGGTGACAGCGTAGGCTGCAGCCCCTGTAGCAGTGGGTTGCCATGGGCTACTGTGTGTAGCCAGCAGCCGCAGTGAGCGGCCGTCCAGAAGCTGGCGACTGATCTGCCTCGCCCGGGAAGAGCGCAATGATGGTGCCAACTTGGGCCAGTGAAGCAACGTCCTCCACAACTAGACTGAAGAACAAAAACGACAGCAACTTGTCTGTTCCCCTTCCCCCAGTTCCCCAATAAAAATCTTTAAAAAAAGACAACAGTGTTTTGAGATTTAACATGGTAATGATACCAGCTGCCTGGCTTATCTGGTCTTTATGACAACCCTGAGAAGGCAGGATGGTTAATCTATAGATGGAAGCACAGACCAATAAACGTGTGGTGGTTTGCCCAAGGTCACATACCTAGGAGGTATCCCAGGTGAGTGTTAGGGTCAGGAGGGACCATGAGAACAGGGAGGAACTCTCTGCACTGACTTGGACTGGTTGCCCAGATGCAGATAGATTGAGAAACTTCACTATATACTTTCTGATACCTTTTAGGTTTTATAAATTACCAGCTCAAAAAAAAGAAAAAAGTAGTGGAAAAAGAGTGTAGGCCCCACATCTAAGCTGCCCCCCATAAATGCCTTAATCCCTTGCTCCCCAGTTCTGGCCCACCTTCCTGCTGGTGAGGATGGATGGAGCCTTATTTGCCACAGTTTCTTTCTTTGCATTTGTTTTTATTATGGTAAACATATATAACATAAAACATGGCATTTAATCATTTTTCAGTGACATTCAGTATAGTCAACAATGTTGCACAACCATCACCACTATTTCCAAAACTTTTTGATCACCCCAAACAGAACTTCTGTACCCATTAAGCAATAACTCCGCATTCCTCTCTTACCCCAGCCTCTTGAAACTTCCAATCTACTTTCTGTCTCTATGACTTTGCCTAATCCTTGTACCTCATATAAGTGAAATCTTACAATATTTGCCCTTTTATGTTTGGTTTATTTCACTTAGCATAAGCATAACTTCTGAAGGTTCACCCATATTCTAGCATGTAACGGAATTTATTCCTTTTTAAGGCTGAATAATTTTCCATTGTGTGTATATACCACATTTTGTTTAACCACTCATCTGTTGATGGACACCTTTTGGCTATTGTGACTGATGCTGCCATTGATGCATTAGTGTACTTATCTGTGTGTAAGTATCTGTTTGAGTCCCTGTTTTCAATTCTTTAGGGCGTATACCTAAGGAGTGGCATTTCTGGGTCAGATTCTATGTTTATCTTTTTGAGCAACCACCAAACTGTTTGCCACAGTGGCTGTACTATTATTTTCCACTACCACCAGTAATGTGTGAGGGTTCCAGCATCTCTACATTCTTACAAACACTTATTTGCCTTAAAAAAAAAAGTATAGCTATCCTACTAGTCGTGAGGTGGTATCTCATTGTGGTTTTGATTACATTTTCCTGATGATTAGTGCTGTTGAGCATCTTTTCATGTGCTAATTGGCCATTTGTATATGGTCTTGGGAGAAATACTTATTCATATTTTTTGCCTATTATTTAATTGGATTATTTGTCTTTCTGTTGTGAGTTGTAGTTGAGTTCTTTATATATTCTGGGTACTAAACTGTTACCAGATAGAGAATTCACAAATATTTTCTCCCACTCTGGGGGGTTCTTTTCACTTTCTTGGTAGTGTCCTGTGATGCACAAAAGTTTTAAAATTTTAATGAAGTCAAATTATCTATTTTTCTTTTGTTCTGTATATAATTGTGCTTTTGGTACCATATTCAATTAACCTCGACAGTCCTTGAGTAATGTTTCTATGAGGGTAAATGCCTGGGAGAAAGACAGTCAAGTTCTAGTTACTTTTCCAGCCCACAGTCATTTCTCGGGGGGCCTGTGATTGGTGAGGCCGGGGAGGAAGTATAGCCTGCCTGCTGCTTGCAGATTGGAAGCAAGGAGTCTCCACCCTTGGGGAGGAATTGGCTCCCCATTTTTGGTTCAGTCCTCTGATGTGAGGACGAAACCCCTGTAGGACTGACTCCAGGATCCAGTGCGCTCTCAGTGTATCCCTGCTGATTTAGGGTGCCTCTTTGCCCCGTGGGGATGGCTCCTTTGTGGTCCCCTAGCACTCCATGGTCCTTCATTGATACCTGCTGTGTGCCTGGTTGTGTTGGAGGCGGGGCAGGATTTCGGGCATGGGGTTGATTTTCCTCATGGTGTTATCTTTTCCCCTCCCCCCACCAGAATATAAACTCATAGTTTAGTGATATTGTGGAGGAATCACTCCTGAGATTGTCATAGATGGAGACAAGATTACAGTCATAAGGTTTCCATATATTTAGTAAAAAAAGCTTGGTGGTTGTGCAGCTCAGCACTTACACAGCGCTTCCTTGTTAGCCCACGGGACAGACTTGTGAGGGGTTGAGGAAAGAGGTGCAGAGCTGCTGGGGTGCCCCAGGTCATGGCACATGTGACTGCCCTGGATTCCAGCCCATGCAAGACCCCCTGGGGACAGGGGACGTCTATAAAGGTGTGCAGCAGCACCCTGTGGGTCAGCCAGCCCAGGTAGACAGGTGAAGGGCTACATACGATATTAGACTGTACTGCTGGGGTTCATTTCCTGGGACACAGAGTGGAACTGTAGCCGGGCTGTGGAGGGGACGGCCGGGAAGGGGGTGTTGAAGTAGCTGGAAAGGAGAGTTCCAGCGGAGCGGTTCAGAGGTGGGAATGTTCAGGGGCACAGAGCGGGTGCCGTGGCACATGCTCCGGAAGGGTTTACAGCAGGCCGTTGGCAGTGATTGGGGCAGGGGAGAAGCCTGGAAGTGCCGCGGGGCTCTTTGGTGGCCAAGTTCTGTGGGAGCAAGCTTCCGGCTGGGAGGGCAGCCAGCCCGGGCACACTTTTCTGTATTGTATTTGAATCTCATTTCTTGGTGCTCATCCAGAAAGTTTCCAGCTGGGTGAGGAGGTGAATAGTTCAAGACTGTGTAGATGAAACTCGGTGGCATCTCTCTGTGGTGCTGACCAGCATGGCAGCATGAGGCCACTTCATCCTCCTCCGACCTCTTCCTCAGCAGCCGAATGGAGACTTTGCAAGGTAATGAACTTGGCACAAACCCTTGCCCTTGGCTGTTGGATTTCCTAAGCATTTGGCCTGGATTGGGCTGCCTCTTTTTGCCCTGAGACAGAGGGAGACTCCTTGGCCAGCAGGCCAGGCCCTAGGGCTGGGTGTGACCTCAGGGCCAAGGTCTGACTGTCAGCTTGCGGGTTCAGAAGCAGCTCTTAGTTTTCACCTGGCTCTGGAGACCAAAGCAGCGCTGTTCAGTAGAGCTTCCTGCGGTGATGGCAGTGTTGTTATAGTCCGTGCTGTCCGGTACCATAGCCACGAGCCACCTGTAGCTCTTGAGCTCTTAAAATGTGGCTCATGTGACTTTATCATTTTTTTCCATTTTAATTAATTTACATTTAAACAGCCACATTTGACTTATGGCTGCCTTATTGGATATTGCATCCCTGGAGGATTTGCTCCTCCCTCTAGCCTGACCTATAAGGACCATGTCTCTACCTAAACCCCCATTTACTGAGAGCCAAGTGGGAGAGGGTAGGTGGAAACATGGGGGACCATTAGATCAGCCTTGGGGAGCCTCGAGTTGGGGCAGAGGGCTTTGAAATTGTCCGTTTTCATGGCTGGTGTCTCCAGCAGATGCTCATTCCTGTCCTGTGTGGAATTCAGTGCTGACTGTTCAGAGTGGTGTGACTGTGATCTGCACCCTCCGGAACCAAGCAGTGTGGGGAGGGAGTGGTGCCAAAGTAGTGGGGAGCGCCTGAATGCTTTCCGACTTGGGCATTGGGGAAGGGTCCCTGGCCAATGTGGGTGAGGGCGGAAGAGGGAGCTGGAGGGAGGGGCTCACAAGTGTTGGGGAGGAGGGGGGACCACGGGTGGAGAAGTGCCCAGTGTCCTGGGGGAGGAGTCAGACTTGTCCAGTCTTGCTCACCCCTCAGGGCCTTTGTCCCTGACCCCATGTGGCCACATCCTCATGCCCAATAGCCTGATCGCAAAGTCAGTTGAGGAGGTCCTGTGTTGAGAGCCCTTTGTGGGTTGGCAGTCATAAGATTTACGTGGCAGTTAGTGACAGGATCTCACCGCTTGTTCAATCCCCGAAGTACTTCTTTGAGGTCGGTGTTGGTTTGTCCCTGTTCTATAGACCAGGAAACTTGTGGCTTAAGGGACGATGCTTTGGGATGTTGCCAACCCTTGATGGTCCCTTAAGCCCTGGCCCTGTATCCCTCTCTAGCCCTCACCCCAGATGCTTGGGAACAAGCAGCCCCCAGGAAAGGGGTCTCCTTCGCATCACACATAGAAATTGCCATCAGGCTGCCTGGCTTTAGTGGAGCTTCGTGGCATAGTGAAGAGCATGAGCTTTGGAGCCAGACAGATCTGGTTTAAATCTCAGCTCAGTTCATCATGTCTGTGGGACCCAGAGCAGATCTTTAAAACTTTGAGCCTCCCCCTCCTTGTCTGTAAAATCAAGACACAGCTTCTGACCTCGCAGTACCTGGGAGAACAGAGAAAGATGTCTGTGAAGTGTCTAGCGTAAGTTCCTGCACACGGGCCTTTTATAAGTGGATGTTTGTCCCTTCTCACCTGCCCTCTCAGAAGCAGGGAGGACTGGGTGGTTCCCTACCCCTCTCTGCTGGGTGACAGGGGTAGAGCTGGCCCTGTTTCTCTTGGAAGCAAGGAGGGCATCCTCCTGGTCCCCTGGCTTTACTTGGCTTAGCCCTGATTCTTTGAAGATGGACTTTCCTATTAGTGTAAAGTGTTAGACTATCAAGAAAGTGGATTTGCAGAGCCACAGCCAATGGGTATGTAGTCCCCATTCTCCCCAAGGACTGACTTTCTTATCCCCAGCTCAGCTCAGACCCTCAGGTCACGGAGCCAGTGGGAAAGAGAACCTTGTGTGTGGAAGTTTGAGGCTCCCATACAGACACACCTGTTGATGAGCCAGTGTTGGGACTTTGCATTGAGTCATCCCCCTGAGGGGTGGCCTTGACTCATGTGTGAAATGAAGACGTTGGACCAATCAGGTTCTCTGACCTACCTGTGCGTCTGTATCACCTGGGGAAACAGTTTGCAATGTCTTCTGGCTCCACTCCAGACCGCATGTCATGGGTGTAGATCTTGGTGTAGAGCCTAGAAATCCGTGCATTTTTAAAGTTCCATTTCTTTGGGAATCTCCCATCACTCCCTTGGCACTCTCTCACTGGAAGTAGAGCCCCTTCTTTCCCTGGATAATTGGCTGCCCATCCTCACTGCAGGAACTCTGCAGCCAGACACCAAGCAAGTATTGAGCACCAGCTGTGAACCAGGCCCTGGACATTCAGCATGAACACAACTGCCTCCCTGCCTCAAGGGGCTTCCATGGGAGGGGTGGGTAGACCGCCTGCCTGCAAGTCAACAGGGACGGTGATGTCAGGAATCTGTGAGGGCACAGGCCCCAGTGTGTGTGTTGGGGGAAGGGCAGTGCAGCTGCCCTGGGCTGGGATGACCTCTCAGAGTGGGAGATGGGGGTGGAGGGAAGGGGAGGGAGTAGGAAGGGGTGCCACGGTCTGGGGAAGAGCATTCCTAACTGAGGGAGAACTGGCTTGGCTTGTTTGAGGGGCAGGAAGAATCTCTGTGCGGCAGGACTACAGAGAAGGGTTTGGGGGTAGGGTGAGGTTGAGAGTAGAGAGGGCCTGGGAGGCAGGGGTTACTGAGGCTGGACCTCACTCAATAAGGGGGATGGGGAGCCATTGGAGGCCTGAGCACAGGTGCCCTGCCCCGACTGTGTGGAGGGAGGTAGGAGGCTGCTGCATTAGCCCGCGTGTGAGGCAGTGGTACCCTGACAGGGTTACTGGACGTCCCAATAGATGGACTGTGGGGTGAGCGAGCAGGGCGGATGGTGGTTGTCCTAGTGTAGGATTTAGCCCTGGTCGTTCGCAGAATGTGAAAGAATTCACGAGACTCTACAAAGCAGGAAAGCAAGAAAACGTTCAATGAAAGAGAGTTCTGTTTGGATGAGAATACTGGCCAAGGGAGTTTTGCCAGGGCAGTCTGATGGGGACAGCTGCAGTGGGTTTCTGTTTAGCTGAGGTTTTACATTTTTCCGTGCAGGATGTAGCGTGCTTGTCAGCTTGCAGGGGTGCTGCCGTTACAATTGTCTTCTCTGGGGAACTGTTCTGTTCCCACCTATGATGGCTGTAAGGTGCTTGTCAGCTTGCAGGTACAGTGCTGGCAGTGCTGGCCGTGGGATTCAGAGCCAAGCGATTAATTTTTTTTTTTTTTAAGATTTTATTGGGGAATTGCGGGAGGGAACAGCGTTGGGGAATCAGGGAAGGGGAACAGACAAGTTGCTGTCCTTTTGTTCTTCAGTCTAGTTGTGGAGGACGTCGCTTCACTGGCCCATGTTGGTATTATCATTGCGCTCTTCTTGGACGGCAGCTCACGAAAGCTCACACCCGCTGCCGGCCAGCCCCACTGCAGCCTACGCCGTTGCTGGCGACTTGCGGCAGCTCAGCTCCAGGTAGAGCTGTTATTCACCATCTTAGATGTAGAGGGCAGTGTCACTGGCCCTCATGCGGGATCTGAACCGGGGCCCTGCTGCTCAGAGCTGGCGTCCCAAGCCAGCTCTTAACCAACGCCACTCGGCCGGCCCCAAGCGGTTAATTTTTAAGCTCATTCCTGCTAACTCACAAGCTCGCTCCTGTTAACTCTTTACTTGTCTCATCCGTGGTGGCTGTTCCTGAGATGAGCAGTATGGGCAGAGTGGTTTTGAGAGGGAAATCGGAATCTGATTTTGGCCACGGTAAGCCTGAGGCGACTGTTAGACCTCTAAGTGAAGAGAGGCTGTCAGGCAGGCCTCTGGACTCAGATGGGTCCTGCGAGGGGAAGGTTGGAAGCCCTGGGCTAGAGTAGGTCCTGCGTACAGAGTTAGGCCGCAGAGAGGACTGAGGGTACCCCAGGTCCCATGGGCATTTAGGACGAATCGCAGAGGAAACTTGGAGGGGGTGGGGCAGAGAGAAGCCAGGTGATGAGGACTGGAATGGGTTTGGACAGGACAGGGCAGTAGGTGAGCTTGGTCTAGCTGTTTCAGGGAAGTGTGTTTGGGGGTGGGGCGTGGGGGTGAAAAAGGGGTTCTATAGTCACCTCACAGGGTGATCTGATCATAAATTCCTTGCTGGGCAGGTCAGGGTGGGTGGTCACGCCCCAGGCACATAACACCTTTAGTAAAAGGCTTATCTTTGCCTTAAGCCAGCCCTATCCACTGTTTCTGTGCATCTAGGATTAACACACCTATGAAATAAGTTTAACTGCCCTCAAGAGAGCACATAATGTTTTTAACTATCCTGTAATCTACTCTCACCTTGCTTTCTCCTGAGTTCATGTCAGCTTCCTTGTTCCCTCCTTCAGCTCAAATGCATAAAAGAAACTGCACAGCTGTTACTTTCCGGAGCTTTTGAGATGTTGCTTCCTGGTAATTGTCAGTTTGGGCTCCAGTAAACTCTTACACGATTCTCTACAGGATTGGACATTTATGGTGTCGACAGGAGAAAGTGCCAGTGGGGCTCAGGCCAGCTGAATTGGGGTGCAGATGGCAGCCACAGCCTCACTGTGAATTGGGTCTCCTTTCCACTGCCTTAAGGCCTCACGGCACCCCAACTGTGAGAGGTGGCACCAGGCTGAGGCAGTGCCTTTGTCGCTTTGCTCTCTGGACTGGCCTGGTGTTGTGGAGCTGGCAGCCTTTGTGCCCCTGTTCCGCCCCTGCAGGCGGGAACCCCTGAGGGCTGCTCCCACAGGAGCTGAACGCTGCTGTCTGAGTCAGGCTGGCGGCTGCTGTCAGGGTTTTCTGCACCAGGGGTTGCCTGGACAGATGCTTTTGTCACCTTGCTCTGCCACTCTGCTGACTCTGGGACCGACAGTTCAGGAAGTCCCTTCATGTCGGCCGGAAGGTGGCCACTATAACCCCGGCCTCCTCAGGGTAAAGATGAAGTGAGGTGGTGTGTGTAGAGGAAGCTGAGAAACTGGAAGTGTGATACGCGCTTTTATTCTTTCTGCTATACTCTTGTTTTACCCCCTCATGAGGACTCTGTTATTTTACAGATATGACAACGGAGACCAAGAGAGGGTAAGGGACTGTACAGTCACACAGGGCCTCCCCCTGGCCCTCTGTCCCTGGTCGCTCCCCTGGAGTCGGGTGTCGGGGAGCCCGCCACCTCATGGCTGACTTCTCTGGTGTTCTCCCTGTGCAGTGGGATGAGTGCTGGCTCCCCGTGGAGCTGTGTGGGAGGTATCCAGGGAGAAGCCACTCAGCTGCCCTGAGTTTCCCTTGGAAGGCAGGCCTCCCCAGGCAGATGCCTGGTTGTCCTGGATCCTTCACTGTTTAGCTCACCTGTGGTGGCTGAGGCAGCCTCATGTAGCAGAAGGAACCCTGGACAGGAAGCCACTAAACAAGGTCCCTCTTTCTTGCTCTGCCACTCACACAGTTGTTTGGGCCTCAGTTTCCCCTTTTGGTGACTTCTGTGGCATGACAGGCTGTAACCATGTATTCACAAAGCCTTACCGATGGGGCACAGGGAATTGGAAAGCAAAAGAATTTTGAAATTCAAGCTGGTTTTTATCTTTTTGTTAGCTTTTGCAACAAAAGGATTTGTGTGACCTTGATGGTGAGTCCCTCAGTTGTGTTCACCTGTCTCCTAGAGCTGGGAGGGTATTGGTGGGGGGATGGGGGGGTGCTTCCTTCCATCTTGGTGTCCAAGTAGCTGCATTCTGGTTGTGCTGGGGAGCCCCAAGATACTCCTGTCTTTGGAGGACTTATTTCTTACAGTCTCCTAGACAGTGAGTCCTCTCTCTAGGTTTAATGATTTATTTTTGGTTTCTAAATGGGCTTCAGTCTTTCTGTTTTAACAATTCGAGTGTCACTAACAAAAACAAATACAAAAAAACCTTTGAATTGAAGCATACTATACATAGAGAAAAGCACACACACCAGCTCAGTAATTCTCACTGGGTGAACACACTCATGGAACCAGTTGCTCAGATCAGGAAACACCTTCCTGCTCTCCGTCCAGGTTTTGCACCCCAAGAGTAATCATGTGGGACTTCTGACACCATGGCTGGCTTTTCTTACTTTGAACCTTACATGAGTCATACAGTGTGTACTCTTGTATCTGGCTTCTTTCACTCATCATTAGGTTTGTGAGCTGTCGGGTGTGGCGTTCGTTCATTCTTATTGCTACCCAGTCTTCCATTGGTTCAGTACCCCACATTTTATCCACCCCATTTAGATTTTCAGGCTGGAGCTGTTGTGGATTGTGCTGCTTTTCCCAATCTTGTACATGTTTGGTGAACATATGTGCATACATCTGCTTGGTGTATGCCTAGGAATAGAATTGCTAGGTCATAGGGTATATGTGGGGTGAATACTGCCAGTTTTCCCAAATGGCTGTCATTTTACACTCCCAGAGTATACGAGAGTTCTCGCCAACACTTGGCATGGTTTGTCTTTTTCACATCAGCCTGCTGTTGGAGGGGTGGTAGCCCTTTGTGGTTTAAATGTGCATTTCTGTCCTAACTAGTGAAGCTGAGTGCCTTTTCATATGTTCATGTGATACATTCAAGCCCTTTGACCCTCCCCTTTTTTGCGGAGTTGCCTGACACCTTTTCCTGTTGATTTCTCAGAGTTCTTTATTGGAAATCCTAGACAGGTCTTTTGTTCTGTGTATGTATTGTGACTGTTTCTTCTCCCCCTCTGGGCCTTGACGTTTAATGCTTTTAATTGAATTTTTTGATGAACAAGAGTTCTTAATTTTAATGTAGTCCGATTAATCAATTTTTTTTCTAATACCTTCTGTGGCCTGGTCAAGAAAATAGTTGCATACTCTTAGGTCATGATGATACTCTCTTACATTATATTCTAGAAGTTTTATTGTTTTACCTTTCACCTTTAGAGCTCCAGTCCATCTGGAATTTATTTATTTTTGCATGGTGTAAGGTGGGGTCAAGATTCCCGCCCCCCCCCCCCCCCCCCCATATGGGTATCAGCCCTGGCTTCTTCCGGGTTTTGTTTTGGAGGGAAGCAACAGCTTCTACTCTTGAAAGAATTCCCAGAGGAAATACAGTTGCTGCGGTCACGATGCCCTGTGGGAAGTAAAATCCACACTCCAGGGCTGTTTTGATTTAGGGCTCTAAAGAGCTGCTCTGTCTAGAGAGAATATGAGTGGCTGGAGCAGAAAACATCTGTCCTTTCAAGAACAGCTCTCCCTCTCCCCTCCACATTGTGTTCAGTGCAGGGAACCATTAGAATTCTTGCAGGGTACTTTGAATCCTAAAAAAAAAACACCTGTTTGATACCTGGGAGAGGAAGTCATCTGGTGAGAGCAGAACTTTCTAGCCTGGGTGCAGGCATTCATGTTTCAGGCACGATGGGGCTCCTTAGGGAGTGGGAGTGAGTGCTGGGCTGTCTGGGGCGTGGAGTAAGTGCCCCAGCACCCTCTGTGCTTACTCTTATGTGGAGTGCTTGCTGTCTGCTGACCCTGTGAAGGGCTTGGGGATCAAGGTCAAAGAGGCCAGGCTGGGGCCCAGCAGGGAGACTGACCTGTGTACCACCAGCTGTAATAGTGTCTGAGAGCTGGGAGCCTCCTGGAGGGAGGGCTGGCAGCAGGGCTGTGAGTGGAGGGGTGGCACTTGCACGCAGTAGGCTGCATAAATGGAGGAGGGAGCTTCTGAACCCAGTGTGTACACACTTTTCTCGCTTTATCACTGGCTGGCTTATGGGTCATGTCCCCATTTGGGCTCTGTGCCCCAGCCTGCATAACTCACGAGACAGAGCCAGCCAGACCCAGCAGAGGGCTGAGAAAACACTTGGAGGAGGGATTGAGTGGCAGGCCTGGAGGGGTGACAGCTGTTTGGAGGCATGGAACAGGAGGAGGGCCAGGAGCAGGGAGGGCAGGTGTGGGGGTGATCTGAATGTGGGGGTGGTCTGAATGTGGGAAGAGCATCTGGAAGCCCCCAGGTCCCCGCACACTAACCTTTTCTGCATGTTCTCTGCATGCATGTAGGGTCTGCCCTTCTAAACTGTGGTCAGATCAAGGGCAAGGGCTGGGTCTTCTGTAGGACAGAACTGGTGGCAGCTGTGGGTGGGTGAACTGAGGGAAGGGAAGAGGCACGCGTGTGGGATGTTACAGATGACCTTTTTCGGCGGTGGGGTGGGGGAAGCGGGCACACTTGAGTGGTGGAATTTCGTGGGCCTCACACTGAAGGCACAGGCAAGAGCATGAGGCTTCACCGTCGTCACCGTGGTTGGCGCCTATTGATAGAGGACTCACTGGGCCCATCACCTTGGCTCCCTTGTGTAACGCCCTCTGCAGCCAAGGAAAGTGCAGTTCTGAGAAGCTAAAGAACTCGCACAGACCCCATAGCACACTTTGTTGGGTTCCTCTCTCCTCGTGTGGTTCTTCCTTCTCAACCTTTCAGCCTAGCACATGGTTAAAAAAACAACACCACGCTGTGCTTCCAAGGAAAATATGTGTAGGTGAGGATTAAAAGACCTTGTTTAAGTAACATTTCCCCCCCAAATAAATGCTCCAGTTGTGACTTGTAATTTAAATTTGGTTTTATTTAGGATTTTGTCACTTGTAGATCACACCAGAGAGGAGACAACTGTCTTACCTTTACTTCTCAGACTGCGACACTCTGAGAAGCAGCTGATCGGAGGTTAAAATAGCTTCTAGCCTCCTTCCTAGGAGCTGCAACACTTTGTTGCTCTGTAAACCTCTGGCTTGGCTGGAAATTGACTTGTAAAGAATTTGCTTTTCAAAGTTGTGTTGGGGCCCGGTACATTTCAGGCTCAGCTCTGTGTTGGGTTGAAGGGCTGGGAAAATGGACCTCAAGCCAAGCGAGCGCCTTGACCTTCTTGTATCAGTGATTGGCCTTTGTGATGGGCTTGAGGCGGGGGGTGCTGGGACCAAGTCCACAGAACACTCATCCTGAGCCAAGCTTCTCCATTTGCAAAGTGGGCATCAGAACCTTTGCCCTGCTGGTACCCCGGCACCTCCCTGTGGATCGGATGAGCTGGGGCACCTAAGACAACTTTGAGTTTTTAAAGTGCCCCACATATTACCAGGTTGTCGCTCTAAATGGTCACGTGTAGCTGGGGTACGTAGTTGTGAGAGCAGGAGAAGTTTATTCTGTCTGGTTTGGTTGGTTGGTTGGTTTAAAAAAAGAGAGGCAACCTTGGAAGTACGCAGCCAGAAAGCCCAACATTTCGCAGGAAAATGGCTTAGTGAGGAAACCACTGCCTTCGAGTGCTAGACGGTGCAGCTCACTCTGCTGCCACTGCAGCCCTGGAATCGGTCTTGTGGCAGCTGCCCCCATGCCCCCACCTGGGACAGTGAATGTGTGGGGGGCACTTTTGGCTTTGGAGCCTTCCTAAGGGAGGGGCGCAGGCATTGGGCAGCCCATAGAGTGACTTGGGAACTCCAGTTCTGGTCACCTCATCCATGACTCCAGGCACCGTGGTAAGTGGACAGATCAGTCAACCTGAAGTCCAGAGACCTGCCCGCTAGCCCGATCTCTCGCCCTCCACGTGCTGCACACTTTACCTGCATCTCCTGTAGCCCTCAAGACATTGACATATGAGAGATTTCTCTGTGTTGCTTCTCACCACGGCTGCCCTGTGTCCAGAGCCCACTCTGGTGACCACAGTAGGCCCCCAGGCAGCTTGGTGTGACCTCATACAGGTCACTTCCTCCCCTGGGTCAGCCTCTGGAGGAGGGATGTGGTCTGACCCAGAGGCTCCTCAGTTGGGCCACGTGGTAGAATCGGTCTTGGAACCTTCGGATTGCATAGGTTCTATTTATAGCACATTCCCTTGACCACTGGATCTCATTCTTCCTGTGCCGGCTGACATCTGAGGCCTTTGCAGCCCTAACAGTTTGTGGTTTTCTTACTTTGCTCATTTGGTAAGAATGAGCATGGTCAAACTTCTCTGGCTACTGTGCAGAAACACTCCCAGGCCTTGGGTCTGTTTGTTTGAAAGAGTTCTGGAAGCATGACGCAATCTCAAAACCTCAGTTTAAATGCTGACCTATGTTTTATGAGTGGTGAGCCATTGGGTAAGTCCCTTAGTTGTTCTGAACCTCGTTGTTTGGATGGGATGATAGTACCCGATCGCAGGGTAGTTGTGGGGCCCTGTGTGCATGAGAGTGAAGTGTGGGCAGCTCACGGAGCACTACATGGCACCGTGCAGCTGGATGGGAGGGACTGTCCCTCCAGACAGACTCAGAGACAGCTGCCAGCTGCTGTCCTTGAGGTGAGAAGGTGGACCTATATCCAGCTCGTTTTTTCAGTGACCTCAACGCCCTTGCCCATTCCTTTCTGGCCTTTTCTGAATGCCTTTTATAAATAGCACTCTAATCACATTATTGCCACCTCCCACTTTTGCTGGCTTCTCAGGGCTTGTGGACTAAAGTCTGGAGCCTAGGCTGGCCTTCCCCCTGCCCCTGTGCACTCCGGGCGGACGCAGGCTCAGGCTCGTACACACCCACCCCTTCCAGTCACTGCAGCCCTGCCCGCTCTGCGTAAGTGGAACGTTCCCTCTTCCTAACAGGCACAGCCTGCTCGCCCTCCAGGTGAGTGCACGTTTCATCTTGTCCTCAGCTGTTAGTCACTTGGCATTCCCGTAGCACCCAGGAAGTTACGGTACTCACCTTGGACTGGCTGCGTGGCAGCTATCCATTCACCTGTCTCCTTTCCTCTCACCTGCCCCTGGGCTCCCTGAGGGCAGCAATCACACCTTCATCACCTTTTTGTCTGCCAGATAACAAGACTCACAGGCACTCCGCAAACCTTTGAATGAAAAGATGAAGCAATGAGACAGGCCCATGGACTTGGGAGTTGGCTCAGCTGAGATTTTTCTCAGAGGAAAGCAGACCTGGCCTTTGGGAAGAGTCCAGGGGCTTATTTAAAGGTCTGCAGGCTGTAGCCATGACAGCAAGGTGAACTTCACTGTGTGAAGTCTATTAAGACAGTTACATTTCCAGAATCTGTTGTGTACACACGGATTGGGGGTGCTTTGACATCTGTCCACGTGGAGAAGAGCTACACATTTTAGTTGGTCACAGGCTTTGAATAAGCGGTGGTGTGGTGTGGCTAACAGGAGCCCTGATGTGGTCCTTGGGTGGCTCCTGCGGAACTGTTTGGGGGGACCCAGCACGTGTGCCTAGCGTGTGGGGGGCGAGGTGGAAGGTGCCATTTTCAGTGGCCACTCACTTGGGTATTCAGGCCCTTGTTTGCTATTTCCATCAGATCCAAAGATGGCGAACACACAGTAGAAAGGCTGCTCCTCCCTCCAGGGCTGAGCCAGCGGGGTTAATGTGCAGAGGGAAGCCCGTTTGTTCTCGTCTGGCAGCCCCAGAGAAGGTCAGACACCAACCAGCTGCATGTCCTCAGGACCAGAGATTGTGGGTGACTGTTCCGTTTCCCAAAACTGACCAGCTGGGCCCCCCTGCCTGCTGACTTGGGCTGTGCACCGTGAGGCGATGCGCAGGGCCCCTGCGCCCACGAGGCTGTCTGGGTATCCACGCCTCGGTATTTGCCTTTGTGATTCTCTCACCCTGGCTTTCATCCTACCATGGTGAGGCGGTCTGGTGGTTGGGAGTTCTGCTTTGTGGCAGAGGAGGCATTTTCCCCTGCAAAAAAAGGGAAATGGTGGGGCGGGTGAGAGGGTGGGAGGTAACCTCATCGTTCACCATCAGTTAATGTCTTAACTGAAATTTTCACCCTGAATCGGGGAGATGTTTGGCCTGATTGGAGGGCACCTCGGCCTGCAGTGTTGCTAGGCCAAGTTCGGGCTGCAGAGGGACCTGCTGTGTGCAGGCCTATCTGCCCCCTCCCCCCCCAGCAGTGCTGGTTTTCGTTTTTTGGGGGTTTGTTTTTAAGCTTGAGAAAGGTCATTAGACGTTGCCTGGACTGTGTGGGGCGGGCGGGCCAGCCTGGTTTCCTGCTCTCCCGCTGACCAGGCGAAGGTCAGAGGAGTCTGTTTTGAGTTTAAGCACAGTCAAGACTGAGCCGGGCAGCCGGGTTCCTCTAGTCGCTTTTGTTTTTAAATCATTTTGTTATTCATTCATTTGGCTATAGAATTAAAGGAAGTGGAAAAAATCCTCCCCACAGTCGTGTTGTGTGGGCCCGTGAGGCCCTTGGCCTTGTCAGTGTAGGTCGCACTCCTGGTTGTGGGCGTGGGCTCCATGCCCCTTGCTGCCCTGTGTGTTCTGTTTCTCCACGCCGCCTGTCAGGCCACTATTTTAGTGACCACTCTCGCTGGTTGCAGAGCAGCGACCTGCCTAACGTGCCCTGCGGGTCAGACTCACATCATACTTCCTGCTCTCCCGATGATGAGAAACACAGCTATAAACACCTCTGCACGCATTGCTCTTTTATCTCCTTGCGATGCTTTTCTGGGATGGGAGTTCCTGGCCCAGAAATGACCAAATCTGGGGCTCCTGATGGCTTGGTCATGGCCCTCTGAAATGTCACCAGGAAGAGCTTTCAGCCCTGTGATGTGATGCTGAGGTGCCATTCGACACCAGTGAAGGACCTGAATGTTGAAGGCCGGGGTGGGAGCAGGGCCAGAGCTGAGCGCAGGTAGGGGAGCAGTCCAGGCCCGAGGCCCACCCTGCCCTGGGGCCCTGATAGCCCTGAGCTGTGTGCATCTGGGTGCTGGGTGGGCTCCTTAACTGCACATCGCTTTTGTCATCTGTGAAAGGAGAAAGCCGTGCTGACCTCATTAGATTTCTATGATTAATTAACTAATACTTATTATTTTAATTAGCTGAATAATTACTTGCCTGGTGTGCTGTTATGAGTGCTGTTACTGTAGGAAATGCAGCTGAACATAGATGAAGGACGGTTGGGTCCAGCCCTCCCCGAGCTTCCCTTCTACTGGGAGGTCTTCTAATTTTATGGAACTGAGTTAGATTGGAACCTTCCCACACTCCGGAGCAGTGGGCATGGTTGGGAGTTTTGCTCTCATTCTACAGGATAAGAAGGTAATTGTCAGGGGGGAAGATAGAACAAACAGTCAAGGGATGAAACAGCAGATGTGTGGTAGAAAGAGCTGTGTGTGTGACAGGAGGGAACTGGGCTGCGGCTGTCATGTCCCCAAACGGATGGAAAGAGCGTGGGGTCCGACATACACAGACCTGAGTGGTGTCCCTGAGCCGCAGCCCCTGGATCCATGAGGCAAGCCCGTGGTACCTAATACCTGGCGCTGTTGGGAGGCTAACAGTGTGTGTGTGTAAGGGGGGGAACCTTGTCTGCATGGGGGGATTTGCCTTTGAATCCTGCCTCCCCCGGCTGTTCATTCATCCGTTCACTGTTGGTCCAGCTGCAGTTCTGTGCCGGGGGCTGGGGAGCGCTGGTGGACAGGCCTCGGGAGCTTCAATCAGGAGGGAAGACGGATGACAAACCCAATCTGGTGTAGGCAAATCCAGCTCAAATCAGATGTCTGGGACCGTTTCCATTAGCGGGCTCGCCTGGGAAGAATGCCGTCTGCTAAAAATGGGTGTAACCTTCGGCCAGTGCAGGGGAAAGCGCTGAAACCCACCAGCCGTCTCCAAGCTGAGGAGTTTTATGGGGTAAAGATGGGGCCTCTGTGGGGAAGCCGCACACAGGTGCCTGTTCCTCCAGCCTAGGGCCTCTTGTCACTCAGCCCTGAGGAAGGCAGAGCCATCATTCTTCATTTGAGCCTCGTTTTTAGAAATCAGAAGTTTGTCACATGTAGAAACTTGGCAAAAAGTAAAGAAGTGCTTTCAGAAAAGGATAATGCGTCCTATGCACACATTACTGCATTAAAAAATGTCAGGCGTAGACCGTATTCTCTGCTGGTTGGTCTAACGGTAACGAGCTTTCCGTTCCCCAGCCTGGGTCTGGACCCTGGGTCCTGGGTACCTGTTAAGCCTGTTGTGGTTCCCGGAACTCAAGAGGCTGTCTGCTTTCTTGGGTTTTGGGAGGGGTGAGGGATGGAGCTGGGGGTGAAAATGGAACATCTGGTTCCCAGGAGGATGTCGCAGGGGGCAGGGGGCAGGGGACAGGGTTTGAGTTAGGCCCATCTCTGATGGACAGCAGAGCTTGGAATACCCAGGATGCCACTGTTCCCCGTGGTGGGTGTCCATGGGGTCCTACACCATATGGTGGGCCCACGTTACCTTGTTTAATCCTCAGCTCTCCCTGCTGAAGTAGCACCAGCCCCACTCTGACGGGAGAAAATGACCTCAGAGAGGTCCTGCAGTTGGCCCCTGGTCCCGGTCCTGCCCCATGTTAGCAGTGGGGTTGTGACTTACCTACCCCCTCCCTGTCCAGCCTGACTGCCCAGAGGAGCCGATCCAGGCTGGCTGTAGAGGACCTTGGCGTGACCTTCCGAGGGCTTCTTTCCTTCTAGGGACGTGGGGCACACTCACAGCACTAGTTGTTCCCTTTGCTGCCCCGCCCCCACTCCCGCTCAGCCTCTAAGATGCAGGACAGGTGGTACTTTCTTCGGGGAGCCTCTCCAGACACCTCATGTGCCACCCAGAGAATTCCCCCCACCGCCTTGCTGTTGACACCCTCCCTTTCCTCCCCTGGGTCACTACCCCCTTGAGGGTCTGAAGAACTCTGGATTCTTACTCTAGAAAAAGGAGCCTTCTCACAGCTAGCTGGTGTGTGTGTCAGGTCACTGACCTCCGGAATCCTGTCCGTGGGACTCAGGCTGAGTCCCCACCCTGGTAGTGAACACTGGGTGCCTGCTTATTCGTTTCCCCTCAGCACCCAGCGTCAAGTACCTAGCACAAGAGAGCCAGTGAGTATTGGTTGAGTAATGATTTGCTGGAGGGGTTATCAGCTGCCTCTTTTGAGCACGGCTGGTTTTCCAGGTGCACCTTTGGCAAGAAAAGGACCAGACTTGGTTTGAGACCAGCTCCCACCGCCACCTCCCGCACTTCTCTGCCATAGGCAGGACTCAGCGAGCCCTCTTTCCCATTGCTGAGGACACCTGGACAGGCAGTGGATCCTCTGCCTTTGTCTCCACTGCCTTCCTCAGGCTCCAGGCATCAGGCCTCAACCCTAGTCTGCCTGAAAGCTGCCACACCTTTTCTCTTTGTCCCCTGAGTGCCACCACCTTTTTTTATCCGAGGCGCCTTCATTCTCCCTGTGAGTCATGGTCAGAACCTCAGCCTGTTTCTGACTCCTCCCTGTCGTCGCAGCATTCAGGCACCCCCTTGTTCTATCCCACTGCCACTGACCTAGTTCCGGCTCCTATCTGCAGCCCTTATCTCCAGGTTCCTTACTGTTCTCCCAGCCCCCAGCTCCTGGCACTTTGTTCTCTCTCTGCTCACAAGCCTTTAGGGAATGTCTGCGCCCACGGGAGCACGGTGACCTTCCCCTGCCGAACTCAGTCTGATTCTTGTTGAAGCACCGAGTGGGGAGTCAGAAGATCTGTCCCCTGCGCAGATTGTCTGTCCTGGGGCTGCAGAGAGCACAGGTGAGCAGGATGAAAGGGAAAGCTCACATGACCTTTGCAGACTAGAGCAGTCAGGGCTTGTTTCCCGCAGCTTCTCTGCAGCCCTTCCTGTCCTGCGCTGGCCGGAGACGCCCTGCCCTTCAGGGTCTGCTGCCTTGTCCGCCCAAGCTGCAAGCCTTCCCCCTTCCTCCCTGGTCACTTCATTCTTGTAATAGTGCCATAATGGTGGTCTGATAGCCCTTGTTTTCATAGCTGAGGAAACCGAGGCCAGACAGGGCAAATAACCTGCCCAAGGTCACACAGCAGGGCAAAATGGAACCAGGCTTGCCAGCTGGGTTCTGGCCCAGAGCCCGCACAGTCTACCGCCGTGCTCTACTTGCTAGAGGTAGTGTTAGGCCCGTGGGTGCAGACGGGTAAAACCAGCATCTGTCCTCAAGGAACTCTCTGCCTGCTGGGCAGACAGAGTGGGCACAGGGAGTCCCAGCAGCAAACTGAGCGCCAAGGACCCAGAATCGGGCTGCAACCCACCCAGATCACCCGTTGCGCAGGAGAGTCAGAACCTCCCCTCCCCATCCCTTCCCCAGTCCCTGGGCAGCAGAGAGCTGTGCAGTTTCAGCGCCCAGGCGTGGTGGCACTCAGCCCAGCACTTATCACCGCATCTTGAGGGTGAGTCAGACCGGGTGACTGCCCTACCCACTATCCCCTACCCCCTACCCCCTGAGTGCACTTGGAACCCAGCTCCCACCACAGCCCCACCCGACAGGAAGTCCCTCCGCTCTGAGGACCCGGCAACAGAGTGAAATTGTGAAACCTGCCAGGTTCACCCTCAGCTTTGTCAGTTCCTGCTGCGTCCCCGCCCCAATTCATGTCCATCTCTCTCTGACTTCCCCACCCCGGGCCCAAATCAGAACTGGAAAGGCTCAAACTCGGGTCATTTTTACCTGTTCTTAGGGCATTAGGATTTGGGGCCTTGTTCTCTTGATTGTTGAACAGCAGGGCTATTTCTGGGTACAAAACACCAGTTGCACTGAGGTTGAGCTAACACCTTGGCCTTGGGCAGTGACAGACTAATGGTGGAAGGAACCCAGATCAGAAGTTGGAGCGTTCTCTGTTCACCCTTCCCTGCCTCCCTTTTTCTCTTCTGCGGGGGAGCTCAGGCAGCAGCTCCTCTTAGGATGAAGCAGGGGCTTGTTCCTTGTCCCCTCAGCACAAGCACTTCTGCTCTAGCACTGCCGCCACTGATGGCAGTTCCCAGCTCTCATTAATCTTAACCACCTTCCCCAGCACATTCGCACCAACCACAGCTGGGACAGGTCCAGACTGGCAGTGAAGCATCTCACCTGTCTCCTCCCACGTCTCACCTAGGCTGCCAGAGGGCCTCTTCAGAGCGTGGTCCTTTGCCGGCTCAGCCCACCCATGGCGCTGGAGGAAGGCCCTGTCAGCCCCTCTACCCCGACCTCCATCAGTCCCCGCCGGGCTGGCCACGTGGCTCTGCCCTGCAAGCCTTGACGGTGCCCTTGCTCTGCTCTCATGTCTGTGCCAGGCAGTACCATCCCCAGGCATGCCCTGCCTTCTGGAGCCCCTTGGTAGCCTCCCATAGGACATTTAGACTTGAGTTAAGGGCTACTTACCTCCTTCCCTGACAGCACTGTCCCATGCCAATTTCCCAAGTAGACAAAACATTTAACGGAAAGACAAGAACCCTGCGCTCACCTGCTTTCCTCACCACTCGTGGCAGAGTTACATGTTCTAAGTCTGCTCCTTTGAATAGACTTGAGATCCTTGAGGGCAGGGCTTTTGTTTCCTTCATCCTTGTGCCCAGGGCAGACCCAGCACACACAGGAGACCGGGGGCCCCAGGGAAGAGGGACCCTTTTCTTTGCCTGGGTGGGGAGGGCAGCAGGAAGAGGTGCATCAGCCCCCCATCTCCCCACCCCTCCTCTGCATTTCTGGTGGTTGACTGAGCTTCTAGTAGTGGTCCTCCATTCAGGCAGCAAATATGGATTGAGCCCCACCCCACTTCGTATACCATTCAGAGGCAGGTGTACTCAGCTAGCGAGGGCTCCTTCTAGGAGGAGACTTGGGAGCAAACACATCATTAAAATACCAAGTCTGCACATGGCCCCAAATTGATAAACCTCTAGCTGGTCTAATAAAGTAAAAGAAAAGGCCTACATTATCAGTATCAGTGGACATCACCACAGATCCCACAGGCATTAAAAGGATAACTAGGGAATAATTATATGCAACTGTATGCTAGTAAATTCAGCAACTTAGGTAGAATGGATATTTTCTTAAAAGATACAGGTTAATGTCCGACTCAAGAAGAAATAGAAAATCTGTAGAGTCCTGTACCTAAACCTCGCAAAGAAAACTTCAGGCCAAGATGGCTGCACTGAAGTCTTATCGTACATTTAAGGAAGAAATATAATATCGATTTGCACAACCCTAGTTTTATTTGTAAAAGTTATGTTCCTGGCAAAAGGATTTCGAGCATTATGAAACATGAGGCAGGCCCTGTTTGGGGCAGGGCTGCTTCTGAGAGCCCTCGAAGTCCTGCCTCAGAGGCCCTTTCCTCCTGCAGGCTCTGGGGAAGGTGAGGGCAGGGCCAAGGCCTTGGTGTGAAAACCTGGGCTGGGGTCAGAAATGTGGGGTACACCCAGGAAAGGCAAGCAGGCTGTGGGGAGGACCCGGGTCCAGGCTGGCATTTCTGCCTTCTAGCCACCAGCGTTCCTTGAGAGCTGGGCTCTTGTAGAGTTGGTGGAGACAGGAGTGTAATTGGCCAAGAGTTCACAAAGGTTGTCTAGCCCAGGCTCTGGGCTCGGCCTGGAGGGGCTCCAGGAGATGCCCCCATACTGAGAGGGACTTGAGGAGGGGGTAGTGGACCTGGGTATGAATAGGAATGACCATAGGCTTGTGCCCTGGGCCTAGGGTCAGACTCTGACGTGCTCTGGGCCCAGAGGGAACAACAGAGCCCGTTGCCTGGGAACCCCACAAGGTGCCTCCAGAACTGGCCAGAGGGTAGGTTTTCTTTGGTGTTAGAATGGATATTTCAGGATTTGAGACAGGGTCCCGGTGTTCTGGACGGGGGCCAGTGTGAATGGCCTGCAGGGCAAGTGGTGGGGCCTCCGGAGGTTGGACCTTGAGGAGAATGGCTGTCGTCCTGGGGTGCGGGGAGCAGCGAGAGCTGTGAGCAGAGGGACAGTATGATCCGACCGGTGTCTTCGAAGGGGATGCCAGTGATATGATGGAAAAGGTGGAAGGAGATTTAGGGGAGATGGATTAGAAAAAAAAGGAGAAAAGTGCAGCAGGCAGCTCTGTCCTCCAGAGTGAAGGGGGTGGCCGGCCGGCTGGCAGGAGCGGAGGGGAATGGCTGTGGGCTCGGTTTTGGTGGGGGCCTGTGCCGGTGGTATAGGAGGGGGGAAGTAACGAACAGGACTGGGAAGGAGGCAGAAGGGCGGGGAAATGAGTAAGAGGGGTTATAACGGCAGTGAGTCAGATTTAAGGGTCTCGGGGTGTCTCCAGACCCCCCGGGATGCTGTGTACCTGGGGCCTGCCTGCACTCCTCCCATGGGTGTCTGCCAGTGTTTAGACCTGGACTCCGGCTGGCTGTGGCCGGTCTGAGTGCACACGGCCAGCTCTGAATGGGGGTGGGCAGGAGCAGAGCTGTTTTTAGAAACCAGGTGCCACTCTTTATGCATTCTCTGTCGTCTCCTTGGTGAGAACCCAGGGCGGGGGTCAGGAGGACCTTGATCCAGACCCGAGCCACCTCTGCCAGGCTTCCCATGGATTGAAATGAGGGCCTGATGGCGGTGGTCCTGCCAGCCCCCCCAGTTCTGAGGCTGCTGCACACTTTCCCCCACCCCAGGCAGTGAGGGTCCTGCCTGGTGGCCGAGGCCAGGATCGCCCAAAAGCCATCTTCCTTCTCGTGAATGCTCACTGCCCCGTTGGCATCGCCGTTTAGCAGGGAGGCTGGCGCGCCGTGTCCCCGCGTTTGTGTGGCCAGTGTCTTTGTTCTCCTGCTGCTGCCCCTCACGCATTTCTTCACGGCCCCTGCGCATAGCACAGCGTCCCAGGCTGGGGTCATCCTCAACCAGTGCTGCACCCCACCCACCAAACTGCTGGGCAGTTTTGAAACGTCCTTTAGACAGGTGGTGGTTTCTCCTTTGTTAATGAATAACTTGGCCTTTGCCGAGGCACTTGAGTGTCTCTGGGATTCCAGGAGGGTGGTGGCAGCTGTGGCCACTGAGTTTGCCCTTGCTCAAGGGCTGGAAAGGGGCATGGTGTTTGCAAAGGACTCGTTCCCGAAGGCTGTCCCCACAGCTCCCACCCTTTTCCACCAGCTGCTCCAGGTTAACAGCCCCCATGGAAAGCAGCCTCCCTGCGGGGTTGCCCACCAGCCCACGTTAGGGGACAGCTGAGCCTTTCTGCTCTTCTGCCTCTGTCCTTACCAAGGGGAGTCATCCGTCGCCCCCTTTCCCCGAGGCAGGCACCTCTGGCCATCAGTCTGCTGGCTGGCAGTTGGCAAGGAGCTTTGTGTTTGAGTGTCTTGGCTTCTGGCCTGCTTCATCGGCCAGCATTTAGTTGGGGGGTGGGGGAGAGGGAGTTCATGTATCATGGCCTCTGTGGAAGATCACCCCCGGGCCCCAGCAGCCCCGGGAGCTACGTGGAGAACCCTGACTCGTTTCTCAGTTACACATTGGTATTCTGCTCTCCCTTCCCTCCTTGGCTATCACCAAGTGAATGCCTCCCTGCCCTGGGCCTACATGCCAAACATGGTCTGCAGGCTCTTAAGAAAGGCCTCTGGTTCTCCCTCCAGAGGCTCCCCAGTCTCCCCTCCCGCTCCTGTTGCCTTGGAACCCTGGCCAGAGCCCTGGTCGGCCCCACCTGCCTTGACAACCTTACCAGCGTTCACCTCCACCGAGACTGCTGCTCCAGTCACCTGCGTGTTCTTCAGACCGTACCCTGCCCTTGCTCAAGCTGTGCTCCCCTCCACGAATGCCCTTCCTACTCCTGTCTCCCCAAATGTAACACCCAAGTTCTGCCCACCCCTTGGTAGGAATGCCCCACCCGCCACACAGGACCACGTTGACCTCTTTCACATAGCTGCTGTCACTTGTTCCTGCTGCCTTGTCCCCATGAGACCGAGCGGCCCTGGGTTCAGAGAATGAGGGGGTGCATCTCTGTTCACACCTGAGAAGCCTGTCTCTGGGCCGTGCCGCCAGCCTGGTTTCGGTGGTCCTCACCCCCATAGGAATGGTGGGGTCTGTGTGTTCTCAAGGTCTCCACAATGAACACAGGCAGGAAGTGACTCAGGGCCAGCGGCACTCGGCACTCGGGGAGGCACTTGCCAGTGGCATAAACAAACTCCTAGGAGAGGCAGTACATGCAGCTTTGACTTCTGATTTATGTGTCAGTGCCAGCTTGGTCTTATCTTTCTTATGTCCCTGTGGCTTACAGATCTCAGGACACTGCTCCAGCCAGAGTCAGAGGCAGGCCACGTCAGTAGTGAAGTAAACACTGACTCCCCTAGAGGGCCACCCTGAGGTGCAGGGAGTCCCTCCTATGTGTCCATTTGTCTGCAGGGTAAGACTGATCTAGCAGCAATAGTCACGTGTTGAGGGAGAAAGCTCAGGAAGGCTTTCTGTGCTGCGCTGGGAGCAGTGTGGTTGGTGGTGTCCTTCTGTTGGGGCCTCCATACACCTGGAGAACAAGCCTACTAGGTCAAGGTTGAGATGACCATGACTTCTCAGGCCTTGCAGAGAGGTCGTGGCAGGAGGAAGACAAAAGAGCCAGATGTAGAAGGACTTTTTCCCATAGAAACTTGAAACTAGTTCCTGAATGCACTGCAGGGGTGAGTGATTGCAAGCCCGGTCCTGGTCTGAGTTACGCTCCTCTTTCTGGAGAGGCCCCTGGCCTGGAACGGGAGTCTGGAGGCCTGTCCTGCCTGGAGAGCTGGTGGCCGCTCTTCCCCAGGCTCTCCCAGCTCAGCAGGTGGCTCCATCCAGACCCATGAAGGGGGCTGGTGGCCTGCCAGTGCGAGCCCACCCACCAGCTTTGCTCACACCTGAAACCTTCTGGCTCCTGCTAGTGTTGTGTGAGGCCGCTCCGAGCCTGGGCCTCGGCTGGGGCCATGGGCTTTTTCATTCTTCCAGAGGAGTCGGGTGAGTGAGGCTCCAGCGTCGTGCCCGTCAGTCACTTGCAGCGGGCATGTGCCCCACTCAGAGGCTGGAATGCCAGGCTGGTCCCTGCCAGGGCGTCCGATTCCTAAGATGTCCTGTTCATTAATTGCCTGGGAAGTGTGGACTGGACGTAGGAACAGTCATCTGAGCAGGTGGTTTTCTCCCTTTCTCTTCAGGACAAGGAAGATGGGGAGCCAAAGACTAAGCAGCTCCGAGACGGGGAGGAGGAAGCTGAGAAGCACAGGTAAGGCCCCTGCAGCTCTCCTCGAGCCCCTAACAAGGGGCTCACCCATGTCCTCCCAACACCGCGGTCAGGTCTCTCCACCCCATGGCTGCCTGGTTCAGACCTAAAAACCTACCTTTCTCCCTAGCTGGAGCCTCCTCTGCACCCTCCCCCATTGGCCACCTGATTCTCAGCCACCACATGTCCCCTCTTCTCCTAAAAGCTCTGCGTGGCGTAGCACCTGCAAAATCAGGTTCAGACTCTCCCTGGGCTTGAGCTCTGCCCACCCCTCCTCCGGCCTGGGCCAGCCTCCCCTGGGTTCCCATGTCGCCTCTCAGCGCTCCCTGACAGCACCCTGACAGCACTGCCTCTACGCCCTCCCCTCCGCCTGAGATTCCTTTCCTTGCTCGAGGCCCCTGCTGCTTTCTTTTGTCTCTGCCTTCCCGCCAGCCCCTCAGTAGTTCACTTAGACTATTTTGCCAAATCCTGTCATCTGGTTGAGTCAACTGAAGTCTCTTCTTTCTTTTGTCTCTGCCTTCCCGCCACCCCCTCAGTAGTTCACTTAGACTATTTTATTTTGCCAAATCCTGTCATCTGGTTGAGTCAACTGAAGTCTCCCAAACACAGATCTCTTACCCGAGGTTGCAGGCACTTGAGTGCTGGAACCTCCGTAGAGCTTCAGAGGCTGCTTTGCCTAAAACATTCCTGGGAAATGTTTTCAGAGCCAGTGTGTGTGTGTGTGTGGGGGGGGACTGTGCGATTTTCTCCATGAGCTGGGGACAGCCTTCATGTCTGCTAGCCCTTCCATGCCAGAAGTTCTGGGGGGTCCCTGTCCTCCCACCCACTCCCAGCCCTGAGCTGGGGCCACAAGGCTAGCTGGGGAGCTCTGCTTGGGGTCAGATTTGGTGTCTGTGGACAGGCAGCCTTGGTGTCCTTGGCCCTGAGCAGTTCCTTCAGGCACAGGGACTATGCAGGGGCCTCCTCGTTTGGGGGAGCAGATCTTGGTGCCCCGAGGAAGCTGACCTCTGTGGGCTGTTCATGGAGGGTGTGTTGCAGAAGGGGATGGTTGCTCCCCAGAGGAAGCCGGCTGGCAGCTGGGAGCAGGCCTTCCTGGTGTCACAGCCTCGTGTTGCCTTCACCAGTGCGAGTGGAACCCTCCCAGGCGCAGGCCCCTCCTGTCTGCCTTGTTCAGGAGCCCATCTCAAATGAAACAGGGCTCTTCCAGTTCCAGAGGTGTGTGCGTGTACACACGGCTTGACAGCCTACCAGGTGTGTTCACGCTGTCCTCACAGCAGCCCTGTGGGGTCCCTGCCACCTTAGTTGGGCTGAGATGGTCATGGTCACAGCTTTGTGCTGAAAGGCTGGGATGTTAAATGACAGCACCGGGACCCTCGCTACCCTAGCACTGTGCTCTGTGCTTTCTTGTTGGGCCTTAGTACCCCCAGCACCTCACAGGCCCCTCGCTGGTGACAGCGACAAAGGCCAGATGGTTGCTCCTTTGTCTGGTGATCCCAGCCTTGTGTGATGTGGGGGTGGGTGCCTGCAGTTTCCCCCATTCTGTGGTAACTGTTGAGAGAACCTTTGGTTTGCTTCTGGTTTGTTCTTGGGTTCTCAGTCATTGGCTGGAGCCTCAAGTCCCAATTTCTGGGCTGTCTTTGCTTTGCTGGGAGGTCCCGTCTCTGAGCCTCCTTAATGAAAAAGAGAAGGCTCATTGGTTAGCAGGTGGGTGGGCGGGTCATACAGTAGACTGGACTGGTGAACCATGTGATTAAATCTCAAACGTTTCGTTGAATGGAGGGAAAAGTAGGCTTCAGATTGAGACATGCAGGGCAGGAACTTTTATGTCAAATTCAGAAGCACACACAATAATATGTGTGTTATTCAGCCAACAAGAACCAATTAAACTGGTTGTCTGATTTGTCCAGGGTTCTAGGCCCCTGGGAGGCAGTAGTGGACAAAACGCGTTCCTCCCACATGGAGCTGCCATTTCTCTGGAGGGAGCCAGACTGGCAACAAATTGGCGTGTGTGTGTGTGTGTGTGTGTGTGTGTGTGTGTGTGTGTGTGTGTGTGTAACAGGTCAGGCTGTGAAGCAAAAGCTGCAGAACAAACAGGCACAGGGCCTCAGATTAGTCGCGGGCAGATGCAGCCAGGAGGAAACGGAATTAGGGAAAAGCTTTAACCTGCTAAAATATGTGATTTCTTTAAAAAGAGAGAGAAGGAGGGACAAACCTGTCTCAAATATGACAAAATGTTGCTTTTGTTGACTCTGCGGGAGCTGAATTCATGTGTTGTGTTAACTCTCTGAACTTTTCTGTGTGCTTCAGATATTTCATAATAAAAACACGGTGAAAAAGAACGCGAAGGGGACGCACGGTTCCAGGTTCCTATCAATGAGCTCTGGATAAAAGAGACCCCACTCACTCGGAAGGTTTTAATGGGTCATTTGTGATGGAGCATGACACCCTCTCTGAAGTCCCATGCCGAGCCCACTGACTGGGCAAGTGCAGGCCCCTGTTCCTTTGCTCATAGCAGCCCAGAGGCCACACGAGCTGGCCATGGAATTGGGTTCTGCTTCGACTTGTCCTGCTCGCTTTTCTCTGGTTGGCCTCTTGAGGCAGTGGAGTATGGTGAATTGGTCAGCAGCTCCTGGTAACCGGGAGCTCGCTTCTGCAGCTGTCCATCCAGAGACCGTGGGCAGGTGGACTTTGACTTCTCTCAGCATCCCTTACTGGGCAGGGCCTGCTGCTCAGTCACTCCCTTGGTTGTCAGGAAGCCCAGCCTCAACTTGGAGTGGAGTTGTGTCAGCATTTGTAGCCCCCAGGAAATGTGGACTCTGCTGACTTCAGCAGGCTGAGAGCAAAGGGAAGGCAGGGCAGAGCCTTGGGCCCAATACTAAGGGGCCAGACCCGTGTGGCTTTAGCCCCAGACTACGGGGTGCAGCGCTTGGGCATGGGCTTTCCAGGAAGAGCAGGAGGCAGCAGTCTGTGTCCACCATGCAAGCAAGGGGGACTTTTCTCCTCTCTATACCCCAAGTCTGGAAAGGGACTCCCAGCAGGATGCTTATGGCTTGGGAACAGGCTCCAACGCCCCTAGGCCACAGCCCCACCACAGTCCCCTTTGCCACTGGGGAGAAAGGGGCGACCTTCCAGCTCCGCTGGAACGGGGAGGGGTGACCTCCGAGGGCAGTCACCAGTAAGTGTCTGGGCTCCTGGGAGGTACAAACAGCCTGCCTCAGTGCAGTTCAGCCCAGGTGCCAGGTGGGCAGCCCTGAAGAGTGCAGTGCCCGCTCAGGGCTGCCTTCAGCCGAGGGCAGCAGGGCAAGGCCTAGTGGAGAACACGCCTCTTGAATTGGGCCTGGAATCCCCGAAGGTCGGATTTGGGCAGTGAAGGCCCAGAGGGGTGAACCAGCCGTGTGAAGGGGAGTGATGTCACCCCTTGTTAGAGGCATGGACAGACATCCCCCACCCCCTCTGTACAGGCCACTGGAATAGCGAGGGAGACGTAATGGTGGCCTCATAGGCGCTGCGCAGGCAGGTGGCAGGTGGCCCGTTCCTTTGGTTGATGTTAGCGAGCTTGTTGTGCACTTTCTTTTACACTGCACAGGACTTAGGGGAAATAACAGGTGTTGAGGCAATTCTTTGTTCAGCAGCAAGCACCAAAATTGCAGGAACTAGACAGATGGAGAGAACTCGGGATTTAGGAGCAGTTCCTGGGGTCAAGGCCAGGCCCTGCCGATGATCGGCTTTCTGACCTTGGACAAGTCACGGTGCCTCTGTGAGCCTCCTCACCTGGGTATCTTCAACTGAAAGATGGGGGGAAAAACAAAACTCGATTCCCTAGGGAATGGAACAAATACCATAGCGTTTACCAGGATGGTGTTGGGGATCTGGGCAGAAGGAAGACACTTTGAGGCCCTCCTGAGGGAGCTAAAGGACTCGAGACACTCCTGGAAAAGGCAGAATTAACTTTTACATAGGCCTGCGCCAACTTTGCAAATAGGGCAGTAGTTGGGCAAACTGGGTGATAAGTAGAAGTAAGGCTATGCGACCAAGAAATTAGTGGCCAGGAACCCTTTCGTAGAGCGCCCCTTACTTGGTACGGGAGATGGTCCTTGGGAAAGAAGTTGAGTAGCATCGTTTAGCACATCCAGTTGTCCGCCCAGATGCGCTGTGGGGCCAGTGCATTTCCTCAGTTTGTGTCTGAGGAAATGGGACTCCAGCAGAGTTGGAGGCAGGCACCCCAGGGCCTCGCCCCTCAGCCATGCTGGACAGTCACCCACCTTTCTCTCTGCCTGTGCTCCTGCCTGTCTGCCCAAGGAGACTTCAGAGTCTTGGCTGTTCTAGTTCCTTTGCCTTTCCTTATAAAGTGTAAAATCAGCTCCCGAATATCTATAAAAATGCTTGCTAGGATTTTGATTGGAATTGCACAGAATCTGTAGATCACAATTCCTTTTTAAAATTTCTCTTGCTGTCTTCAGGATAAATCCTGATCCATCCTCATAACAACCAAATCACCATCAGGTGGGGAGTCAGTCCCTCGCAGGTCCCCCAGCCCAGGCCAGGCTCTGCGGAAAGAAAAGACGAGCACCCCCCCTCCAGAAGGGCCCCTGCTTCCCTGGGCGAGACCTGCACTCTCCCAGCCCACCTTCCCTTGTGGCTAAGAACAGCTAAGAACACCTCTGCAGGGGTGTCCATGACTCATCTCTAACAGCCCCCTCTTACTGCCTAGATAAGAAAGATGTGGTCTGTTGGCCCTGGAAAGCTGGCCCACAGAAAAGGATGTTCACGTCAGCTGCTTTTGTTTTTTTAAGCCCTCAGCCACTTCCTCCTGGTGGAAGGTCGGCTGATGTGTGCCATGGAGGCGTGTCTAGGTAGGGCTTGTGGTTGACAGTCATGGCCACCCTGCCAGGTGGAGGAGAGGGGAGGTGTTGCACACTCCATCGGCCATGGGGCAGGGGAGCGTGTCTTGTTAAGTGCCTGAACAAGCGAGCCCCAAACCCTCAGCCCTCACAACCACTGCCTCCTTTGGGCTTTGGATCGACATCTACACCCAGCTGGAGCAGTCACCGTTCAGGGGCAGTGGTTCACCTGGGGGTGGGTGACACGTCCTGCAGAAGAAACTGGGCCATGAACCTGCCTGCTTCGGGATGGAAAACCGGTTCTCCAACTCCAAGTGAAGAGGTCCCATCCCAGCTGAGGCCCTGCCCAGACCTGGCCTGGCGCCCGAACCCTTTAGGCTGGCAAATGGCAGACCTGTGGTCTGTGAGATGGGTCCCCAGGATGGCGTCTGTGAACCATGGTGTCAGCTTGATTTGGCAAACATTGCCCCACTCCAGAGGTCACCACCTGAATAGCTCCCACCTCTGCCTCCTGAGTTACCTCCCTCTTGCCCATGGGGTGGGGGTGTCCCAGGCATGAGCAGAGACATCAGCGCGGCTCCAGGATTTGTGCTGAGGCAGCACCCCAGAGACCTGCAGCCACCCTGTTTTTCCTGATCCTGCTGCTCTGGAAGGCCCCAGAATGGGGGAGCATGAATTCCGAGAGAACTGCTTGCAGGAAGGCGGTGTCATGCAAAGCAGTGGGAAGCAGACTCTGCTGTGTGACCAGGTCGTGCACTTCCCCTCTAAGTGTGCGGAGGGTAGGGCCGGCTGGGTCCTTTCTGCGTGGAAAAGTCTTCATCTTGTATGTCACCACATTCAGTCCTCCAAAGCCTTTCTCATTAAATCATCCTCCCTGTTCTGGGATGGGTGTGGTCACCATGAAGTGGGAAAACCACAGTTCACGCAGGTGACGCAACTTGTGTGAGGTCTCCCACCTGAGAGGGAGTAGAGCGGCACTGGGACCCCTCCCCTGTTCCCCGTCTTGGAGAACAGTTGAGCCCATCTAGCCCTGTCATGTCACATGGGGAAATGGCACACTCCTGTCCTCCCCCCGCAAGCTCCCGAGGCAGGCCAGGCCTGGCTCTGCTCCACCTTCATCCTCAGGGCTGCCCCCAAGAGGGGAGGTGCTGTGGCCTTTGTCTCACATGCCCTCTCAGCTGGGGCTGGAAGGGTGGGCAGTGGGTGGCGAAAGAAGAGGGTCTGTTTGGCAGTCTGCAGCCCCATGGGGTTGAGCTCCATCCATCTCCCTAGCGTGGTCTGTGGGCTAGGTTGGGCCCCAGGAGGGTGGGGGCCAGGAGACTGCAGGCTGCTGTCCCCCAGCCACCTGGGCCCCAGACGGCCCGTGTGGCCTGTCCAGTTCTCATGTGGGCCCTTTGGGATTCAGCTCAGCTGCCATAAACCATTACCCCTCTCCTCTTTTTAAATTTGAATTGATCAAGTACATAAATTACAGCTCTTTTCCAGTTGTGAGAAATTTAGAAAGTACAAATTAACGTGTACCTGTGCATGTCCTGCTGTTCTTGCTGCGACCTTTTTGCATACCATGCCTGACCATCTTTTGCTCGGTGTACTCCTATACAGTTCTCAGTGGCTGCTTAACACTTCTTTGAGAGTACTACCATAATTAATTTTTTAGTTCTGGATTTTGGCATATCAGCTGTTTCTAGTTCTTTAAATGAATATTAGCTATGTGTTTTCAGGTGGGATGGGTGCAGAGCTCAGCTGTCATTTTTAGAGAACCCGGGCTGGGCTCTGCAGTCTTGGGTGGGTGTGGGTGCAGACCATGTGACCCAGATGTGATGGCAGCTGCAGCGAGGCAGAAGCCTGACTTAACTAACGCCTGGCCCTGGTCATTGCCTTCAGCAGCTGCTGGCTGTTTCTAAACCATCCCTCAGGCTAGATAGCTGGCGCTATCGGCGGGTCTTGGGCTGGCTCGGCTGGGTAAGCTTGGGTGAGCGTATCTGTCAACCTGTCTTGGTGGGGTCCCCTTGTGGGTCTCGCCCCGGGCTGGCTCTGGTTATTCTGTCCTCCCTGTTTTTAAGGTGACGGTGTAACTGCATTATTTCTGCCTCTAACACCTGTGACCCACTGTGATTTTAGGGGCTGAGGGAGGGTCCTGGCAGCTGGGAGAGCTGAGAGGAGTTTTGAGAATGGTCCTGTATCCCATCTGTTTGCGGTGACATTCCATCCTGATCTTGTACTTTACCTATGGTGATTTCCACCATCCCCCGATTCCCCCATCCCCTCCCCCCATGGCCAGGTGTTCTGATTGCGCTGTCCTGAGCCGTCCTGTGCCCGCAGGGTCTTGGCCATCCCCTGGAAGGTGCTCATAGGCTACTCTCAGGCGCTCTGCCAGAAGAGAGCCCAGAGGTGTCTGCCCCATGGCTGTTACAAATTATGCTGCCAGAAGCATTTGTCTGTAGGACATTTTGTTTTGCTTGTCCCTGTTTGTTACTATTTCTATGAAGAGCAGGCAAGGACCAAAGAAGTAGTCTTGGGGTTTCAACATTTTAATGGGTTTTGAAGGAAATGACTAGATCAGGCTCTGGAGCAAGCAATTGTGGGCACGTTTGGGATAGTTGTCTCTCACCTCATTTTCCTGGGCCTGCAGGGTCTAGCCTCTGGCAGCACCAAACAAGGCCATGTTGTTTGTGTTGGGGCCATAGGGGCGTCTCAGTGTGTGAAGCCTAAAGCAAACAAGGTTATTAGGAGTGTGTGTGGGTTCCTGGAAGAACCGCGTCTCTGCCCTGGATACTCAAAACTGAAAGCCCTCTGTGGTCAGAGTTGCTGATATGTGCAGCCAGTGCTGGTTCCCAGGAGCCTGCAGGCCCTTCCCGGCCCTGACTTTCCCCAAAGCCTGTTACTATGCGGAGAACCTCAGGACAATTCTCCCTGACAGGGCCTGTATGGGAAAAAGGAACCCAGGTAGCCAGGTGGGAGGGCCTTGTTCTCAGTGGGAAGGCCGTGTGGGACTGCTCCATCCTGGCCTCTCTCCAGGGGTCCAGGACAGGGGTGTGTGTGTGGAGTGGCCCCAGAGCAATGAGAGAAGAAGTGAGGCTAACACCCCAAAGGGTAAGACTGGCAGCAGGAAGGAGCTGGTGAAGCCGGCCAGGGGCTGGGACACCTCCATGAGCAATGTAGACTTTCTCTGAGACTTACTTGCTAGTGAAGGGATTGGACCAGGTCATCTGGAAGCTTCCTTTCACTCTGACCTTCCAGAACTCAACTCTGCTTCTGGGCTTCACATTTTACAGAGAACACCAACTTTTTCCACCCCCCGCCCCTGAGTGGCACTTACGGAAGGAGTGAAAAACACCCCCAAGGGGTGATTTCCCCAGAATCTCCCTGGCCAGCCCACACCCGGGGGTGCCCTGCAGCTGGCCTTAAGGAAGCCTCCTAGTGGTCACCATACCTGCTCAGGCACCTGACATGTCTCCCCAGACACCAGGGAGGAAGCAGGGAGAGGAGATGGAAAAGCACATTTCCCATTTTAAGGAGACTCAGTAGGATGTGAACTCGGGCTTCGCCCTGTTGCTTTGCCGCAAAGACCACAGAAGTCACTTGAGTTGGCTGCCCTGACCCAGCCACATCTCTGCCCCTTTTTTATCTCCTGGGCACAACTTCTTTGCTTCCTGCATTGTCTTCCCAAACTTAGGAGGCCCGGAGAGCCTCAGGCTACCCGGAAAGCTCTTTCCCAGGGCCCTCTCTGAATTCCTGTGCCCTCCCAGGCCTGCAGGGAGGACCCCGTGCCAGAGCTGGGTCTGATAGGGGCAGGGCACGTAGGACAGACAGCCATGAAGGAACCACATGCATGGGGTATGATGGCTGCCGTGTTCTGGGTAGTGAGGCAAAGAGGGGGCCTTGGGGTGGGTGGGGACATTTGGGGAAGGGGAGGGACTGCTCACAGTGCCACCTGCTTGAGTTACCTCTTGAAGCCCACTGGGGAAAGTGGATAGCATGAGGCCAGGACTGGGTTCAGAAGTTTAGCCTTGTTTAGGGAACACTGGGCGGCCCTAGATCAGAGGGAGTGAGAGTGCAGGTATGCTGTGTCTGCCTCCTGTGGGAGAGACAGACAGGCTGAACTCAGACGATGGCTGCCCACATGGAGGGGACTGTGGGTGGCCCAGGACATGGGTGCAAAAGGCAGGGTCCTAAAAGACCTTGGGCTCACTGGGCTTCTATCCGAGATCATTTTCAGTCTCTAAAGTACTTCCTTTAGTGTTTCTTGAAGAACAGATCCTCTGGTGACTCATTTTCACAACTTTTCTTTGTCTGGAAAAGTCTGTCTTTGAAGGCCGTTCGTTATCAGTAGATGTATGGTTTCTGCTGTTCTATTGAGAAGTCAGCTGTCAGTCTTAGCTTCTCCTTTGACTGTTGCGTGTCTGTCTATTTTACTTATTTATTTAAAAAAAAAGATTTTATTGGGGAATTGGGGGAGGGGAACAGTGTTGGGGAATCGAGAGAAGGGGAACAGACAAGCTGCTGTCCTTGTCCTTCAGTCTAGTTGTGGAGGACGTCACTTCACTGGCCCGTGTTGGTATTGTGATCATTGTGCTCTTCCCGGGTGAGGCAGATTGGTTGCTGGCCATTGGACAGCGGCTCACGGCGGCTCTTGGCAGCTCATGCCAGCTGCTGGCCGCTCACTCTGGCTGCCAGCCACTCACAGTAGCTCATGGCAGCCCACTACAGCAGGGGCTGCAGCCTATGCCGTCGCCGGCGACTCACAGCAGCCCAGCTCCAGGTTGAGCTGTTGTTCAGCATCTTAGCTGTAGAGGGCGCAGCATCACTGGCCCACATGTGGGATCCGAACTGGGGCCCCGCTGCTCAGAGCTGGCGTCCCAAGCCAGCTCTTAACCAACGTGCTCGGCCGGCCCCGTGTCTATTTTAAGAATTTCTCTTTTGTCTCTGGTGTTTAGTAATTTGACAATGATTTGCCTAGGTATGTCTTTCTTTTGAGTTCATAGTATTTCTTTAATCATGGCTCGATGTTTTTTCATTAGTTTTGTAAAATTCTCAGTCATTATCTCTTTAACTATTGCTTCTGGGTCTCTAATTACATGCCTGTTAGGTCTTTTCATCATGTTGCACGTCTCTTATGCCCTTTTCTGTGTTTTCCTTCCTCTGTGCTTCAGCCTGGACATTTTGTGACCCACCTTGCTGTTCGCTAGTTCTTTCTTTACCTGAATCTAAACTGCTGTTCAGCCCATTTATTGAGTTCTTAATTTTGGTTATATTTTCAGTTATTGAATTTCCATTTGATTCATTTTTACAGTTTTAAATTCTCTGCTGAAATTCTCCATATTGTGGTTTACCTTCCTGAACTTTTATTAATTTCAGTTATTTTACGTTTCATTTCTGATCATTCCAATATTTGGATCACCTGTGAAAGTATTTCTTTTGTCTTTATTTTTTCTCATGGCTTTGGTTGAATCCTGGATATTGCATATGAAAAGTTCTAGATAATTTGAGGTTCCAGATAACTTGTTTTCCTCTGGAGAGAATTTGTTCCAGCTTCCGGCAGACAGGCCTCTCCAGATGCCCTGACCCACCCTCTCAGGACTGATGCAGAAGCACCCTCGCCTCTCCCAGTTACAGTCCCCCATCCTGCCCCAGGGCAGGCCAGTCAGCGACTATGCTAAGGCCAAGCTGTGTTTCAGTCCTTTTCAAGAATGGTCTGTTCAGGTTCCCCGCTACTCTGAGGATGGGGGTCAGGTGGGGGGGGGGGTCACAACAGAAGGTTTGCCAAGGCCCCTACTTCTTGGCTGCTCTGAACACGTATTTTTTTCTCTTCAGCCCCATAAGGTTGCAGGAAGTTTTGCTTGTTGACAGGCACATGCTTTAAGGGGAAAGAGGTGCCCCCTGTCAGGCTCACCTGCTGCCCATCTGTCTGTCCGATTGCAGCCTCTCGGATCCTCGTTGCCTTGGTACTTCTCCAAGGCCAACAAATAGATTTTTTAAACTCTATCTGTTGTCAGGTTTTTGAAGTTGTTTGCCTGGGGCTAAACCTTGGTCCTGCACTGGAAGGGCCAGGCCCCAGCAGAACCAGGGCCCGGGACCTCTCCTGAGACCTGCGCTTTGGCGGTGTCGGGCGTGGGGGCTGGGAGGGGTGGGAAATTGGGCATGAGTGAGGGGCAGTCTCTTTATTAGCTCTCACAGTGAATCAGGAGGCCAGACCTAGCTCAGAGCTGGACACGCCCAGCATAGCCTCCTTGTCTACAGATGTGGAAAATGAGGCCCAGAATGTACGGTGACTGGGACCCAGGAGTTCTTGACAGCTTGACCAGCGCTCAGCTGCGGGCCGGGAGCCTGGGACAGCGGGTGGCAGGGCTGCGGGGGCGGTTCTGCTCTTGCCCGTTGCTTCTGGCCTCTTCCTGTCCCCCTGCTGTGTCCTCCTTCATTCCAGCTGCATTTCTGAAGCCCGGGCATGGGGGCAGGGGTACTTGCTGCTGGGAGCCGCCTCCCCTGCTGATTTCTCACAGATCCCTGGAGCGGTTTCTGAGTGACAGTTTTTTTTTTTACTAATCCTCGCAGTTTTCTCCCCACACCCAGTTTCTCTTCCGCTTTTCTCCCCACCCCGTCGCTAATGAAAGTCAGTGCACAGACCATGCCCGCTTTCTCTCCTGACACCTCAGTGACCCAACGTTCGCCACCAGGCCTGAGGCAGGCACCGGGGGAAGGGGGGCAGCTGGGGCTGTGGCCTCAGGGCCCTGGCAGAAGGGAAAGGGCCGGGGGAGCTGGTGAAAAGGACCGAACTTGGCATCAGAAGGCCCCGAAGTCCACACCGCTGCCACTTGCTAACTGTGGTCACACACACCTGCTGCTTCAGCTTGGGGAACGTTACCCTACCCCGGGGCTGGGAACGTCCGTGCTTTGGGCTGGCAGACAGAGGGTTCGGTAGATGAGACTGGGAGGCTTCCTGTTGGGAAAATGTCACCTGTCCTGGAGGCCCAGGACGTGTGAGGGGCCAGCAGCCCTCTAAAGGGCTCAGAAGAGGCAGTAGGGGAGGAAGAGGACCCACCTTGCAGCTCCCCTGGCTGACAGGTGGGGCGGCCACTTCTGCCTCCCCCAAGGCCTAGATGGTCTGACCCAGTGGCTGTCTTACGTTTATTAAGCAGCAGCCTCTGGGAACTCTCACTTTGCCCCTGGAGTCATCCAGGAGCCCCTCCTCCTGCAGACAAGCTTCTGTGTGTGGGGGTGAGGTGGGGGGAGGGCAGGGCCCCAGGGAGAACCCCAGTGAGCACTTGGTGCAGCCAGCCCTGCCTAAGGCGACTGAGCCCACAGGAACATAAACCATGGTTGCTGGTGGTCACAGTGTGTGACTGAGGTCCCTCGTGGCTGCCCCCTTCACCGAGGTCTCAGGGTCTGCCCTGGTAGCGTTTTAGAAGACCTCGCCAGGGCGGGGCCTGTGCAGTTCTCATGGCTATCCAGGTGGCCCGTGGCTTTCCAGCCTGGCACACTGTCACGCCTCTTCCCTCAGCCTTGCCGGCCACTCCCAGCACACACAGACCCTTGCCACCAGTAGTTGAGGGACTGTACCAATGGCCTCAGGGCACAGAGGCTCTGAAAAGGAAGCCAGGCTTGGGGAACCAGTGGGTGACCACACAGCTCGGAGCACTGACCCTCTCCTGGGATCATACCTTGCCTTGGTCGCAGATGCTGCAACCACTGCTGTGTGACCTTACGAAAATGGTACAGTCTCTCTGACCCTCAGTTGCCTTAACTGTCAAAGGGAGATGACCCAGGAGAGACTTCCGTGGAATGCTGCTCAGGCATCCCTAGCGCCGCCTCCAGACTTGAACCTACATTGCAGGCAGGGCCTTAGGAGAGCAGCCAGCCGGCTACTGAATGGCAGACGAGGGAGCTGAGGCTCAGAAAAGGGACCTGCTCCTGCTGATGCTTCTGTTCCCAAGCTTCCCTCGTCACCACGCCATCTCCGGAGAGAAGAGGAAAGTGGGAAGTGAGCAGCTTGTGACCTGCACGTGAACGAGACTGTCCTATATTCACTCCATCTCTGCTTGTTCTCTCTGCCCTCGTAGGGAACTCAGGCTGCGGAACTATGTCCCCGAGGATGAGGACCTGAAGAAGAGGAGGGTGCCGCAGGCCAAACCAGTTGCAGGTAGGTGAGCTGCTTCTCTGCGTCTGCTCCCTGGCACTGCCAGTTGCCTCCACCTTGAAAGGTGTCGCCCTCTCTTGGAGAATAATTGGCAATGCCAGGGCTAGAAACTGGGCCTATAAGACCCTCCATCACCATCTCGTGGCAGGTGCACAACTAGTCAGTGTTGGGCGAGCGCAGAGAGGCGGTGAGGGCAGGAAGAGGCCTGTTGTGCCTGCTCTGCCCTGCCTTGCAGGCCTCCCAGGGACCTTGGAGCGAAGAGGCCACGTCTCAGAGGAACCCTCTGGACTGAGAAGTAGAAGTGACCTGGGGACCCTTGGAGGGTCAGAGTGAGACACATTTACGAGGAGCCAACCATTTAGGTGCTCAGAGAGCTGTGGGCAGGCAGATGCCCACCGGGATTGGAGTTGTGACAGTGCCAGAGCTCGGAGGATGGGGCGAGGTGTTCTCGCCGGTGGGGAGGGGCCCGGGGAGGGGCCCGGCCCAGGGGCTGCTCAGTCTTGTCGTGGTTTGGGGCGCGGCACAGCAGCCAGGAGCATCTGGCCAGCTGTGGCCTGTCCACGGCTGTCTACACTGGAGATGCTGGGGGCGCTTCTTATCACGCAGATCCCTGGCCCTGTTTTCATTCTGTGTTTTTGTTATCAGTTTTTAATTATACGAGTAATAAATGAATAAATACAGTTATCTTGTAGAAGATTAAACTGTTGCCCATTCAGCCACACCCTAGTCTGCTTCCTCATCTCCTTTGCCCCTGAGATTCCCACGCATCCCTGGTGGTTGGTTTGCTTCATGGTTTGGACCTCACTGTGGTGGGGCCAGTGGCACGATGAGGGGCAGTATGGCAGGATAGAAGAAAGGGATGGGCAGCTGCTCCCATGCCTCAGGCAGGGTCAGCACAAGAGGCAGGGCTGGGGGGCCGTGAAGGAACATGGAACCACTGTGAGGGGGGCTGGAGGAAACCTACAGAGCCCAGGGTTGGGGTTAGTGCTCCCAGCTTCTGTCCACAGCGGCAAGGGCCCACCTGGTCAGACTGCCCAGACGCCCATGGTGCTTGCTGTCAGCAGCTAGGTGCAGCCCGGACACACCTGAGGACAGGCCACTTCTAGGTGTTGGAAGCACACATCTAAGAGTAGGATGGGAAGAAACCACCTGTGCCCTGGTCAGTCCAGGGCCCCGAGAACGTCCTCAGAGCCTAGGAGCCCATGGAGGTTATGGGAAGAGCCCGTCCTCCAGGCCCCTCACAGAACCATACTTCGGATGTGTCCAGACCACTCTTGTTTCACAGCTGGGGAGACTGGGGTCGAGAGTAGCATCCGTCCTTCCTGACTAGAAGTCTAGGCTCTGTCTACTCCAGCTGGCTGCCTGCTGCCGGCCCTCCTTTGCCCCAGGATTTTCATCCTGGGAAACCTCAGCCCTTCCTTCAGAGCTGCCTTTGCATGGTCTTCGCGTCTGGTTGGCTGGGGGCTTAGGGGGAGGTGAGGATAAGAGAGCCCAGGGTCTCCCAGGGGACCTGCCTGCACTGTCTTCCCCTCTGCTGTGGCTGCAGTGTGCAATGTCACCAGAGTGGCAAGGCCTTTCTGACCAGCCTCTGTTGTTGTCTTGCGCCCTCTAGTGGAAGAGAAGGTGAAGGAGCAGCTGGAGGCTGCCAAGCCTGAGCCGGTCATTGAAGAAGTGGTGAGTGCCTCATCACTGCTGGCGCAGTCTCCCTAGCTGCATCTACGGGTCCTGTTCTCCTTCCCCACCTGCTCTCCTCTTCCCCCTTTCTTCTCTTCACTTCTTTATTTCCTTCCCACTTCCCTACTTCCCCTTACCCTTCCTTGTTCTTTGCCTTTTCCCCACCTCTGTCCCAAGTCTTCCTACTTACTTGGGGACTGGGCCCCTCCAGCCCTGACGTGTGTCTCCTCCCTCCGCAGGACCTGGCCAACCTCGCACCCCGGAAGCCTGATTGGTGAGTGTTGGCTGTGGAGCCCGAGTGCAGACTGACTGGGGCGCTCTTGGTGCCGGGCATGGGCTCCAGGCTGGGCCTTCCCGCCCTCACAGTGGGGAGACACACAGCATAGACACACACCACACAAGACAATTACTGCCTGAAGTAAGTGCCGCAAAGGACATAGATGGAGAATGAAAGGGAAGTGACGGGCGATGACACCTGGAGGGTGGCGAGGGGCGCAGGCAGACGGGGAAGCAGCAGTCCCATCAAGAAGTTCCTTCTGAAGGGGGGAGCACCTGCCCCACCTCCAAGAGCCCCATTTGAGCAAGGCTGACTTTTGCCCTCAGGGAGCTGCAGAGTGGGGGAGAGATGGTGGGAAGGGTGGACGTAGGTTTCTGTCCTGGTTCTGCCGCCAATTAGCCTGCTCCCGTTTGGCCTCAGTTTTCTGTGAGATGAGGGCGCTCCTGACTGGGCTGAGAAAGGGTGTGAGAGGGCCTGGTGGCCTGGGGGCTTGTGTTCTCCTTTCCCTTGGGCCAGAGGTACAACGGACCGTATCCCTCCTGCCTGCGAGTCTGTGTCAAGCACAGCACCAGCTGGAGGTGTTCTGTTTGATGAGACAAAAGCATGGGGCATATGTCCTGGGAAACCCAGAGCCAGGGAGAATAGGCGTGTGTGCACTTCTGGAAGCTCCTGGTGGTGAGGTGAACATGTGACTGGAGGAGCAGCAGGACCAACAGTGGGCCGGGCAGATCACTCCCTGACGGTGACTGAGGGGACCGGACCGGGAGACGGCCCCTGAGAAAGCACCCGCCCTTGCACACCCGTGCTCAGCCCCCTGTGTTGGGTGGGTCTGGGGCTGCCCTGCCGCACTGGGACTGGGGGCGATGGCTGAGCTAGGTTTTGGAGAATGCAGAAAGGGAGAGAGGCGCATCCTGGCCCCCTTCCCAGGGCAGCCTCTTCACACAGCTGCGTGTGATTCCTAATGCCCGAGGGACCGCGGGCAGGGGGCCCCAAGGCCACGCCAGGCCCGCCTTCAACCCCCGGCCTTCTCCCACCTCCCTGCTGTAGGGACCTGAAGAGAGATGTAGCCAAGAAGCTGGAGAAGCTGGAAAAGCGGACCCAGAGGGCCATTGCCGAGCTGATCCGTAAGTGCAGGGCCTGGCAAGGCAGGCTCTCTGCCCTCTGGGTGGCGGCCCAAGCATGGGGCCCCTCTCTACCCCTCCTGTCTGCCGTCCATCCAGGTGAGCGGCTGAAAGGCCAAGAGGACAGCCTGGCCTCGGCAGTGGATGCCACCTCCGAACAAGAGGCCTGCGACTCGGACTGAGGCCTGCCCCGTGCCCTCCCCCTCCACCGTCAGGCCTGTTCTCTCGGAGGATGGTCTTGGACAAGAGCGGCTGCTGGGCTTGTGTCACCTCCAGTTTGGTTTCACAGCAGTGACTCCCTACCCCCATCAGTCTGAACCACCCTCCGTGAGGTCAGCTCCTTGTCTCCCGAGCGGTCCCCATCACCCTGAGGGGGCAGAGCCAGCAGCAGCCCTGTGGGCTTGCTGTGTCTGTACATATGTGTGTATTTTGGACTTTTTTTTTTATCTCTGGAAATAGAAACAAACAAAAAAACTGTGTGGCAGAAACCTGTCAAATATTTCCTGGGTCCGTGGGGCGCTGTGGGTTTGGGCCCCAAGACAGGATGCCTACAGAGGTCATGCTGAATATGAGTAAGGCCTGTGTGGGGCTCAGCATGTTGAGGCTGGAGGGGTGGGGAGGGCCCCGGTCCAGGCACAGTCCTTGGTCAGCGGTGGTCATCTCAGAGCCCTTGAGTGACAGAGACAGGGTCTGAGACGGTTCTCTAAGACCTGCCACAAGCCTTGCAGTCTTCTGTGGGACAGCTACCACCCTGGCCCTCCGTGGACCCCTCACAGTGTGAGCGAGAAGGAAGAGACTGGGCCCTGAAGGGGGTGAGCTGTGCCCCGACGGACCTCAGCCCTGGGCCGCTCCAGGCTCGAGGCCCCGGTCACCATTCTTTCTCACTGTGCCCAGCTCCAGGCAGCCCTTCTTCCTGATGTCACTAGTCAGAGCTAGGCTATAGCTTACCTGGGACGGGGCCCCTGTATGGGGGACAGTGGCCCATTCTGCGAGAGACTAGGGTGATATAGGCCGAATTTAGGGTGGTCTTGGGCCCTGGACCCCCAAGGTCCTAAGCTTCCTCTGTGGAATTGACACTCTAGAGTGACTGGCTGACTGCAACTCTGACTCTAGGTAGCTGTGGCCAACTAGAATTTTATCTCTAGAATGATAACATTCTCAAGTTTCCTTCAGGATTTCCCCTTGAGCCTCTCACTTCTGCCTGGGGTCATCCCAGTGTGTTCTTCCCTCTGTGCTGACCTTCAGGTCACAATGACCCGGCTTTGAGGGATGGTGTTGAGGACTCAGCCATAGAGGTGGACTGAGTGTGTACACGCAGAGACCAGCATATACACACACGATAAATTAAATACTTTGAGTTGAAATGATGCAACTACTCTAAGAAGGTAATCATGTGTAGTAAATGAGCAGAAACTTGCAGCTGTGAGTGAGGGCTGAGGTGGTGGGTGGCTGGCTGCTATGGTGAGCAGTGGGGACAAGACCAGGACTCTGATTGCCACAGGGACAGGGATCAGATGTGGGATCAGGGACAGGTGTCAGGACTGGACCAGGTTCCTTCTGCACAGCTGGGGTCTGGAACTGGGCTTCCTTTTCTAGGAATAAAGGATGAGAAGATGCCCGTGCCTCCTGGGCATGCAGTTGGAAGCAGGATGCTTGTCTGTGGCAGTGTAGGACTCAGACACCTGGTGACACAACTGGGCTCCCGCTAGCACCAGTTCTGGGGCTGGAAAGAGGGTATCCCCACCGTAGGAGAGCCCAGAGGGCTGATGGGAGGTTAGCTTCTGCACGTACAGCCCTGTGTGCCCCATAGAAAACTGCCCTGCAGGGTGAGAGGAAAACAAAAAGCATCATGCATGATGGGCACGCAAACAAAAATTACAAGACACGTGAGAAAATCTAGTGCCTTAAAGAGTGGCCAATAACCCAATGAGTGGGAGAATTTACATCCAAGGACACTGAAACAGTAACATCCCAACAGGCTTTAGAATGAGCATTTGTTTTATTACCAGAGAGAGACAAGAGCGACTGACCCCTCTAACTCAAGAACAGTGATTAGGTGTAACAAAGAACTGATTAGAAATCTTGAAACTAAAGAATGTTTATTAAAAGAAGACACTCAACTAGAAGAGCTAAATAATAACTTATAGTCAAAGAAGGGATTAATAATTGGAAGTTAAAGCTGAAGATCCAAAGGTAACAGAGAGAGAGAGAAGGAGAGATGGAGGGTACATTGAGAACCTTTTCATACTGATAGATGTCCTCTAGCTGACAGGAGTTCAGGAAAAGAAAACCGGAGAAAGAAGGTACTTGAAGAAGGAATGGCTGACCACTTCTGTCTCTGGCATCATGGTAGAATAGTTGTCCGAACTGATCATCTCTGCAAACAGCTAAAAATAACTAGATAAATAAATGATGACAACAAATTTGTTTCAAATGCATCAGTGATCTGGCAAAGAAGTAAAGATACTCAGGCAGAAAGGTAAGAGAAGCAGTAGAATGCTGAAGCCTGACCTTTGCCTTGAAGGTATTTGACAGGCCGGCTGAAGCTGAGCATTTGTTTTTGGGGTCCTCAGTGCCTGGGGCCAAGATAACCCAATCCCTGTGCAAAATGAGGTTCCTGGTAAGTGAGCTAGGGCCCCAAGGGCAGCCCCCTCTGTGAATTAATAATAGATCTGCTCTCCTGTCATCACAGAGGGACTCCATTGAGAGCTGAGCCTGTCCTCATGTGGGTTTGTACATGAGAAACCTTAAGCCAAGAATTTCAAGTGGTCCCTGATTGTGGTGGTCTCAGACACTTCCTAGAAGGAAGTGCAGATCCTACCTGAATGAACCTTTATTCATCTCAGCCCTCAATCCCCACTGATAAAGTTCCAAGAAAAAGAACTTACAGAAAAGTCTTCCAGAAATAACGAGGCAACAGAGCATCAGAGCAAAGGACATCAAAAAGAACATGGTAGAATCACACTTGGAAAAACTTAAGGTGTTATCAGTCCAATCATTTCAGTGTTTAAAAATGATTTCAGAACTAAAGGAGAGGCTTGAAAATAGGAATAGATTTGCAAAAGAAGCAAAGTGATGTTCTGGAAATAAAAATTATAGTATTAAAAAAAACACAAAACATTGTATCTGTAAAGTAGAGCTAAAGAGACAATTTGTGAATGAAGCCAGATCTGAAGACCTTATCCAGAATGCAGCCCAGGGGATAAACAGATTGGTAATATAAAGTATAATAAGAGGCTAAGAGATACAGAGGACAGAGTGAGAAGATCCAACATAATGTGATTGGAGTTCCAGGAGGGGAAAAAAAGGCCAAAATGAGGGAGAGGTAACATTTTATAAAAATGACTGAACTTTTTAAAGTCGCCAATTTACAGATTCAAGATCAGCAAATCTTTAGCAGGGCAACAAAAAGAAATCTATACTCAAATGTTCAATCTCTTGATGTGGGTGCTGAGTGATTAGGTATAACATATTACCCCCTCAAAAAAAGATTATCTTGTTACAAATGAATGAGTTTCACTTTTCATCAATAATAGATAGTAGAAGACGAATATTTTCTAAGTGCTGAGGAAACAAATGTCAATCTATTCAATTACCATAAATGATACAGGCAGGGTAGACATTTTCAGGCCTAGGACACTTTACTGTGCACTGATCCTTGCTGAAGGAATGACTGAGGATCTCTGGAGCAGGAGGAACTGGGGAGATGGGGTGGTGGGGGGCGGGGAGCGGGGGGATCAGGACTGCATTTGGCGGACCCCAAACGGGATCTTGAACGAGGGATTTATAGGTCCTGTGTTGAGTCGAAGGTGGTACAGTGGCTCCTTGAGGCCACCAGGGATGCGTGTCCGTTATGTCTCCCCAGCCATCCTCCTTAGCTCCCCTAGGAGCATTTGCACCGCAAGGTTTGAGCTGTAGACAGGAGGGGAAAGGGCAAAGGGCAAGCTAGCTGAAGAAACATGGCTTCGAGCCCAGTCCACCAGGCTTGCCTCCACATCTGATCAGCCTTCCTGTGTCAGGTCCACCCCGAACTGCAGACATGTGGGGAGTAAGGGTATTTTATACTGGACACATTGTCACCATGGTTAAAACAGGGTCCGTGAGAACGGAAAAGAGAGTAGAAAGACTGCTGGGAGGGTAGCCAGCGGTGCTTGCCACAGGATGCAGGAAGAAGTGGTGAGCAAAGAAACGTAAACATTGCAAAAAACAACAATGGACTAACCTAGTAAGACAAAAAAGAGAAGACACAAATTGTAAATATTAGGAATGAAATCAGGCGATCACGGACCCCAGACAGCAAATGGACAGTAAGGAGATACTATTAATACCTGCATAAGTTTGACAGATTGATGAAATGGACCAATTCCTTAAAAAGCACAAACTACACAATTCACCCAAGATGAAACGTAATTTGCATAGCTGTGTATTAAAGTAGTAGATCATAGATCTAAATGTAAGATGTAAAATTATAAAAACTGTCAGGAGAAAACCTTCAGGACCTAGAGCTTGGTGAAGAGTTTTTAGACACGAGACCAAAAGCACAATCCATAAAGAAAAAAAACCAAATTGATAAATTTGACTTAACCAAAATGAAAAGCTTGTGCTCCAACAAAGAGTCTCTTAAGTGGATGAAAAGAGAAGCTGCAGACTGAGAAAATATTTGCAAGCCCCATATCTGATAAAGCACTCATATCTAGAATATATAAAGAATTCTCGAAACTCAACAGAAGAAAGGAAGGAAGAGGGAGGGAGGAAGTCCAATTAGAAAATGGGCAAAAGACATGAAGAAACATTTTACCGAAGAGGACATACCAATGGCAAACACATGAAAAATGTTCACCATCACCAGCCATTAGGGGAATGCAAGTGAAAACCACGACGAGCTACCATTCCACACTGTTAGAACAGCTGAAATAAAAAACGGTGGTAATGCCAGATGCTGGCAAGGGCGTGGAGAAGCCAAGTCTCTTGTACACTGTTGGGACTAAATGGTAGTTACTCTGGGAAATAGTTTGGTAGAGTCTTAAGGAGCTAAACATATACTTAACATATAACCCAGCAGCCATACTCCTGGCATTTATTCCAGACAAACTGTCCACACAAAAGGACATAGCACATCTTAAGAACTATACGAGTATACACAAATGTAGCAATTTTATTTGTAATCGGCAAAAGCTAGGGGGAAATGCTGCTCCCATTATTGCTTAATGAATGCTGGATAATTTGAATTTGTTATTCAGGATCCATCAGTTAAAATAAGTAAATGAAGCATAGATCTTCAGCCTGATGGAGGTTGCCAAGTCATCATCAAACCAAGATCTAGGTCTTAGCGTAATTTCCCTTTCTTCAGTTAGGAGTTACAATAGTCACAAAAAAATGGGTGAAATAAGTATGGTTAAAAAAAACTTCTGACGTGTGGCATGCAATTTACGAGGACATTCCTTCACCGGGTCCTGTACTCTGAGGAGTAATGGAGTGAAACATGTTTTTATTCTGTGAAAAAACAAACCAACCCACAAAATGCCCTTCAGTAGGCGACTGGTTAAACTGGTGCACTCATACTATGGAATACGACTCAGCAAAAAAAAAAGGAATGATAAAGGGGAATGGCTTGGATGGATCTTAAGGGCTTTACACTGAGTGAAAAAAATACGTGTATCTCAAAAGATCACTTATTAAGGGATTCCCTATTTATAACATTCTTGAAGTGACAAAAGCATAGAGATTGGGAGCAGATTCATGGTTGTCGGATTAGGGGTGGTAGGGGCAAGTGTGACCATAGAAGGGGATAGCTGGAAGGAGATCGCGGTGGTCATAGACTCGTCATTGACTGCAGTGCTTATTACATGAATCTACATGTGTAATCAAAGGGAATACTCCACACATTGCGCCAATGTCAGCTTCCTGGTTTTGTGTGTGTGTGTGTGTTTTTTTAAAGATTTTTATTGGGGAATTGGGAGAAGGGGAACAGACAAGTTGCTGTCGTTTTGTTCAGTTTAGTTGTGGAGGACGTTGCTTCGCTGGCCCAAGTTGGCACCATCATTGCGCTCTTCCCGGGCGAGGCAGATCAGTCTCCGGCTTCTGGACGGCTGCTCACTGAGGCTGCTGGCCGCTCACGCTGGCTGCTGGCTATATACCGTAGCCCATGGCAACCCACTGCCACAGGGGCTGCAGCCTACACCGTCGCAGGCAACTCACAGCAGCCCAGCTCTAGGTTGAGCTGTTGTTCAGCATCTTAGCTGTAGAGAGCAGTGTCACTGGTCCTCATATGTGGGATCCGAACCGGGGCCCTCTGTCATCCCAAGCCAGCTCTTAACCATCGCGCCACTTGGCCGGCCTCAGCTTCCTGGTTTTGATATTATATTCTAGTTATGGAAACACCATAGGGGGAAACTGGGTGAAGGGTACACAGGACTGCTCTGCACTGTCTTTTGTACAACTTGTGAATCTATTTCAAAATAAAAAGTTGAAAACTATTTTCAGTGGCGAGCAAATATAATGGTAAAATATGTTAATCAGTTGTGTAATTGTTTTAAAGGTATGCTTGCGGTGTTTAAAAAGACAACAAGCTTTCTGGAGTTTTGTGGAAGAGCGGATGGGGGTATTTAAGCGTTGGTCATAGTCCTGGCCTTGGTTGGGGGACAGGCGGGGCCCTTTGTCATGGAGCTGAGGAAACGGGCCAGGGAGTGGCAGTGCCCAGCTCTGTGGGTGGAGCCCTAGTCTGCCCACTGCTACCCAGCTCACCAGGCACTTCTCCAGGACAGCCCTGACTGACCTCCCCACACTGCAGGTCCCTCCTACTTGAAATCCTCGAAAACATCTGGCCTCTGCGTCATCTCAGGAGACGTGTCAGGCCTGGAATGTTCTGCAATAGTGTGGATGCCCCTTCCCCAGCAGAAGACAGGACAGGGCCTACTAGCCCCGACACCCAGGCTTGGTGCCTTTGGGTTAGGGAGGCAGCAAGACGCCCACGAGGAAGCCGCACCTGGGCTTGCAGGGCTGGCCCTCGGGCCGGGCAGACACCCAGCTGGTGCAGGACCTGTACCACAGTGAGGAATGGCAGACGAGGTCAGAGAGGCACAGCCCCTGAAGTTACAAGGGAAAAACTACCGTCCAGCCCATCTGGCTGCATATCAAGTGTGTGAAGGTGGCCAGTTTGGGCAAATTGCTCCTAGACCCTGCCTGTCCCGCCTCAAGCGCCAGGCATCCTCCCAGCCAAGTCCCCTGTTGGGGTTCCCTGCTGCTGCTCACCACCTGGGCTCCAGTGTGAGATGCCCGCTCACCTTCAAGTGGCTTCTCCAGGGGGCTCTGAGCCACGTCCAGGGCCGGCCGCAGCACTGCCCACCCCTGCAGGAGTTGGGGATCCAGGCATGAGTCCATCCTGTTTCCTGAGTGCCTGCCTGCCTTGTGCTGGGCCCTGTCCCAGGGGCTGAAATGCACCTGGGACTCGGACCAGGCCCTGCCCTCAAGGAGCTGACCCTCCAGTGGTCTCCGGATCTGTGCTGGCAGCCGACTTGCCCTCAGGCCACTCTGAAGACCTCGCTTCCCCCAGAACCGTCAGGCTGGGCATTACAGTGGGGCGTAGCGATTGGTGGGGGCTTGGGGCCTTAAGGGCCCCTAAGTGCACCCAGCCAAGAGACCGCCAGGGACGAGAATCTCCATGCTGCCTTCATCTCCCCATTGTCCTCACATGGCCGCTGGGGGGCAGCAGGAGACACTGACCAGGGGCCCCTGAAGGAGACGGGGGGTCAGCACAGCCTGCTCCTCCCACTGCTGAAGTGAGTCTGTGTAACACCTATCACCCCACCAGAGGAAGCACGTCTGTCTTTCCCCACAGGGTCTGTGTCATTTTTAAGTGGCTGATACCACAGATGATCCCAAGAGTGGTGCTCAGTCAACCCGAAAGTCAGCACAGTGGGGGCCATGTCATCGGGACAGCAGCAGAACCCCGCCAGTCCCACCCCATGCTGGCCTTCCTCAGTCTCCAGCACCAGGCACTACAGCGGGTGTGGGGTCTGGGTGGAGTGTCTTGAGTGCCCTCCCAACCCTGGGGGCAGCACCAGCCCTGCCAGGTCACAGGCAGCCTCAACCTCCCTGTGGCAGAGCCTGCACCTGTGTGGGTCGTGTGTGTGGACAGAATAGCCTGGGATGTGGCCCCATTGTCGCCTGGCTGGGTAAGGGGCCACCTGGAGGGTCAGGTCCCCTTAGCCCCTGGGCCAGGCCTGAGCATTTCTTGCTCGGAACCAAGCTCCCAAGATGCTGATTGTTGACCCAGGGGCCATCAGGTGTTGAGGGGGCTCACCCACCAGATGGGCCTGGATGGGCAGAAGTGGACAAGCCATAGAGCAGAGCGGGTGTGCGTGCTGGGTTCTAGGGCTGCTTCCGTTTCGGTTCTGGCCTGGCCTCAGGGCCTCTGGCTGCCGTGGGCTGGGCAGGGGTGTCTGGGCTGAGTTTCCCGGCCAGCCTGCCCCTTCTGTATGTATTTACTGGTTTTCTTTAAATGTTCCCATTACTCAGGCCTCCGGTGGGCACTGAGACAGAAATAAATCCCACAAGGCAGCCCAGCCAGAAGCCGGGAATCCGATTCCCCCTCAAAGGCCGGAAGAGGCCCCTGTGCAGAGCGTGCCAGACCACAGGGGCCCACACACTCCACATGGTCACAAATATAGCCACGTACCCCCAATGCACACACATGTGCACATGTGCGCATTCACACACGTACCCCCCACACACAGACGCCTCATATTCCACATGTACACAGGCAGGCACTCACATGTCTCCCACACACGTTCACACACACACACATGCATTCACCCTACTCAGATTGACCACATGCACACATGCATTCACGTGTACACACCCCCAGTGCAGACTCGATTCATGCACATACATGCATTCACACCCCCATATACACACACACCCGTGCACACTCCAGGGTCACAGTCATCCTCAAGGCACTGGTGGGCAGATGAGCGTGGGGCTGTGGACAGCAGGCGGACCAGGCCGCCCCTTGCAGCTCCAGAGGAGAGCGAGAGTCCTCATGGGAACGCAGGTCCAAGGCTGCCAGGGCTTCTGAATTTTTAAGAGAAACTGGAAAGCTGAATTTTTATGTGAAATATCCTGATTTTTAAATGTTGGCTCAAGATGTTGAAAATATTGTGAGGGCCAAACCAAACACATCTGTGGGCCAAATTCCACCCACAGGCGGCGTTGTCAGACCACGGGTCCACACAGACACACACACAAATAGACACATACATACAAACAAATATAGATAGACACAATGGTGCACACGCAATACAGTCATACAGAAATAGACACACCAAAAGACACATGCAAACATACACATACATACACATACACATACAAGCACACACAGGCACACATACAGACACAGGTATACATACAGTGGAACCACAAACTGACACAATACAGGTAGACACAATAGATACAGATGGCTAGGCACATGTATGAGCAGACCCGCACATATACACATACACAGATACATACAAACACATGTAACAACAGACACAGCACACCCGTCTATCTCACTGATAGAGCTTGTTGGGGGCGGGAGCAGGGCATGATTCACACCAAGGCTGTCCCCTGACTCACGCTGGAGCAGGAACAGGGTGGTGGGGCAGGGGTTCCCTAGGAGGGACAAGTTTTCTTGGGCTGACTAGAGAGCGCAGCATGGGGTGTGGAGAGGAGCAGGTGAAGGGCCTCGCGTGCCAAGGGCTGCGAGTGGAGTTTGGACCACAGGTCCTGAAGCTCTGGGAAGGGAGCTTGGGTGGCCCCAAATCCACCCTCCCATGCCCTGATCCCCGTCTGCCCAGCCTGGCCTTGTCCCCTCCTCCTCACCAATGGGAAGCAAAGCCAGCAGGTTCCCCAGCAGAACCACTGGTGACCTCCCACCCGCAGTGGCTCTGTGGGAGCTGCACACCGGGCCTTCTGATCAGGACACCTGAGTGGGATGGAAACCTGCCCCTTTACCCCCCACTAAACCTGACCTAGGCGTGGAGGGGCCTGAACAGTAGGTGCGTAATTAATGCAGGCCCATGAAGGGGCCCCATCTCCCCTCCCCCACAGATGGGAGGCTGAGGCCAGAAGGGGCGGTGGTCAGCCTGGAATCCAGTCTTCTGCCTCCCAGACCCCGGCCCCTTTCCTGACCCCCAGCCCTTGGACGGGGAGGAGCCGCACACAGTCCACACCCACCATTTTTTGGCCCCTCCACCTGCATGAGTGAAGCTGAACAAGGAAGGAACCTGTCACTTGGGGATATACTGGCCTTGGGTCCTGAGGGCCCCTAGTCTGCCTAAGGGAGGATAAGGGCCCTGACCAGGCAGCCGAAACCCAGCCTGGGGGCCCACCGGGGAGCAGGGTGGGGTACTGAGCCCACACAGGCCAGGAGAAGCTAAGGCTCAGAGAGGGCAGGCAGCTTGGCTGGAATCACACAGCATGCAGGGAGCCAGCCAGGGCCCGGGCTCCTGCCTGGCCCTGGAGTCCCCTCATCCTCTGCCCAAGAGGAGGCTCCTCTGCCCCAGCCAAGGCTTGTTTCAGTTGGCCATGGTTGCCTCGGGCTGGCATCCTTCTGGAGCTGGCTGAGGAGGCTTCAGGGACAAGCGGCTGGGCCCAACCCAGCCTGCGTGTGCAGCAAACCCCACTCCACCAGCCCCTCTCCCTCGGGCCCCCACAACCGGACCTCTCTTCTGACAACCAAGCAGAACCAGGACCCTCTCAGACCCTCCAGGGCAGGTCCATGTCTCCTCACACACCCTCAGAGCAGGCTGTGTCCTCTCAGACCCCTGGACAGGGTCATGTCCTTCTTGAACTTCCAGAGAACTCAGTCCCCTTCCCCCGTCCAGCCTTACCCTTAGAGGGTGAGGGCTGTCGGGTGTGGACTGTCACGCCTGCCCACGTGGGAAGACGTGTGGGGCCAGCTCAGGTGGTTGAGGGTGGGCACAGCTATCTCCTAGATGCCCCTGGACCGCCTATACCCCACTCTGAGCTGGGAGCTATGGACTCACCCAGACTCCCCTGAAGCCTGGCTTGTGTTCCAGGGTGCCCCCCAGGAGGGTGCATTCCTTGTAAGGGTCTTCAGAGGTCCCTCTCCCAGCCTAGCCTAACAGGAGATAGGCCAGAGACGGCAGGGCCTGTCCACATGCCCAAGACAGACGGGAGCTGCAGGCCACCTTACTGGCCTAACCTGGAGTCCAGGGCAGCCCATGAGATGCCTGGACACCTTGGCCAAGGAGGCTGAGGAGTCGGGGTCTCTCGGCGCCCTCCTCCCTGGCTGCCCGCCGCCCAGCTCGGCTGGTGTTTACGTGTTCCCTGCGGCTTGGCTGGGCTATGAGGCCTTGAAGGGAGAAGTGACCACCTGGCTCCAGCCCCTGCTCAAGGCAAACAGGGTCTTGACCGCCTGCCAGGCCCACTGAGGGCTCCCGCTTCCTCTGCCAACACCTGGATGGCTCAGGAGCAGTTCAGGGGCCTCTCTGAGTGGGGAGCCCAGCCCTGGCCCAGGAGCTCCAGGTCTGAGGGAGGAGACCTTGTCCTGGCCTACAGGCTTGGACCGCTCGCTGTAAGAGGGCCTGTCCTGTCCTGGGCAGCCAGTTGACGAGAGAAATGGTACCCAGTCTAAAGGGGGAGGTTTGGCCCTGTCCTGGGTGCAAATATCCTGAGGCAGGAGGGCCACCCCTCATCGAGGAGGTATCCAATAGGATATGAAAGGCCTGGCCACACCTGAGGACACCAAACCTGAGCCGGGGTACCCAGCATGTCCTGGGGGCATTTAGTCTAAAGGGGAAGCACAGCCCTATTTTGGGGGGTCCATCTGTAGGGAAGGTGGTAACAAGTCTGAAGGGTGAGCAAAGACCTGTTGTGTGGTGAAGAGGTCCCCAGGCTGAAAGGCGGGGCACAACTCTGTCCTAGGGGGCACCCCTTCTGAGGGGGGAAGGCCCAGCCTTGTCCTAGGGGAGCCTAGTCTGAATATTTCCGGGTGAGTGGGCCTCACAGATTCTATGTCAGAAGCCTTCTGAGGAGGAGTTGGGGTTAGAAGATGGGCCATGGGGCCCAAAGCTCGGGGTCTTGGTGACTCTGCCTGTGGAGTAGGTGGGGTGAGTGACCCTGAAGGCCCAGTGGTCTGGCGGTCCTGTGGCTCTGAGCCCTGGAGAGGGGCATCAGACACCCCTGGGAAGGGGTTGGGGGTCTGTCCCACTCAGTTCCTCTAGCCAGTGCCTTATCCACGCACCTCCCACCCCATCACCATCTCCCAGCCTGGCTACCTGCCTCCCCTGACCCTGTGTGACCTCCTCTGGCCTCTACATTAGAACAGGGTCTCTTCTAAATGTGACTCTCCCTCTAAGACTTCCCATATTCACAGGAGTCCCTGATACTCAGCCTGGGTCAGTGGCCCTTCAGGCCCTGGCCTGTGCCTCTCTCGCACCATCCCAAGCGGGTCACACCACGTGGAGCTCCAGGGCTGCACCACGCCTCTGGACAGTTGTTTGCCCTGCCCACCGTCAGGAGGGACAGGTGGGGCTGGGTCTGAGTCTGCTCAGAGTATGCCCACGCCACCTGCCGCCAAGGTCAGTTTGTGATCCTGGCCTCATGACCCCTCACCTGGCCCTCAAAGGGAGTGTGTTGGTGGAGATGGGACCACTTCCCAGATGCTGAGGCCATGGAGTAGAACAAGGCAGTTGGAGCTAGAGACGAGGGGTAGGAAGGGCCGGGCTGGGGCACCAGCTGAGGCAGGAGCATCTTCAGTCCAGGCAAGAAGCCCGTCCTGGCCGGAGCACAGGGGGACGCAGTTGAGTCAGTTCTCAGAGTGTCAGGCCGAGGAGGCCTGTGCCGTTCTAGGGCCCAAGACTGGGCTGGGCAGGGGCCAAGTAAGGTGGTGGGTGGGTGCTGGGGGGATGCTTAGTGGCCATCTCAGGCCCATAGTGAGTGATGTGCCGCCTCTTACAGACCCCCACCAGCCAGCCCTCGGGCTCAGACCCCTGGTTTCCTGACAGCTCTGAGCCAGAGCAGAGACCCCAGCTCACCTTTCACTTGATGCCCCTCCCTCACCCCCGGTACCCTCTGTCTGGTTGCTAGAGATGAGTCGGGTCTGGGGTGGGAGCTGGGGGTCATGTGTGGAGGGCTCCCTGAGTGTCCCAGCCTTCAAGAGGCACAGCATGGCCACCAGACAGATTTGGGGTATGTGGCCAGGGACCCGAGGGATCTGCTGTCAACCCTGGTGGACAGTGATTGGAAATGAGCAGGTAGAGTTAGCTTAGGAGAGCCTGGGCCAAAGGCAGCCTGAGTCCCCCCAATGGGGGCAGGGTACAAGTGTGGGGAGCAGCTGAGGTGGCAACTGCTGACACAGGAAGGCTGGGGCCCAACTCCTGAATGGGTCCCCCGGGTCACTGTGTGACAGCGGACTTGGGCCTCTCTAGACCCAGACAATGGCCTCTCCCAGGCCCTTTCTGCCGGACTGTGCCCAACCCCAGGACTGGCCCGTGGTTCTTAGGCCCCCTCCTGAGGTGAGCGTCCAGAACTCCCCCATGATTCCCAGCCCCCCCTGCCCCCCCCCCCGGAGTGAGTCCCCAGCTCAGACCATAGGAAGCCACACACTGCTTCCTTTTCCCTTTTCTTTCTTTTTTTTTTTTTTTCCTGTTTTGTCCTCCCAGCCCAGCCCTGAGTTGGGCAACCATCCAACCACCCGTCTCTTGGTCCGTCTATCCACCCTTTATGTCCATAGGTCCAACCCTTGGGTCCCTGGTCACATGACTGTCTCCCACTCCTCCTGCAGCAGGGCAGGTGGCCGCTCCCGCGCGGAGGCTTCCTCGTCCAGCCCTGAGCAGGAGCCATTGAGGAACCCGTCGTCCTTAGGAGCGGCCACAGCCGGTGGCGTGGTCTGGAGGGCTGGGGACCCTGGCTTGGTGTGGCTGGGCAGCTGGGGATGGCCATTGGTGGTGGGGGTGGGCAGCAGGCGGGGGCTGAGGGGCAGGCCGAGTCCCGAGCGGGGGCCCACATTGGTCACACTCGTGTGAGACACCATTGGGCCATAGCTGTAGCTGCTGCTCCCACTTCGTGCCTTGCGCTTGAAATCCAGTGCCAGTGTCCAGCGGCTCCAGGACTTCTTGATCTCGGCCTGTACCTGTGGCGGCAGGGGGACGGTGCGTGGTCAGGTGAGCCCAACCCCTTGGCCCCCAGCAGTACCCTCATCCCTGCCCCTGCGACACTCAGCGCTGGATGGAAACAGAGGCAGGGGGTATTACTGGAAAATTCCGAGACTGAGTAAAACCCCGTCATCATCCTCAGAACATGGTGCCTGGCGGCAGGCAGTTGACACACCCAGAATCTAAAAGGCTCAAATGGTTCCAAGGGTGGCTGAACGGGCCAATCTGGGTTACAGAGAATTTAACGGAAGACACTGGCTGTGCCAGGCATGGATGAGCCCACAAACGCTAGCACCTCCCAAGCCTGAATCATCTGGAAAGACTGCTCTCTGCCTTCAGAGTGTCCTCAGAGATGTTCTTGGAGGAACAAAGGAAGCACCAGGCAGAAGAATGGAGGGACAGGACTTCGGGGACCCCCTGGCACTTCTGCGCCCTCCCTGCCTTGCCCCCACACGGCCCACCACTTACCTCGCCATTGCAGAAACAGTATATGATGGCGACAAAAAATCCCTGGGGAGAGAGGCACAAGGGTCAGGGCCCAGAGCCAGCACCCTGCGCCCCCGCCCCCACCCCCAAGCCTCGGCCAGCGCTGCGCACCTGGAAAGAGTTGAAGAGCATCTCGTAGTGCATCTGGACTTGCCAGAGCGTCCCTGAGACCTCGGTGTACGGCGTGGCCATGAAGACGATATAGTGGACACCAAAGAGCGGCATGAGCACCAGTGTGGACTTCAGCAGCTTCCTGGGCCAGCAGGGCAGGCAGGTCAGGGCTGAGCCACTTCCCCCTCGACGGGCACTGTGCCACCCTAACCTGCCAACCCCAGGCTCCAGAAGCCACTAAGGGGCCTGAGGCTCTGGCCACCAACGGAGTTCAAGCCAGTTCACCTGGGACAACAGCACTTGGTTGTCTCAGCAAAGTGTCCCTAGGGCCCCTTGGTTCTGAGGTGTCCTGCAGCGGACCATCAATTATACAGTCGCCCTATCCCAGGGCCCTTTGCACCTGCTGGTCCTTCAGCTGGTGCTCAGTCACTCCCCCACGACTTCACCTCATTACCCCACAGCCCGCTCCGCAGGCTTCAGCTGAGTTGTGCCTTCTCGAGCCCACCCACTGCCCGCCTGTACCTCGGACTCCCTGCGACCAGCTCTTTGAGGAGAGGTCTGGGTTTGTCCCGCCTTTGCAGAACCCCACTCTAGGGCAGGGCCTGGCACCAAGTGGCCCACGTTGATTTTGGGGTGCCCCCAGGGTCTCCAGAGGCCAGGGGAGATCCCATCACTGCTGGGTGGGGACAGCAAGGGAGTTAGGAGCTGGGTTCTCCCCTTGAAACAGGCTCATTCTTGGGGCCACCACCTTTGCTTCTGTACATGAACTCTGAGGAGCCTGGGCACGGCAGGCATGGCTCACCGGTACTGCTGCCGCGTGTCACACCGGCCGGCATTGGTTTCCCGCAGCTTGGTGGCGAGCACCCGGACAATGTTGATGAAGAGGACGAAGTTGAGCTGTGGGCGTGAGGGAGGGCTGCATCTCGAGGCTGCATCCCAGAAAGGCAGGGGCAAGGGTACTGGGACCCACGGCCCTGCCCGGGCTCTTTCTGCCACTGTGTCTCCAGGTGGCTCCTTGGGCCCTCAGTTTCCCCATCTGGACTGGGACGGGGATCAGCTGCTTCTCGGGCCTTGGGGCTCTGACCCTGGGGTCCAGGGAAGCTTCTATAGGCCCCTGTGTGTAGTCCACACCCCCATCCAGCCCTGTGGCCACCCCTACTCACCACGATGGAGGCCAGGATGGGCACCTGGGTGATCCACTTCTTGTTCCCGGAGCTCAAGTCCCAGCACCTGGGGGAGGTTGAGGCATCAGCCCCCAGGCCCTCCTGTTCCCACCCTGAGCTTGCCCACACAGAGGCCCCAGAGCTGCTCTTCTCTGACATTAACTGTTGGGGACCCAGGACAGGGGAGTGTTGGGTGTGGCCAGGCCTGAGGCCGTCATCACACGCCTCCTTTGAAGTAGCCTCTTGTGACCCTGAGGGGGTACCTGGCTTGAAGCTGGACTAAAAATTCCCGAAGCTGGGGCCACTCAGGACCAGGGTACGGAGGCTCCCGTCACATGCTTCACAGAGGAAGAGGGACCCAGGGGCGTTTCTGCCTGTGTTAGAGCCCTCCGCCCCTTCACCACCTGGACCTACCCGGTGTTGGCCAGGGTGGCTCTCACACCGACCCACACAGCCACGAAGATGGCGGGCAGACCTATGGGTACAGAGGGGGACAGTGTGAGGGACTGTAGATGCTGTTCATGAAGTCTCTCCTCAGCCCACCTTTCCAGTCCCATTCCCCTCACCCCTGATAACCCCCAGTTTACCCCATCATTGTCCCTGATCCCCCCTCACCCTGGGCACATAAGCTGCTTGGTGACAGAGCCAGAGCCTGACGTGTATTGCCCTGCTGCCCCCGCAGCCTCCCCTCAAGGCTCGGGCTTCTTCTCTCATCTTGATTCTGCACCTACACACATGCACACGCGTACACTGCTGGGCACGTGGTGGAACACTACCTTAGCCATGCCCAACTTCCTCTCCTCCCCTAAAGGGCGCTGCTCTGGGCTGAGGGTTCCCTATGGGGGAGGGAGCCTATTACCAGCATTTTTCTGTCTCAGCAGTCCCACCCCCACTCCCACCCCCAGCTAGTTTGCAAGGTCGTAACCCTCATGGATGAGGCTGCATAGAGTGAGAGCTGTCGTTCCAGGCTGGGTAAAGGGCCACATGGGAACCTCCGGGCGTCCTGGCCTAAGCCAGCTCGGATGGCACATGGTACCTTTGAGTGAGCTCTGCCCCTAGGAAGGGAGCCCAGGTCCCCATCTTCCACCCCCTCACACTTAATTCAAGGCCTGGGTACCCTTGGGAGGGGTAGGGTGTGACCTGGGTTTATGATGAGAAAAAGAGCTGTTTCCTGCCCACCCTAACACCCTCCAGCCCCAGAGCCTGCATCAGTTCCTGGGACCAGGCCCAGTCTCCCCCAAATCTGGGGCTTGCCATGGGTGAGGTCAAGGTCAGAGTGTGTGCCAAGGAGCAGGGAGGCTGTGGCTGTTGATCTGAGGGCCTCTGGGTGCTGAGCGCTGGGAGGCCTCCAGCCACCCGGCCTACCCCTCTGCAGCCTGGCCGGTCGCCCAGAGCCCAGCCAAGCTCTGGAGCTGCCAACAATAATGGACAATTATCAGTAACTTGATCCCGGAGCCTGTGAGGGAGGAGAGCAGAGCCCTAGCTACCCATTCTGCAGGGGGGCTGCCGATGCCCAGATGCTGCTGAGAGCCCGGCCTGTGGCTCTGGGCCATGGACCCTGTGGGCAGCTCCACACAGTAAGGAGATTAGTGGAGAAACAGGATTCAGAGTGGAGGGAGGGTTCCAGATCCCAACTCCAGCTCCAGGCTGACCTCTGATCCAAGATCCCACTCAGATCCTGAGGTGAATCTTGACCTGAGAGTCCCTGCTCCCTCTCCTGGGCTGAGCCCCAACCCCAGACTGAGCCAACTCCAGGTGAACACTGACCCCAGCCAAGCTCTGTTCCCTGAGTCTGAGATGGGGTCAGAGTCACAGAAGGGTGGGCAGGCCACCCATCCACTGCCCCGTGTCTGGGACAGGATATGCTGTGTGGGTGCCTTACGTGCAGTTGTCCCCTCTGACCCTGTCACCCATGGTCCCACCCGCCGTGCCTTCATACCCCAGCCGAAGACCGTGAAGCCCCACAGGTACTTCTTCTCTGAGAAGAAGGCCATGAAGATGAGGCTGTGCAGGTACAGCCCCTCCACCAGAATCCAGTAGTAGTTGGTGGCCAGGAAGTAAAGGAAGAAGGTCACCGCCACCCGGCAGCCAGCCTAGGAGACCAGCTGGTGTTAGGCAGAGAGGAAGGGGCACGCTCTGATCTGGGCCCTCTACCCAGGGCAGGGGCTGAGGGTGTGTAGGGGGGGGTGTTGCCAGGGGCAGGAGGGCACTCACAACAGTGGCAGGAGGCAAGGTGAAGAGGTGGGTATTTGGGGGTACTAAGCTAAGTCAGGAGTGTTATGACTATGCCGAGTGGGGGACACTCACAAAGCCCTTAGCAGTAGGGACTGGAAGCAGGGCTGAGGGGTGCCAGGGACACAGCGAGGTGGGTGGGAGTGGCCTGAAGCCAGTGGTGGCAGGAGATAGGCAGGGGCGAGGGTCGGATGGAAGTGCCAGGCGCAGCCGGGTGTGGCTTCCGCGAAGCCAGTGGCGGCAAGGGGTCCTGGACATGGGCCGCCGGAGGGGCGCACTCACGTAGCCGGCGGCTGCAGCGGGCGGCGGGGGCGCCTGGGCGATGGCGCGCAGCTCTTCCTCGGTGAGGCGCTCGGCCTCATCGAGGGTGGCGCCAGAGTAGAGCACCGCGTCCTTGACGAAGATGCTCACGGCGCGAAGCATGAAGGACAGGAACAGGTGCATGTGGATGTAGTTGCGTGTGCAGTGCAACCGTCTGCGGGGCGAGCGACATCACCGTGGGTGGGGGCATGGGGACGCGCGCTGGGTGGGCAGGAAGCCGGGCTGTGCGCGGTGGATAGGGGCACCCAGCAGGGGTAGGGGAGCAGTGAGGGGAAGGGAGGCGCCACACCGGGCCGGCCCGACCATGGCCCCACCTCCTCCCACTTCGGCCCCGCCCCTCCCACGCCATCCTCCCACCTCAGCCCCGCCCCTCGCCCCTCGCCCCGCCCACCTGAAGTAAGCCAGGATGAGCACAGCCACGGTGAGGGAGGCCAGCGAGACGGAGTAGCCCACGGTGTAGATCATGCCCAGGCGGTCGAACACCTCCTGTGCAGGTGGGGAGGCACCGTCAGAGCCCTGGGACTCAGGTGAGCATCAGGTAAGTGTCAGAGGCCAGGTTAAGGTTGCTGGAGGAGTCAGGACTAGGTCAGGAGTCACTAATGGGGTGGAGTGGCCTTATCTGGGTCAGGTAGGGGGTGGGGGGGGAAGGCTCGCACCCGTTCACGAGTCTCATTGGTCAGGAACTTGACGCATTCGCTGTAGTTGGCCCATGTCCGGTTGTGCCCAGGCACCAGCTCCCAGCTGCCATTGCGGTCACAGCGCCGGTAGGCATGGCCTGCAGGTCCGTGGGAGGGTTAGGGCCGGCAGAGAAGTCTAGAGCCACTGGAGCCCTGAGCTCCAAGTCCTAGTATCCCTGTGGTCCCCACCCTACCCCAGCCCGCCTTACCTTTGTGATTGAAGTCATAAATGTAGTCAGGACAGGGCATGGCCACCACCTCACCTGGCGCCCCCAATGGCCAGCACAGGATGTGGTCCCACTCAGGCAGGCAGGGGCGTCCTGTGCCCACAGAGACAAAGCGGGGGACACCAGACAAGTCCATAGTTAGTAACCTGTGGCGACTGGCTCCCTCGGGGCCAGATTTGCCCCAGGTCTGGAAAACTCAGGCCTGGAGTGTTCCAGAGATACTGTATTGAGCCCTGACTCCCTACTGTGCCCTGCACTGACCTGGCCTCCCAGAATTCACTGCAGCCCCTGTATGCAGATACTGGTGCCACCCCTATTTTTTAGAGCAGCTGGCGGAGGCCAAGAGAGGTGAGTGATTCACAGGTCACACAGCCCGGGGCCCTGCCCTCCAGTGCTCAGCCCCTGGCCAGAATTCTCTCTTTGTCCCACCTCCCAGGTGTCCCTGGAGAAGGGCAAGTTCCCGGACCGACTCTCCCTCAGCTGAGAATGCTTCCTAGGTGACCCTTGCCCAGGGACCACGGACAGGAGGCAGGAGGTCTAGTTTCCAGTTCCAGCTGGACTCCCAGAGAGCTGCTGACCGCATGCAGGTGTCCACCCTCTTGGCACTTCAGTTTCTTCACTGGGAAGTTAGTAGTGACCGTATCAGCCCACACTCCCACCACCATCCAAGGCCCGCCCTGAGCACCTGCTGAGACTCCGGCAAACACTAATGGCAGAGATAGAATTCCTCAGATCTAAGTGCTCATTACAGGCTCAAGGTAGGGCGACACATCCCACTGTGGAGCTCTCCGGCCTTTCAGCAGAGGTGCTAAGTGACCTTGGAGGGTCCTCAGCCTTTGAATCGTCCACTCTCCTCCCCTCAGCTCCCTTCTTTCCCCCTGCATAGCTCCAAACACAGGACTGTCCAGCCACCCTGGAAGGCTGCCTGGATGGCTGGACCCACCCCAGCTTGGTGAAAGGCTCTCTGTCCTGGGCACCATATTCCCAGCCCCGCCTGGCCAGGCCCACAATTCCCTCTGGTCCCTGGGGAGCCACAGGGTGACCACAGCCTCCCAGATGTGGCCCATCTGGAATCTGCTGCCCACCCAGCCGGTTCAAACCGGCCCTGTGGCTGCAGCCTGGGCTCTGGGCTCTCAATTTGTCCCTCCTTACCTTCCCGGGGGACAACGCAACCCTCCCTTTCTCTTCCTCTCTCCTCTTCTCCCCTTGTCCCTCTGTCTCTGCCCCCACCCTCTGTGGCCACCCTCCTCTCCTGACTGTCTCTATGGTCCATCACTGTGTGTCTTGGGTCACCCTCCTCTGGTATACTGAGTCCCAGTCCCAGTTTGTGCCTCCTGGTCCTCTGTCTGTCTCTGTCTCTGTCTCTCTCTCTCTCTCAGTCTCTCCCTGTCCCCCTGTATCTCTCCCTGCCCTTCTGTCATTTCTCCATGGGAGGGGCCATATTCTCCCCACCCCCCCTACTCCCTCCACCACCACCCCCCCACCTCTGGATTGATGCAGAGAAATTTCTCTGCCCACATCTCCTGGGGGCTGAGCCCATCCAGCTTGCTTGCCCCTCCCACATGCAGCCCCCTTGGTTCTGCCTCCTCCCAGCCCCTCCCCTGCTATTCTGGGAAGGGGCATCAGCCTCTGCCTTTCCACAAGAGCCCAGGAGCCTGAGCTCACTTGAAGAGGATAGAGCAGTGGGCAGGCAGTACCAGCCGGTTTCAGGTGGATGCATGGAAACACAGACGTACCTCTGCGCCTGCTGCCAGGGGGCGCCTCCTTGTCCTCCTCGGATTCAGGGTAGAGTTTCCCAGATGACTTTTCTTTCCTGGGCTTCCCTGATGTGGACGCAGATGCCCATCCTCTGTCTGTTTCCATTATGTCAGCTGGAGAAGTCAGGGCAGTTATGGTTGTCACCTGTGCTACAGCAGGAGACCCAGGGCACCCTCCTGCCTAAGACTCCCCCTTTATACAACAGGGGTCATCCCCTACCCTGCTGACACCTCAGGCTGTTGGGAGAGCTGAGATGACAGGTGAGGAAGTGCTTCACAAACTGTCAAGTGCTTGCCAGGTGCAGAAGTAATCAGAGAGGATGCAGACTGTCAAAGAAGTGTTGAAATGGGAGCCAACACCATGCAGGTGTGGGGTCAACTAGTGGGCTGCGCGGTAAATGTGGGCAAGATGTGGGCACAGGTGGTGTCCTGGGACGTGGAGCTAGAGCCAGAGCCCCCGAAGGAGGCGAAAGCCCCACCAGGGGGCGCATGGCGAAAGCAGACAGTAGTGGTGATGTCAACAGAGAGGTTACACAGTGAAAAGAAAGCCAGGCCAGAGCGCTGGGCATGTCCAGAAGCTGCCGGGGTGGAAGCCAAGAGCAAGAGTGGGCAGCTGTCAAGGGCGGACAAAGCAGTGTACCTACCCCGTCCCCTGACCTTTGGATACTTGAGTAAGGCGTTTATAAGGAACCCACAAGGGACCATGGGGACGCCATCTGAGATGGGGCCTGGCTGGCCTTTCTCTCCATGGGAGAGATGCTTGAGGTCTCTCTGCTCTGAGGAAAAGTCTCCCTCATTATCTGACTTGCATTCCTTAGTCTGCAGCCCAAACCAGGGCCCCTGGCCCTCCCAGGTCAGGGTCTGTGGCAACAGTGGGAAGCTGAGACTCACATACACCCTGGACTGGGATGGAATGGCTGTGCCCATTTTCCTGCCTACACCCTTGGGCATCAGTATGGTGGTGGTAGGAGCAGGGTGGGGTGGAGCGGGAAGAGGGGGCTGGATCATGCGTGGAGTGGGGGCGGAAGGAGGTGCCTCCGGCTTCCACAACTAGAACGAGGGCTGGGTTCAGGACCCAGAGTAAGGGGTGCCCACTTGACCCCGCCCACCCAAGACCCTCCTGTGACTGGGCAGGGACTAGGGAGCCTTTGGTGGGGCCCATGTGGCTAGAGCTGTGACTGCAGAGACCCTGTGAGTCCCAGTGAATGTGCTAGAGTTGTGTTTGTGTGGTGACCGCATCCTGGGTGTGTCACAGCATCCCCCACCTGCAGCCTCAGGGCCAGCTCAGGGAGGAAGCTGCTCTTGTCAGGTATTCTGGGGCTAGACCTCTTCCAGGTGGATGAGATTAACTAGATGTCAGAGGCCTGGATGGGTGCTAATGAGGTTCCATCTCCACTTCCAGGAAATGGACTCAAGAAAGAAACCAGCTCGAGATGGGGGCAGGAGCTGTGACGTTAGGTGACACCTCTCCCAACTTCACCGTGACAGGGATCCCGTGGAGATGCTGTGCTGGTGGGAGGAAGCCCTCCCTCCTCCAGGTCAAGCGCCCTCTCGGGGACAGTGACCATAACTGACAGAATCGTAGACACCAATCCTTCTGTGCTCCTCCCCATCCAGCCCCATGGACCTTTGATTCTCCTGACTCTGGACACCTTGGCCTTGTCCTCTGCCCCGGTGGCCTCCTTCAAAGACCTACTCATTCTTTTGGAATTGCCTTAGATACCTCCTCTTCCAGGAAGCTGTCCCAGCCCGCCCCAGTGGGGTCTAGCACCCTAGCCTGTGCTCCTGATCCCGGCATGCCTCATGGACTTAAGCCCGTTGGGGATGATTCTACTACTGTATCTGCCTTCATACCACGCACTCTTTCCCTGCCCTCGGAGGGGAGGCTCAGGGCATCTCAGCCTGCTGACTTTGATCTCCACTGACCCACCTCACTTTTAGTCCTTACTTTGGCCTGGCACCCCTTTATCTGAACCACCCTCCCCTGGAGCCACTTGGTCCTGCATCCTGGGCTCCCACCTTCTGTGGCCCCGCCCTCTCCTGACTTTGCCCCCAGACCCTCCTCCTTTGGCCCCGCCCCCCCACCCGACTCCGCCCCCACCTGGCCTCTGCAGGACTTCTTTGAGCCGCTTCTCGCATTGGGCCTGGGCACGGTGCAGCAGGAGGATCTGCTCCTCTTTGGTCATGACGTCATCTGCATCCACCTACCAAGTCGAAGGTCAGACTGCAGGCAGGACTTCCCAGTCCCACAACCCTCCCAAACCTCCCCGAGGGGTTCCCTCCTTTCCAAAGGTCCTGACTCTAGAAGGTGGGAAGTCTGCCTGCGTAGTTCCCATCTTACAGATGGGAAGCTGCAGCACCAGGGGGTAGGGCTGCCCTACCAGAGGAAAAGAGGGAGAGGGGGTTGTCCCCTGCCTGCCTGCTAGTAACCCCACAGGCTGCAGCCACTGATATTCTCTGTCCAGTATGTTCCCCAGGGGTGCTTGGGAAAGGGATGGAATGTCCCAGGATAGATCCTCACAGGATCCTGACCGCCTTTTAGGAACCTGGGTGGGAGTGGGGGTGGATTGGGAGTGCTGAACTCTGGGGAAACAAACCGGGCCTGGATTCCTTCAAGTCCTAGCGCCCTGGGGGACCTTAGGAGTCACCGATTTCCATCTTGGCCCTCTCCCCAGTCAAAGCTTTCCCCAATGAGTGGTGAGGGCCTCCTCCCCTCCCACCTTTGCCTTCCCAAGAGGGAGAGGATGTAGGAAGTGCTGGCCGTGGCCTGGGTTGGGTGGGTCACTCCCGTGCAGGCTGTGGGTGGGAGTCACCCACATCCCACTGCTTCTCTGGAAGCTCTCTCCATCCAAGCAGACGGTGTTCTGATGCGGACGGGCCTTTCCTCCTGCTGTTCCCTCTGCCACGACTTCCTTCTTTCCCTTCCTTGCCACTTCATGCACTGGCTACCACCCACTGGGACTCACCAGAATTGTTTTAAGGAAGGGAACAGGAACATCATGGGGGTGAGGTGGGGTCTCACTCGGAGCCTCTGTTCCCCTGACTTAGGGTTGGAAGAGTCAGAGGGTAAAGGCAGCATCCTGCCCTGGGAACAGCTCAGTGTGCCCAAGCCCAGCCACTCCCATGGGGGAACCCACAAGAGGTTAATGCATCCCCTCAGACCCCCAGGACAAGGACATATCCCCGGAGAACCCCTCAGACCCAGAGAAGGGCTGTGTCCCCTCAGACTCCACAGGGCAGAGCCTGGACCCTGAGACCCTCAGGCATCCCATGGCAGGGCCAGGTCCCTTCAGTCAGATGGAGCTTTGCAGGGTGGGGAACCAGCAGGAAGCAGGAAGGAAGGAGGCCGGTGGGGGAGGGGTGGCACTAGCAGGTGGAGGCTGGCGAGCTGGCAGGCGCGGGTCAAGGAGCCTGGCTGCAGGGAGAAGTTAATTGACCGAGTCTCTTGGTGGCAGCAGCAAGGGCTTCCAGGGCCAAGGAGCCTCCAGTTGGCTCAGCGGCCTGGGGTTCTGCTGGTTTCACTTAGCCGAGGCGTTTTTGCGCGCGGGCGTCTGAGCGGCGGTGCATCCTCAACTGGCCACGCACACGCCGTTGGGCCGGTGTGTGCACTGGTGTGTGCCCCTGACTCTGTGTGTTCTCACGTGGGGATTGTCCAGCATGCACATTTGGGACATGAGCCTGAGGAGTCTGTGAACGCGCATGTGCACATGTGCTTCTGGGCAAAGGACCGCATGTACGCATGTGCGGCGTGTGGTGCGGCTGCTCGTTAGCGTGTGCGTCTGTGGGTGTCTGTGCTTCTGGCCCCCACAGCTCCTCTATCCACCCTCCTCCTCACCCCACAGCAATGGCTGAGCAGGCTGGGTCAGAGCAGCTGTGGAGGATGGGGCCTGAGGGAGGACGCCTCAGGCCTGCCCTAATCCAGGGGACTCCAAGACTAGCCTGACGTTCGTTCTCTTTGTGCCTCTGGCATTGGGGATCCAGGCTGCTAAGGGTTCTGATCCCTGTGTAGCTGCCCTGCCTACCCCATCCCCACTCACCCCTTCACTACCATTTCCATTATTGCAACACGTACCTCCATCAGTAACCACCACCACCACCACCATCACCGCCACCAACTATCATCACCTTGACCAACACCAACAGCTATCACCACCAGCATCAGCAACACCACGAGCACTAACTACTATTGCCATCAGTATAACCACCATCACCACCATCACAACTGGTATAACATCATTACCGTCACCACCACCAGTGCTATTTCCACCAGCACCATTACCACCAAAGGCAACATTAGCACCATCACTGCCGTCACCAACATTGTCATCAGCCCCATAACCACTGTCAGTACCACATTTGCCATAGTCTTATCCTTACCCCCTCACCATACCCCTCTCCCCACTACCCCTTCTCCTTCCCACCTCCATCTCTCTGAAGACAAACATAATGCCGCGCATTTTTGCCAGATGACGGGAAGCTACTGAGTGACTGACTGAGGCTTCCATAAGTCCCTAAAGACTGGTACACCAGCCCTCTCAGTAGACAGATGAGCCCACTGATGTGACTGAGGGTCACGGCTGATGGCCTCGACCAGGGGTCGGCAAACTGCGGCTCACAAGCCACATGCGGCTCTTCTGTCTCAAAAGTTTGCCGACCGCTGGAAGAGCCAATCCTGTCCCTCGCAAAAATTTAAAAATTATTCGAGGGCCGGCCGAGTGGCACGTTGGTTAGGAGTCAGCTTGGGACGCCAGCTCTGAGCAGCAGGGCCCCAGCTCGGATCCCACATACAGGCTAGTGACACTGCGCCCTCCACAGCTAAGATGGTGAACAACAGCTGGACCTGGATCTGGGCTGCCGTCGTGTAGGCTGCAGTGGGGCTGGCCGGCAGCGGGCGTGAGCGGCCGTTCCAATGGCTGGTGAGTGACTGCTTCACCTGGGAAAAGCGCAATGATAATACCAACATGGGCCAGTGAAGCAACGTCCTCCACAACTAGACTGAAGAACAAAAGGACAGCAACTTGTCTGTTCCCCTCCCCCGACTCCCCAATGCTGTTCCCTCCCCCAATTCCCTAATAAAATCTTTTTAAAAAATCTTTAAAAAAAAATTATTCGAGAGCCATAAAACAAATGAAATCACCACTATGTGAATAATATCCTTTAAAAATTTTATAAATGAAACTATGATAGTTTTATATTCATTTTCACTTTTACTTCAGAGCCACATGTCATACCCAAAGAGCCGCATGTGGCTCGCGAGCCGGTTTGCTGGCCCCTGGCGGCTCTTCCCTCTCAAAAGTTGGCCGACCCCTGGCCTAGACTAAAGGCACTGTCATGGGTCACAACTGCTCTTTTGGCAGACTGACCAGGTGTGCTAACCAGGTGATGACCAGGAGCTGGCCCCAGGTGTCTGCTCAGCCTCCACCTGTGCTGTTGGCTTCACTCTCCATGGCCAAGAGGAGGAGGCACACCCTCGTCTCCGGGGTCTCATTTCCATGGTGCCCAGGAGAGGGGAAGGTATGTGCTTCTAGCACCCAGTAGCCCCCAAACTCCTTCATTCACCCACAGGGATGGGGGCCCCACCTCAGGCCTCCCTGAACTGTAGAACCCATTTCTCTGTCACCTAATTGTGGTAGAACTGCCACTGGAGCAAGAGGAATGGAAGCCGCCGTCAAGGAATCTTCCCCCCAAGGAGAGCAGGGCAGCTCCACACAAATGTGTTCCCACTTGCCTAGGAGTGCAGCTCCCCTGCCTGGACCCTCCCTGCTCCCCCTCCCGCGGACTGCACCCTCTCCTCATCCAGGGAGAGCCTGCCACCAGCAGTGGAGCTTGAATCCTGGCCTCCACCACTGACAGGCTTTGTGTCTGTGGGAAAGTTGCTTAGCCCTGTGCCTCGGTTTTCTACCTGCGAAATCAGGACAACAATAGGGCTGTTGTGAGGATTAAATGAGGTACAGCAAATCCTCACTTAACGTCTTCGATAGGTTCTGCGACTTTAAGCAAATGAAGTATACATACGAAACCAATTTTACCGTAGGCTAATTGATATAAACAAGAGTTAAGTTCCTATGGCATCTTAATGTTATAATGACATTATCCGAGGACCGGCTGTACTGCATGAAAAGCCCTGGCAGGGGTGGGGCCCAGGAAATGCCGGTTGCTATTATTGTTACTGTTAGTAATAGCAGCACCACATCTTGGCTATGGGCTCCCCTGCTGCCAGGCATCATGGGTCTCCTCGGGCTGGGGACCCAGAGTGGCAGGGGGAGATTGGGTAAATGATTGAGTGCAGGGGGCCACAGTGAGGGGTGGATGGGAGGTGGGACTCCAGGGAGGACTGGGGGCTGGTGATAAGGAGGGCCTGCTGGGTGAGGTGTGCCTGGAGAGCTTGTGGGGTAGAAGGACCTCCCAATGACTCCCTGCATTTCTGGATCCACCCGGGACTCACAGTAAGATTCAAGGTCACTGCCAGGTCCTCAAGCTTGGGCTTGGGGGGCAACAGGGCCCCTCCTCTGCCTCTGCCTTGACTGAGGAGGCCTTATCTCCTGGGGGTGATGGGGAAAACGCTGATTCCCCTCCTGACCTAGCAACTCCGACTCTGTGCGCTGCTCCCTTCCCCCCACCCCACTAGTCCCTCTCCCCCTGCAGAGTTTGGGTCTTTCTGGCCCAAATGTCTGAGATGGACTCAGACATTCATCATTTTAGATCCAGAGTCTATGGATCTTGAGTTTCAGGGGTGAGGACTGAGGGACCCAAGGTTGGGTCATGGCCAGGAGTCAGTCCACACCCATTACTGATGGGGCCACCCAACCCTGGTACCAGGTGTCCAACCGCTCTCCCCCCATCCCTCCTATGATCTGGGACTAGGACTGACTGCCCCTGACCTAACCATCGTAGGGCTTGGCTTCCGTGTCCCCCCGTAGCACTCTCTCCCCATGTTCAACCCAACGCGGGGCCTTCCTGTGTGCACACATGCAGCTTGTGAACAGGCAGAGATGGGATGATGACATGACCCCAGTCCTGAGCTGGGGGAAAAGGAAGACAGGCAGCCTGGAAACCCTGAGCTGATGTTTGTGGGGCTCTGGGCAGGGTGCAGGTGGGAGCTGGAAGCCAATATGTTATTTACAAACACAGAAGCTGCTGTCCCAGGGAGACAGTAGTGTGTGGTCAAGAGGCCCGGATGTGTTTCTCATTTCCTGGCTTCAGAAGCCCAGAGGAAGAGAAAAGCCATCAGCTCGCTACCCCTCCCGCCGGGGAGCAAGTAGCTCCTTCTAACTCAGCTCCCAAGGAGACCCCACTGAGGCTGGTGTTGGAACCGGGGATGGCAGCGATGGTGGCAGTGAGGACAGTGAGGTGGCAATGTCAACAGTGGTGATGGCAATGGAGGTGTGATGGTGACAGTGGTGGTGGAGAGAGCCAATTCCCTGCCACTGACCGAATGAGGGCCACTCCTCTCAATTCCTCGCCTAGCTGCCAAATTCCACACATTTGCTGTCTGTGATCCCAGACAGGCCTAAATTCTCCTCCTTGGGGCAGAACTATGGAGGAAATACAAGGGATCCTTCTTCAGCTGCTGACACCTCTGCCTCTGGGAAAGGAGCTTCTCCTGCAAGGTGTTAGCCTCGGGATGCCCTCTTGGGTCATCCATCCACCCCGCTGCCTGGGTTCAGCCCGGTCCCCTGAGGGGAAGGTGGCTGTTGGCTCCTTGCTCGCCTCTAGAAGAAGCAGACCAGCCTAGTGGTCATCCCTGGATTGGGCCAGTCTCTCCCGCCCCACAGGAGTCCCTCTGCCTGTTGGCACCAGCCATTTCCCTTGGACATTAGCCACATGTCCTTCACCTTCCACCACATCCCATCTTACAAACCGGGACACTGAGGCTGAGAGTCACAGTTAAAGAGAAGAGGGCCAGGATTGGAGCTAAGGTCCGCTGGACACTGAAGCTGCGGCCCTGGAGGTAGATAAAGAAGGAGGAAGCAGCCAGCCACATGGACCCTCTAGTGCCGGCCTCGGTACCAGCTGTCCACGCTCCTTCTGGATTGTATCTTTTGCGGCGTCAAGCAAGTGCCTTTTTGCAGAGCACGTAAAGCAGCCTCCATAGAGGTAATTCAGGGGTGGAGGTAGGCATACAGGTGATCAGACAGTGATGGTGTTGGTGATGGCAGCTTGTGCTCAGCTCTACCTGGGTAGGGGACAATTGTGCCCTGGTACTGGGAGCAAGGCGAGTTTGTACCTCCAGAAAAGCCAGGAGAAAACCTTGGCTAACAGGAGACCCCCTCGTGACCTCCTGGCCTTCCTGCACCTCATCCCCAGGTTCTACTCCTGGGACCTGGGCTGGCACCCCTCCATGCTGCCCATGCCAGCTGGCTAGGGACTGCTCTCCACCCCTTGCTGCCCTCAGTCTGTCCGGCTGAGCAGGCTGGGACGGGCTCCCTGCCGGGGACACTCCTGCCTGCCACTGCTGACAAGTGCGGACTTTTCCTCCCCTGCGCCAGGCCTTCCTGAACAGGCTGCCTGTGTTCGGGGCTGGGGGTGGGGGGGGGCGCTGTGACGCCTCTCATCCTGGCCAGTGTGGATGCCTTTAGGCAGGCGGTGGGATGGAGCCTGGGACGGTGGAGGTGGCGGCTAGGACAGGATGGGTCTTCACAAGCGGCCTCCACCTGGGCTAGGGGACCAAGGCCCAGAAGGATGGTATGGCCTCTCCCAGCGATAGCCTGGTCGACAGCATGCGATCCCACCAGGTCTCACCTCCACACAAGGCCGGTCCCAGGGTTGGGGTCCTTAAGGGTTTGGAGGTTTCCGATGTCTTTGAGAATCTGAGCAAAACTTCACACCCTCTCCCAGCCACACTATATTTTGCAGACAATTTCAGGGGTCTGCAACCCTCCCCTTCCCGCTTTCTTTTTCCTGGGGACGCTCTGTCTGAAGGAGCTGCCTTCCAGATGTGGTGACCGGACCAGGGAGTGTCCCCAGAAGGCCCACAACAGGAATCTGGGGGAGGCCACTTGATGCCTCATTAAAACATTCCGAAGAAACCCAAGTTCTCCGGAGGGCTCAGCCCCCCTCCTCCTGCTCTGTCCACCACAGTCAGTTCCCAGAGCTGGAGCGGGGCGGGGAGGGCTGGGGTGTTTAAGGGCAGGTGATATAAAAAGCTTCAACAAATCAATAAGAGAAAGGCAAATAACCCATAGGGAGATGGGTAATGGCTCTGAGCAAGCTCTTAGAAGATGGACAATAAACCAACATAAAGTTCAAAAGCTCAGTGGTAAATGGAAAATTAAAATGACGAGACATTTTTTACCGATCAGAACGGCAAAGGTAAAGAATCCTCCTACTATCCTATGAGACAGAGTGTGTCGGCAAGAGACCGCCTGCTCACTGTTGGTGTTGGGAATATAAACTGGCACTGGCTTTTTAGAGGGCAATTTGGACATGTCTATGAAAATAAAAAAATGTGCATGTTCTCAGGCCCAGCAATGACAGAATCTAGAAATATCCTACAGGGAAATGGTCACACGGGGACACGAGAGGGCATTTCAAGGAGTTTCCCTGCCACCATCTGGAATTACACGCACACACACACACACACACACGCACACACATGCACGCATGCACGCACGGAAGTTATACAGAAATTATCTAAATGTACATATGTAGGAACTGCTGCAGAAACCCCAGGTTTTGGAATACTATGCAGCATTAAAAAAAGATAGATTTACATTTACCAACACCAAGGTCTCCAAGACATAACTTTAAGTAGAAAAATGCATGGGCAGAGCCCTATCTACAAACTGATACCGTTTATTTAAAAACAAACAAAACAGTAGAACAAACCTATCTACTTAACATGGACATAAAAAGGTGCCTTTCGGAAACACACAGAAAAAGGTCCGGAGTACATCCCTCATGCAGACTGTGAAAAACGGTTTTCTCGAAAAGGGGGAATGGGGCTTGGGAAGTAATCAAGAATCACATTTGTTTAATCTGTATTATTTGACTCTTTTCTCAGAAAGAACATATTCAAGTGTCAGTTATGAAATTAAAAATAAGAAAATAAAAGTAAAACAACAGGAAGGTTTTATTAAAAAAAAATGAAAGAAAGAAAGAAAGAAAAGGAAGGAAAAGAAAACGAAAACCCACAGTGGACATGGGGTTTTCTACCAGCACAAGTCTCCAACCTGCTTTGCAGGAGTCGGAAGACCTGGGCTCCACTCCCACCTCCCCCGCAGACTCACCGTGGGGGCCTCCGGGCCCCTTCCCATAAAATGGGTGGGTGAACGAATGGGATGAGACAACATTTGTGACAGTTTCTAGCTCAGAATCTGGGGACGGCCACTGTTCAATACATGTTGGTTCCTTTTTGTCTTTAAATGTGAGCCCTGTGGCCTAATTAGCTCTAGAGCAGGCCGGGAGAGGTCCCCCGCACTCCCACCCACCACCGTTCCTCCTGAGTCCAACCCCAAGGTCATATCTCTACACTCAAGGCCAGCCCCCCATGCTGACCTTCAGCCACTCCCCTGAAGTTTCTCCTTCACAGGTGTGCATGCTGAGGGTGTCCTTAGGATGAGGTATCCCAAGGATAAGACCACCCTTTCACCCCCTACTCACAATCTGTGGGCCTATCCCTCCCTCCAAACTTCACTCCACCTGATCCCTAGCCTCGCAGTTACTCTTCCCTGGTGGACCAGCTGAGTCTGACCACAGCCAGTGTGCTCCCAGTGGGACACTTTTTGGTCCCCCAACTGTGAAGTCCCTAAAGATGTGAGCCTGGCCCTGGGGCTGGATGGGCAGGCAGCATACAGGTTTGGAGACTGGGGCTATCGGCTGGGTTTGGGGACACCAGCGCAGATCTAGGGGGGAGCAGAAGCGCCTGGGTTCAGGAGAGGGTGCTGGCAGGCTGGCAGCCTCTCACTGACTCCAGCTGAGCCCAGGGACCCCACAGGGTGTTGGGTGACCCTCAGGCCATATCCTCAAGATCTGAAGCCAGGGAGGGTCCAGTGTACTCACAGCCTGAGTGCCTAGCCACAGATGCCTCAACAAGGTCCTGGGGCAGACCTAGCACTGGCATCTTGCCTCCTGTCCTACCCTCAGCCTTGGGCCAGAGCTAAGCCAGGTAAATTCTCTGCATGTGCCTCCATTTCCCCAAACATCAGTGTAGGAAAACGCATAACCTCTCACCCTATAGAGGCACAGTGCTTGGCCCTTGTTTGGCATGCAATAAATAATGGTCATATTGGTTGTGTGATTCAGGTCAGTCAAAAAAATGGGTCCCCTAACAGAAACTTTCTCAGAGACAAAGATTAAACTAGTTAACATTGTAAAATGCTTAGAAGAGTGTCTGGCAAGTAGAAAGTGCTACAGAAGCATTTATTAAATAAAAATAAGAAACCAACAGACCTGGGTGCACATGTGCTCACAAATGCACACACACACATACATGCACAACTATGCACCTGCCAGTCATGAGCAGACGCACAGCTTTGGACACACGTGAGCTCACACGTGGACTCAGACACTCACTCACACAGACCCAGAGAACACCATGCCCATCGTCTTCCAGAGCATGGCTCTGACACACAGACACACTCACAAGGCACCTAAGCCCATTACCTGTCTATCGCCTTGACAGTCACATGCACACGTAGGCATGTGCACAGAGACCACGCTGGCTATGCTCACACACCCTGGAGGGGCTCTGGGAAAGGTGAGCCTAGCCCAAGGGGAAGGTGAGGAAATGGTTCTGGGCCCTGGCATTCACCAGGGTTTGAAGCACCACCGAACAAGGTGTCGAGCACCTCTGGACCTCAGTTTCCCCATCTACAAGTCCTTGTGTATGGGTGATGTCTCTGGCTTTGGAGAGCCAGCATTGTGAGGGCATGGGCATTGGTGAGTGGGGCATGTCAAGGCCCTCAGTGGAGAGGAGAGCCTTGAATCAGGAGATTCTTAGGGAAATGCTTCTTTCTTGTTGTCTTTTTACAGATGGGGAAACAGGTGTGAAGGTTGCACGGGCATTAGGTACAGCTAGAGGAGTCCCAGAGCTACTGCCTTCTGCCTGGGGCTCTGCCTGAGTAGGGAGCTGGTCAGGAGGAGGAGGCTGTCTACCTGCCTGTCTTTCTAGAAGGCAGATGCCCTCGACTGGGAGGTGTGGGGGCAGGCAGCAGGGGTCTTGAAGTCAGACACAGAGCAGACAGCCTCCTCAGCAATGGGCTAGTCCCCTGGGAGAGGGCTGTAGCAGGATCTGACTGACTTTACTAGAAATGGCCCCCCAAGACCCTGGCCCAGGATGAGGAGGGTACTGCCCCTCTGTCTCCAGGGCTTGGCCTCTGCCAGTCTTTCCCTGTATTTTTCTTTGCTATTCTTGGTCTGTCTATTCCTTCTGCTCTGGGGAGCTCTCATCCCCACCCCACTTTGTCCCTTCCCTTCCCTTCCCTTCTCTCTTCCTCTCCTCAACTCCCATTCTGTCTTTTCTTCTCCCTCTGGTCCCCTCTTGGCCTCTGCTCTCAAGAGGGTACAGATAGGGTTCCTCCCCTATTCCTAGGGGTCCCCTCACTCACCAGAGTACCCCTCCAGAGTGTGTCTCCGGGAGGAATGTTCTGTGAGGTCAGTCTCCTTCAGGGGATGTCCACCCCTCCATGCCACACCACACCACACCCGACTCCCTGGGCAAACAGCTTCCACTCTGGGTAAAGCTGGGCATGAGCGCATGTGTGTGTGCAGGCATGGGATCCTGAGAGCTGGGGGGGGGGCTCTGAATCCTACTCCTGCCTCGATTATTCTGACTTCAGACCCACAGCCCTGTATCCCGGATTGCAAACAAAACTTGCAGAAAACAGAGCAAAGTCTTTGGGAGCCCATATCAGGGCCAAAGCCAGTCTTCTGCTAGATCACACTGTCACCTTCAACGAAGACACAACCAGAGCAGGGGCGCTCATAGAAGCAGAAGATAGGGGATCCCCAAACACAGATTTGGACCCCAAGCCCAGGACTCAGAAACGGAGAGCCCAGAGTTCAGACACCCCAGAGACGGCAGGCAACGAGGGTCCCGGGTCGGAGGGAACACCCACCCAAACTTCAGATTCCTTGGGGAAACCAAGACTCTGAGCCCTGGACACCCCTCCTCCCCCAGGGACGCCAGTGCACGCCCGCAGCCAGTCCTGGAGTGCGGGCGGGGGACTTACCAGTGCGTATGCGGAGCTGAGCACCGGGCAGCAGAGCAGGAGCGCCAGGCCGGGCGCGATCCGGGCGGCCCCCATAGCCACCGCCTAGGGCCCTGTCCCTCGGGGCAGCCGCCGCCGCCGGCCCTGGTGATGGTGGTGGGGTACAGAGCTGCGTCAGGCCGGGCTGCCCCGCCCACGCCCGGGCCTAGGGTACCCCGGCGGGCCGGCGGCCCGAGGCCCCGGGGCCCGGCGCGGGGCCCATGCGCCAAGGGCTAGCGAGCGAACGAGTGCAGAGGAGAGAGGGAGGAGGAAGGGAGGCAGCCGGGGGCCGGGCGGGCGGCGGGCGGGCGCCGAGCGCTGCGGAGCTGCCCGTCTGCCTCGGAGCGGAGAAATCACATCCATATGGCCGGGCCCCCCGCCCCCGGCCC
>NW_017731368.1:3283768-3433578 GCF_001890085.2 Hipposideros armiger
CCCTCCCTGGGCCTCTCCCGCCCCCGCCCCCCGCGGCCGCCTCCGACACGGTGTGCGGAGCGGCAGGACGGAGCCCGCGGCCCCCTGCCCGGGACGTTGCTCTAGAGGCCGAGGCCTGGGGTCGCACGGCGGAGGGATGTGAGTGTCGAGGGAACCGAGCCGAGGAGCTCTGACATCGGGGCCCGGGACATGCCCGGGGACCCTGCCACCCCTTCATGCTCTTCTCCGGGAAGGCACAGACTTTATTTTTTCTGATCGCCCGGCCCGGGTCGGTGACTAGGGACCCTCAGGCTCGCAGCAGGCCCTCTCCACCGGAGGCACCCCGCACGCCCGCGGCCGCCGCGCCGTTCACCCGCGGGACTCCCGCTGGCGCTGGACCGGGTTCCTGGGGGGAGGCTGCTCCGCGGCTGGCCCCGAGTCCGGCTTGGCCGCGGCCGCCGGCCCTCGCCGGGAACCCCTGCCTCGGGAGCCTCCCCAGGGGGTCTGCCTGCCCCTGCCCCTGCCCACGTCTCCGGCCTCACGCCCCTCTGCCTCCCTAGTCCCCTCCAGAGTCGCGGTCTCTCCGCGTCTTGACCCATCTAGACGCCGCCCGGCCTCTCCAGCTCCGCCCCTGACTCCACCCCGGGCGGCTAGAGGCCGCGGGACCCGGGGCTCAGCCCGGACCCCCTCCCGCGGGCTCCGCCTCCTTCTCCCACCGGGTCACACCCCCAAACGCTCTTGGCGGGCTCTGGTCTACTGGGGACCGTCAACTTGGGGGAAAGGAGGGAGGAGTCTTTGGGGGCAGGGCCCGGGCGGGGCGGGGCTTGCGTGCTCAGGCAGGAGGGCTCGTCGGAGCTCCCAGGAGAGGGGACCCGAGACCTCAAGTCTACTGCCTCTCAGTGCCAGGTGCCCGGAAGGCCTGGGGATTCCTGGAGCGGAGAGCTTTGAGGATGGTCCGGAGGAAGCTAACGTGACTGTCGGGGGCCCTGGGAAGCATTCCCGCTAAGTGGCAGCCCCTGCTTGCCCACTTACCAATCGTGTATCCTGGGCACGACGACTCTCCTGCCAGCTGGGTGTCGGTTTCCTCGTTTGTAAAATGGAGAGCTCACCAGCTGATTCAAGGGGCCCTTTTCAACTTTACTGTTTTAGTGCCTGGGAGGGTGGGTGTCCAGACCTACCGGCTCTGAGGGCTCCCTAGCCTCAGTCCGTGGAAATGAAGCTCCGCAGAGCCCCCAAACTCACCCCCTCAATGTGAATGGGTCCCCAAGCCCACCGCCTAAGGCACCGGAATCCAGCCGCAGCCAACCTTCTTGGCAGCCTACCCTCTCCAGGCTCAAAGCGCCCATCTCTCAGACTGTATCCATATCTGTCTTCTCCATACATTCTATGGCCACACCTTCCTCTGTGCTCCACTACCCTCACGTTTCTTGTCCTGCTGTTTGAAGACTGTGCTGTTTGAGGCAGTTTCCTCCAAAGACGACTCTGCAACAGGTCCTGTCTGAGAGACTCCTGGCCTTCTCCCGTGTTCACACCCCTGCCTTTGTCTTTGTAGCTTCATCTGCCAGGATGGGGCTTCTCCGCCTGGTGTAAAGGACATCACCCCCTCCTTGTATCCCCATCTTCTCTGTTAATGAGGGTGGGGCTGTGACTTGGGGGCTGTCCCCTATGGTGTGTGTCCCCTCTGGTGACAGAGGCCCAGGTGCCCCGAGTGGGCACTGAAAAAACACTTGTAATTTTTTAGTGTTCTATTGTGATGGTCTCATGTTTATGTCTCTGTCTGAAAGCAATTCTGTTCTGTTTTACGGTTTGATGACCACTGACTTACCCCTGCCCCTTGGTGACAGGAAAAGGACATTCACGGAGGGATTGGCGGGAACTGATAGGTAAAACTAGGAGCTGATGGAGGGTCCTTTTCAGGTCTGACATCAGAAAGCTTGAGATTTGGAAACAATATTTGTATCTGGAAGGACCAGAGTGGGCTGCAGAGAGGGGTGTGATGGGCTCTCGGCCCTTTAAGGATCCTACCCATAACTCACGTCCCACCCCATGTGTCTCACCTCAATGCCCCCTGCTGGACAGTCCCCCACTGTGAGTGCGGCCACTGATCCCCTAAATCACCTCCAGGCCTCTGGTTAAAGTGCCACCATGGGGGTGGGGTGTCACACATTAACTGGTAGCACCCTAGTGCGTGGCAGAGCCAGCCTGTCCTTTATGACAGCCAAGCCCCAGGGCCCCAGGGTCAGTTTCTGGTCAGTTTCAGGTCAGTTTCAATGGCTTTTTTTTTTAAAGGCCTGGTTGGGGGCCAGAAGTAGGAGCGAGTTTCTGGGGGGACCTCCCTCTCTGATCCCGGGCTGGGGCCTAGAAGGAGGGGCCAAGATGGTCAAGCTGGAGCTCAGGACTGGAGCCGGGGCTGGACTCGAATGTAATGGCTCTAGGCTGACAGGCCTCTGCTGCTGCCACCACCAGCATTAGCAGGGCTCTGGCCAAGGTACACAGGCCCTGGGGGCAGGGTGGGCACCAGACTCAAACAGGAAAGACAGTGGCTCAGCTCTCAGCTCTGCAGCCTGGGCTCGACTCACTCAGAAAACCCACTGACCCAGCCTGGGGGCTCTCGGCCACCAATGGCTTGCAGACCCCCAACACTTCCCCCCCCCCCAATCCTAGCCTAAATCCGCCTCAATCCCAATCTCAACCCTGATCCCAGAATGAGTTTTACCCCCAGGCTGAGTCCTTATCCCAGTCTGACCTCTAGCCCCGGGCTGAACCTTGACCCCAGGCTGAGCCTCCGCCCAAGCCTTAATCCTGGATCTCTCTCCGGTTCCAGGCCCCTCTGGAAGCTTTTCAAGGCAAGGGGCCCGTAGGGGAGGGGATGGCCAGGCCATAAGTGAACTGAGGTGCCACTTTTACAGCCATTTCGGCTGCTCATAAACACCCCCCCACAAGGCTGAGTCACTAGAGGCTCCCACAGCAGCTGGTCGGGCAGCCCCCTCCCACTGCAGCAGGAAGCCCAGTTTCTCACCTCTCAGGAAGGCCAAAGGAGGGGAGCTGGGGGCACAGGGGGCCTGGAGGCTCTGTCCCAGCCAGGGAGCACTCCCAGGGCGATTGGCGATTGGCGGTGTGGGTTTCCTGTCCCTACTGATCACGTGGTCACAGCCCCCCCCCACCCCCTGTTGCTGTAGCGCCAGATGCACAGATGTCTCCATGCAGGCATGCCTTGTCTGACCCACAGTATGGCACAGGACACACACACTAACCCTGTGGGGTACCACAGCCTTGCCCCCACCCAGCTGCACTCAGGCCCTGGGAGTCCCTGGTCCCCACTCACCTGGAGCCCACACGGCCTTCCAAGTTGAGCCTGGAGCTGCAGAGCAGACTCAGGTTGGCCATGGGGAGGCCATGGATAGACCTGAGCAGCTTCTGTGGTTCAGGCCTAAGCAAGGATGTTGCTGTTCAGGACAGGGAAAGGCCTGAGTCAGAGCTTTCACGTGAAAAGAAAAATTAATTATTTTTTACCAAGTCCTGCACCAGCCTAGGACTTTGTCCCAGACCCCTGGTGGGGGAGCAGAGGCAGGTCCAAGCGTACCAGTGTCCAGGTACCCAGTGGCTGCCAGCCAGGAGAGAGAGGAGGACTCTCATTCCACCCATCCCTTGACTGGAACCCTGCAGCCCCATAGCCACCCCATATCTGACCTTTTTTTTTTTTAAAAAAGATTTTTATTGGGGAATTGGGGGAAGGGGAACAGACAAGTTGCTGTCCTTTTGTTCTTCAGTCTAGTTGTGGAGGACGTTGCTTCACTGGCCCAAGTTGGCACCATCATTGCGCTCTTCCCGGGCGAGGCAGGTCAGTCGCCGGCTTCTGGACGGCCGCTCACTGTGGCTGCTGGCCGCTCACGCTGGCTGCTGGCTACACACGGTAGCCCATGGCAACCCACTGCAGCAGGGGCTGCAGCCTACGCCGTCGCCGGCGACTCTCAGCAGCCCAGCTCCAGGTTGAGCTGTTGTTCAGCATCTTAGCTGTAGAGGGCAGTGTCGCTGGCCCTCATATGTGGGATCCAAACTGGGACCCTCTGGCGTCCCAAGCCAGCTCTTAACCAACGCGCCACTCAGCCGGCCCCATATCTGACTTCTTGCCCCCTGGAATATAGTCTCCTGGCATGAAACCAGCCAGGAAGCCTTCTCTGGGTGCCCCCCAGTGCCTCCCAGGCTCAACACCTCTTATGCAGCCTAAGGTCACGGAGGCAAGGGGCTGTGGACAGGAGGCCCTTCCTCTTTGCATCTGTGGAAGGAGCTGTGGCAGAACCAGGGCTGGAGAGACAGGGAGGAAGATACCGTACGAGATCCTGGAAACTCACCCCAGGGCCAGGAGACCCTGGTTGGAGGCTGCCCTTCCACCTGAGCCCAGCTGGAGCTGGTTTGTGTTTGGAAGTCTCAGGCTCAGCCTGACGAGGTGTAATGATTCACGTGGCCACCGCCGCTCAGCACATTCCAGCCGTAGCCCCCAGTGCCCAGCGCGTGAGGAGGCTGGCTCCAAACCACCTCCCCCCAGCTGCTGTGGCATGTTCCTAAGGCCCCCATCACCAGAGGTGACCCGTCCTCAGGTCTTCCAGGCTCCTGGGGAGGGTACCACGCTTCACAGTTTCCAAAGTACTTTCTAGTTCACAAGCTGGAAAGGGAGGCAGGAAGCTTGTTAAAACCTGGCCTCCAGGTGGGGAAAATGAGGCCCAGAGAGTAGATATGGTAAGAATGACAAACATCACGTACAGGGCTCCTGCCCCCGGCGCTGGGCTGCTCCTAAGTGGGCAGCTCCAAGGGGTGTCCCAGGGCGCACAGACCATTCTGTGACCAGGGCCAGTGGGAGGCCAGATTTCAGCTCTACAGCTCAGTGGGCAGCTGTGTCTTCCCACTGTTCGGGTCCTTACTGGCCAAGATAAGAGGAGGCCGGGCCTCAGTGCCTGTTCTCCCCTGATCTGTGGGTCTCATCCCGCTCGTGGCCTCAGTTTCCTGTTCTGTCATTAACAGATGGTAAGTCCAAAGCTTGAAGGGGCCCACAAAGTGCCCAAGCACTTGGGTCTTGGATGCAGACCTATGAATCAGAAAACCTGAGGTCCTCACTGCCCTCAAGTCTCGGGGGCCGCCTGTGCAGGCCACGCTGTGTTCTTCCAGCAGGCCCCAGCCCAGGGCTCTGAGGGGCGAGTCTGGCCCTCAGCTCCGGGGGCAGGAAGTCGTATTTTGGTCCTGGGTCCTGGAGAAGGAGGCAGGGGGAGAAAGGAGCTCAGACCCAGTCATGTTTACTCGGGCCCGGCCCCCTCTGAGCTCAACAGGCCCATTCATTGGAGCCCCATAAACCCTTTGGGGCTCCCTGAGGTTCAGAACGCCTGGACGCCAGGCCTGGCTGCTACCCCCAGACCTGCTGGGGGCCATGGGCAGCAGGTGGGGCAGGAATGAGGCAGGACTGGGGATGGCAGATGGGAGCCTCAGACACACCTCAGTTTCCAGATCTTTGCACTGGAGTAATAATTCTCACCCATGCACATTGCAGAGCAGTTGGGAAAATCCAGGGGGCCTGCACGGCTGTGTCCCCTCAGTCCTGAGAGCATGTCCTCAGATCGCATGGCCCCCAAGGCAAGCCTGAGACCACATTGGCCCAGACCAGATCTGACTTCCTTGTGGAGACCCCATGCCTGGCCTTGGACGTTCACAGTGCCTACGTGGTGGGGTGTGTATCCTGCTGGGGAGAAGTCCCTAGTCCTCTTCAGCGCTCACTTCCTCATCTGTTCAACTGGAGAGCTCCACCAGAAGTGGAAACGTGGGGACTGGATGGGGCTGTGGGATCTGCTCACCTCCAGGTGAAGACTGGGGTGACTCCTACCAGGGGCCCTTCACATTGTCTGCAGTCCTCCAACTGGACTTTATTCCGGTGGGGTCAGGTATTGCCTTGTGGGCCCTCGAAATGGAAGGGCGGCAGCAGCATTTGGTGGAAAGAGCCATGACTTGGGGTCTGAGTGCTTCCCAGCTGCTAAGTGACCTTGGAAGAAGCCCTTCTTCACCCTGGGCTTGTCCCTGGCTGCTGCTGACTGGGTTAGAGTGGATGCGCTCCAAAACCCAACTCAGCCCTGGAGTTCTCATGTGGGGCAGCTGAATGGAGACCTGGTGGTGGTGGGGAGGGAGTGGGTGGGAGCAAGACCTCCTACCCCAGATCCCTTTTCAGCAGCGCCCCACATGCCCCCGCAACCTGGCCTACCACTCCGGACCCTGGGGGCGGGCAAGAATGGAGTCTTGTTTCTCAGAGGCCTTCCGGGTGGGGTGTGACTTTCCGCTCCAGTGGCTGTAAAATCCCCAGAAGCCTGGTGGGTCTCTGGTTGGGGAGGGGGCGTGGGGGGTGGAGGGGTCTGCGCCTCGGAGTACCCCTCCCAGGCGTGTTTGACACGTGTTTCCGCAGCTCCGGCCATGGGCTCCCGCTGATGCTATTTATAACCTTTAAGAGCTCCTGCCGACTGCAAAGTTTTCTTAAACTCAAAATATCACCGAGGTCCTGGGCACGCGTTCCAGAGGCCGGCTAGGCCCTGCGGTTTGAAGGGACGAGGGGCCAGGAAGGAGGAGGCAGTGGGGAGGGCCTTAGCTCAGACACCAGGTCCTGGCTAGGGGCTGTGCTGGGGGAGACCTTGGCTGGGGGACCCTTAGGTCTTGACACTGGGCCCTGCTTGGCCTGGAGGGACCGTCCATGTGGGTGGTCCTTGGTCATGCTGGGCCATTTGAAGATGTCTGGGCCATCTGTCTGGGCCTCAGTTTCCTCTCGTCCTGAATACCTCAGGGGACACTAGGTGGGTGAAGCAACGAGCTGGCAATGACACCGGGAACATCTCGGCTGGGACTAGGGCAGTGTCTGCCGGCTATCCAGTACCCGGCACAGAGCCTGGCCCAGAGGCACCGTGGACGTTGGCTGAACTGGCCAGAAAGGGGAAGCACTTTGGGGAAGTTTATAAAACTGTGTGTGGAAAAGCGTCGTCCAGAGAGGGGCAATGGTGTGCCAGAGGTCATCCAGCCCATCCAGAGCAGGTACCCGGGCCTTCCCAACACCCAGGGCCCTCTGAGGTTCCTGAGGGCTGTGGGAGAGGCTGAAGGGCCCTGACTGGGGACAGCTGAGCCACCGCCTTCAGGAGGCTCCCGGGAGAACAGGAGAGTGGCTCTGCAGAGCTCAGAGACCTCCCCGGAACTGGAGGGGGCCCTGGCAGCTGGCTGGGCCCAGGGAGGGCAGGATGCCACCCAAAGTTGCACACCCAGGTCCTGCCTGCCCTGGGCCACCACTCCACCTCGGGGGCCCCATTTCCTAGGTGCAAAGCAGAGGTCCTGACGGCCCCATACTCAGTCATGCATCCGTAGGGAGGCCATGGTCTAGGCTCCTGCATCCCCATTGCACCCCTTTCCTTCCTGGCTTCCTGGGCTTGTGCGAGGCGTGCAGAGACAGGGAACAAGAGTATTGACCTCAGGGCCATCCAATATATCCTGTCCCCACCGGCAACATCCTCCCCCCGCAGCCAACTCCAGAAACCCCAGATGGAAGGGTGACTACCCTGCTCCTCCAACTCAGGGTTGCATATCAATTTTCCAGTTCCAGCATCACCACAGAGGACTATTTGGGGGCCGAAGGGGCAAGCGGAGAGAAGGAGAGAGAAAGGAAGTGTCCTGGAAGCTCGGCCCTGACAAGGCCACTTTGCTCAAAGGCTTTTCTGTGGCCCCCTGGATCAGGTCACTCACTCATCAGACGCTGGAGTGCTTGCTGTGTGCTGGGCTGGGCTCAGAGGCTTGGAGGCTCCCACGATGAGGCAGTATTTTGGGAGCCACATCTCTGTGGGCCCCGGCGCCCTGGGATTCCTGGTTCCTGAACCCTGGGTGAGCTCTCTTACCTCTGCTCTTGCTTCTTGCTGTCTAACTTGCACTTCCCTTCTCGACTTGGGGGCTCTCATATGTCCTTCAAATGTCCCCTCTGAGGTCTTCCTGGATGTGGGCACCCCCCCACCCCCGCCAGCCCCCAGCGAGTGAGACCTCAGGATTTCTGATTCTTGCCTCTATCCTGAGAGGCTGTTGAGCCCCTGAAGGCAGGGACTGGGTCATCTCCGTGGTCGTGCTGAGTCCTCCATGGTAGAAAAATCACCACCTTGTCCTGTGTCTCTGCAGAACAGGGAAGTTACTCGCTGGAGATTTGGACTTCAAACACCCTGCCCCTCTCTCATCTTCCCCCCCAGGAGCTATGGGGAGGCCCCACATCTTCCGAGCCTCAGTTTCCCCATGAGGAGGGAGGGAATCACAGGATCTCGGAAGAACCTTCCTGAGGCCTCTGGACAGGTCCTGTCATGCGTCATTTGAAAGGTTTCCTCCAGGGAGGCTTATGAGATCAAACGTGTCCAATGGAAAGTTCTTAGTGAATTGGGGAGTGGCCGAAGGGTCAAGCTGGAGGGACTGAAGCCCAAGTCCCATATGGGAGACTGAAGCCAGGGAGGCCTGAGGCTGCAGGAAAGAACATACCTTAGTCCTCCAGCCCAGGTCAGCTCAGCTGTTCCTTTGGCCAGCTGCTGTCCTCAGTAGGGCGAAGGAGGTGGGGAATGAAGGGGGTGGCATGTCCTCTCTCTGGACCCTAAGGTCAGGCAAGGTCGAACGGGGGGTGGGGTGGAGGTGGCAAGGGCTTCTGGCAACCTCAGGCAATACTTCATTTTTGGGGTTCCTGCCCCCAAACTGCATCTACAGTAATTATTGGCCAGCAGAGAACCATGAGCCTGCTAGGTTGGGGGTGGGCTGGGGGAGAGGCCTCTACACCCATCAGATAGGTTCCTGCTTATCCCTTCAGACTAGGACTCCTGCACGAGGACCTGGGTGGGGCTTACTGTCAGGCAAGGCTTGGGGGGCAGGGGGTGGCATAGGAACCCCCATCCCTGCTCCCTTACCCGAAGCCTTGGACGAGCCCTGAATTCCTGCAGAATTCTGCTGATGATTCCCTTGTTGACTGGGCTCTGAGCCCTGAGCTCCAGCCCTCTGCAGGGCACTGAGCTCTGGGGCCAAGTTTGGTGCACGTGGGGAAAGAGGAGACTCAGGTCCAAGGATGGCCCAAAGTGACTGTGCTGGGGGGAGTGTGTGCTGACTGTGCTGACCCAAGCCCCCACCCCACGGTACAGGTATGAAGACTGAGGTCTCCAGAGGGATAGATGCCCCTGGAGTCAGCAAAGGGACCAGGACCAGAACTGGGCCCCCTGCTCGCCCTGATAACCAATCCCTAGACCAGCTCCCCAGATCTGCTTTGGACAGGGCATGATGCTCTGGGGTCCCCTAACCTTCCAACTGTCCCCCCAAAACAGCCTCTCCATCCAACTGAGCTGCGGGCTTCTCAGGCACAGAGCCCCTGACCGTTAGCCCTGACCTAGCACCCTATGAGGCTCCCTGGAGCAGGTGGTCTCAAGTCCGGCTGCTGCAGACAGCTGGGTGCCTGGGGTTGTCCCTCTCCATCTGCTCCAGGCCCTACACTTGGGGGTCCCTGGGTTGGTTTGAGGAGCCACTCCACATTCCTGGGCACCTGTGAGTCTCGGAATCAGCTGTGGTCTCCTCCCGCCCTCAAGGCCAGCCTGATGGGGAGCTGCGTGTTCCCTAGTCATTCCTCTTTCCCCTGTGCCTTCCCTCTGCCTGCTCTGGGGTCCAAGATCTGGGAAAGGAATGGGTCGGAAGCCTTCCAGAAAGTCCTTTCCCACGAGAGCGGAGCCCTGACCCCGTCCTTATCTGGCCCAGTTATGCCAAGAGCAACACAGATGCTAAGGCTCATGAGCCCCAAACATGGGGACGCCGACCTCCCCAGGCCCAGCTGCTCTGCTCTGGCCTCTATGTGTCTCCTGTGAACAGGGTGGGGGTGGGGATGGCCCTCCAGGGAGTGGAGGAGGAGGCAGTGGAATGGTCCCAAACACCTGGATTCACATGTTCACACTCACACACACGTGTGCACTCATACGACCACCCAGCCCTCGCCAGGCAGGCCTGCTGTGGTTCCAGGACTTCTCTGGCCTTGAGCGTCTCTCCTCCCTCCTGGGGCTTCTAATTCCCACCCAGAGCTCATTTTATACCATGAGCTGGAAGGTGTGATGTGTTAGGGGGATGTGCATGCAAAGAGCATGTGTGTGGTTGAGTGCGCTCAGGCATATACAATCTGTGCAAAGGCATCTATATAGCATGAGGATTTATGCTTCAATATGTGCGCACAGCAGTGCGCCTGCTCGTGATCCGAGCCCCCGTGGACCAGGGTTCCTCAGTGTGTGTGTGAGTATGTGTGTGTGTCTGCACGCGCATGTGTGCACATACACACTTCAGTGTGATTCCTGGTGGCCCCCGTGCTGGTTGAAAGGGACCAGGCAGGGTGCAGAGTGTCCGGGAACCAGTGGGTATCTCCAGACAGGCAGGCAGACAGACACACACACAGCACAGGAAGGTTAGCCTGACTGGGGTATCCTCTGAGTGTGTGTGTGTGTGTGTGTGTGTGTGTGTGTGTGTGTGTGTGCGCGCCCATGTGTTGTATTTTAGACATAACCCCACCCGTGGGCGGGTAGATATATAAATACTCACATAGGCAGGTACCGGAATTGACCCTAACTATTCCTGGCTGGGGGCTTGGGCCATTTTTAATGCAGCCCCACACCCCGGGCCACAGAGGGCATTTGTGTGGCCATTGGAGGCAAGGCCACAGCTGGTGTTGGGTGGGGTGGGGTGGGGACAGCTCTGGATCTGGTGAGGCCACCACAGCTAGGTGGGGTCTGAAAGGGGACAGGGAGGGAGGCCCTCCCAACCACCACTGCCTTTTCTGCTGTCATCACCACGGTCACCTCCTTGTCACCCTCCTGCCTTCTTTTCCACCACTGCCATCCCTGTCCCCTTCACTGCCTTCACTTCTGTCACTGTACTATCTGTCCCTGCTGCCTGTACCCACACTTCCTTCCTGCATCTCGCTCAGGTGCCCACTTCTTGTCCATCCTGGGCCGCTTGAGGGTGAGTGACAGGTGAGAAGGAGTCTGCCTCAGACTGTGAGGAGCTGTTGGGGCGAGAGAGCCGATGTGTGCTCTCTAAGTTGTCTGTAGGCTCCGGGAAGCTGCACCCTGCCTTGGGTGCTCCCTTTGTCTCCGCACTGCCTCAGTAACCTTCCCTCCCCTGTTTCTGAGCCTGTCCCCATCTCCGTTTCCGACCCTGTGTCTTGCCTCTGCCATAGCTGGGTCCCCGTCTCCAATTTCTCCACGATGGCTCCGGGGAGCTGGCTCCTCCTCTCAGCCAGCGTGAACTGTTTGCCTGAGACAGTCGGTCCATCCAGTCAAACAACCACCCAATTCAGACTCCTCGTCTGACTGACGGGTTTTTTTTCCCTCTGCTAAATTTACTTGCATTTTTGACTGAATTGGCCATTCAACAGAGGTTGTGTCCACATGCCCCTACCCCGCCCCGTGCCAGCGATGAACAGCCTCCCAGATGGACACGCACACAGAGCCAGGAGCGCTATGCATGCTCATTCACACTTGTGGTCACAGCCTCATGTGACACGCATGAGCACATAGACAACAGACGCCCACGTGATCACGTGTGTTCCCATCCTTGTGTCCACAGTGATGTGTGCGAGCACACACAGATGGCACACAGCTACAGGATCACATACACACGTTGACACCTCATGCCATGGTGACAGTGTCTGGAGGCCCTCAGACCTATTCTGGTGACGCCTTGAAGAAATGGCAGCATGAGCAGAGCCCCCGCCCAGCCTCCTGGGGCAGCCACAGCCCCTCTCCTCCAAGGCCAGCTTACATCACACTCTCCTCCCTCTACCCTCAGCCTGTCTAGGTGGGGTTTCTGGTCATCTCGGGCCACCACCGCTGAGCCCCTGCAAGCCTCAATAGCAGTTCCCAGACCCCGATCCTAAAAGGGGACTCTTTTTTTTTTCTTCCAAGGACAATAAATATTTGCTCTTTGGGAAACTGCTGGTGGGAGAGTACAGGGTTTGGCCCAGTGGCGGGAATGTCCAGGGCAGTTCAGGGAGGCCACAGGCCACGCTGTGGGGAGGGGTGGGACGCCCTCCGGAAGCTGGACCAGCAGGAGAGCCCGGCGGCCAGGGCTGGGCTGTACCTCGCTTTGTTCCCTCTGACCCCAGCCTCGGGCCTTTGTTTTCTCCTTTGCCCAGCACAACGGCACCCCCCTCCTCCCATCCCTCCCATCTCAGACCCCAAACCTCATCCCATGGAGAGCCCCTTTGCCACTCCCACTCACCCTTGTCAACTCCCAACCCCTCTTCCATGCACTCAGGATACCTGGTCCCAGCTTGAAGTCTGACTCTTTGGACTAAATAAGGGGTTCAGTATCCACAGACACATTTCCACTCTACCTCCTTAGACCAGCTACTGAGGCAGGGCAATGCTCCCCAGGCCAGGCCCGTGAAAGCAGAGCATGCACTTCAGACTGGGTCCCTGCAGTCAAGGCTATGCCCTCTTTCCATAAGGGACCAAGCCTGGCCAACAGTGTCGCTCAGCCTGTTCCCCATAGGCACTGGTCCCTGGAGGAGGCTGCCCGCCCACCCTTCCATTCTGCTCAATTGGGCTCCCAAATATAGCGGCCTTGGCCACAGCCGGCCAGGATACCACAGCCCCAAGCGTCAGTCCTGGGCCAGGATCAGAGGGGCAGGAGCTGATTATAGGTCCCTGGGCCAAACCCAGGGCTTGCCTGCCAGCCCGCTGGGCCCTGCCACCCCCACCCCCAGAACCACAGGGTTGGAGCATCTGGTCCCCGTCAGCACAGTGGGCAGAGGGAGGGGCCTGAGGGTTGTGTTTGGCTTGCTGAGGACAGAGTTGTCTGTGTGTGGCGTTGGGGGTGGCGAGAATGGTCTGGGACTCAGGGCAGTGACTGTCCTCTGAACCCAGCATCACTTGGCCCCACCGGTAGCCATTGCACAGATGAGGACACTGAGGCCAGGAGGAGCTAGGACCAGCCTAGGTCACAAGACCATAAGGAGTCCCTGGCTTCCCCTTAGCCACGCCTTCCCATCTTTCAAGTCTTGGGGCTGTGCCTCCAGGAAGCAGGCCACATCCTGTTGGTGGCAGAGCAGCCCTGCTGGGAAGTCCTCCTTAGAGTCAGGCTTTCACCGAAGGCTCTCTGGGTGCGGGGTGATGCAGATGTTCCTCTCCTCTGGGCCCTCGTGGCTGCCTCGTGCCGCCTCTAGCCAGAGTTGCTGGGCATCTCTTGCTCCACTTGGGGCCTCAGTCCCCTCATCTGTGCAGCTGGGCAGGGACGAGTGGCCCTGAGTGGGGTCTGTATTTATGGACACTCAGCATGTGGTGGTGAGTTCACATCTCTGCAGATACACACGTGCCCTTGTGGGTGAGCGGCAGCCCATGGGCCTGCCCACGCCTGGACGGGGTCTCCAGGACCTGCTGCACAGCAACATTTGACCTACTTCTAAGGCTCTGGGTCTGGCCCAGGCCGCGTTCTCGACTCCTCCGGGAAGTGTGGGCCTGCGTCCCAGCCCAGAGGCCATGGGCCAGGAGAGGCGGTCTGGGGCGGGCCAGGGCGGCCTGCAGAGCCTGCGGCCAGGGGGATAAGGGCACATGGGGAGCCAGACCTTCTTCCCTGACTCTGGTTCCTGGGCCCAAGGGATAGCGAGGCCTTACCCATCGCTCCCGTCCCTCACCCGCTCCATGTGGCCACTGTATTCTGAGCTTCCTAAATTGGCTCTGACAGAATGAGGGACATTCCTCATGCCCCTCTGAACATTACCCGGAAGGTCTGCCAAGCATTCACCCCTGCTGTTTGCCAAGACTTTACCCCAACCCTGCCCCACCCTTGTCTACAGGGCAGCAGGCAATGCCAGTCTGGAAAACCAGCAGCCCGTGTCCTGGGTCTGGGGTCTGGGTCTTGGGTCTTGATATCTGGATCTGGACTCTGGGTTTAGAATCCTGGGACCTGGGCCTGGGGTCTGGAGCCTGGGTTTGGAATCCTGGGTTTTGGAGCTGGGTCCCCAGAGTGGGGTCTGGTCCTGAGCTCTGGGTTCCAGGTTCTAAATCTGGGGTTCAGATCCTGAGACCTGAGTCTGGGCTGTGGGTTTGGCGTTCCAGGTTCCAGGTCTGCAGTTTGGGGTCGGGGTTGCGATCCTGAGTTCAGGATCCATAAAACGTGTTCCTATCTCTTCTGCGCCCCCTGCTGGCTGGTCATCATGGTTGCGTCACAGTCTATACCTCCGGGTCACCCCACCTTTTCAGAAAAGGCTGCTGAGAGGACTCTCAGCCAATAGATGGGAGTGTCATGAAGAGCAGGCTTGAGCTGAGGTCGCAGCAGGCAGGCTTAGGTGCAGCTACAGGCTGCATTGCTGTCCCAGAGTGCCCCCTGCAGTCACCAAAACTCTGGTCAGCTAGTCAGCAAGTCCTCTATCTCCCGTGGGTCCACTCCATGGATGGGGTTTGGCAAGGGAGTTCTAGTGCCCCTGTGAGAGGTGAGTAAATTGAGATTTTGGGGACATTTGCTCATCTGACACTTATTGGGTGCCTACTGTATACTGGGCTCTGTTCTAGACTCGGTATATAGCTGCAGAAGAACAAAATTCCTCCTATGCCAGCTGACACTCACGGGGAGGGGGAATGCACATAAGAAACAAGATAACAAAGAAACAAGCCCATTTTAGGGTGTGCAGGGATGGGGAGTCAGGATGAGAGACAGAGCAGATGGAGCAGGTCCAGGGTAGACTCAGGGGGCTTTTTAGAGGAGGTGACATCGCCGGTGGGTCACAAGGAGCAAGTCAGGGCTGGGATCTCAGACAAGGGTACCAGAGGGAAGAAACAGTCTGTGCAAAGGCAGGGGAGACTGGAAAGAACCTAGAAGGAGGCCGGTGCGGCCAGGGGTCCCCTTTATTCATGGGCCCCTCAGAAGTCAGGGCCCACATCTTCCCCAGCATTCCTCTTGGTGGGAGCAAAGGGGAGGGAAAGTGGGGGCCCTCAGAGAGGGCTCTAGAACATGGCGCCTACGAGTCTGCATCAGACGGGGCCACCACTTTGACATTGGTGCTGAAAGATCCGAAGGGGTAGGATCCAGGCCCCTGCCCATATCCCCCGGCTCTCCAGGACCCCCAAGCCCTGCCAGGATCTTGCCTGCTGGGCTGTCATTCCTGAAGGGCATGGAACTCAGGGTGGGTCCTGGGGGAGAGGTGAAAGCCAAGCCTTGGTGTGGCTTGTCTTTGCTGCCCACTGCCCATCCCTCCGTCTGGAAATGCCCTACCCCGCCCCTCCTCTCCCACTCACGGGCTTGCCTACTGAGCGGGGTGACCCCCTGCCTTGCCTTCTGACCTCAACAGCCAATCCTGCTGGCAGCCAAGGGGGCTGGCCCTGGGGCCGCTCAGGCTGACCCTGCAGAGTCCCTGCTGGGGGCTGGGCATTGTTACAGGCTGAGAGTGGTCCTGTGCGTGAGCCCTTGGGGCACTGCTGCTCCTGAGTGCCAGACCTCTGACAGTCAAAGGCCCAGCCCCAGCTTTTAGCTGAGCCCTGGGGAGGGAGTGGCAGATGGCTCTGTGCTTGGTGTCCCACTGCAGGACCACATCTGCCCTGTGCACGAGGAAAAGGCACCAAGACAGCCCTCTCTCCACACCGTGACAGGCAGAGGAAGGGGGCACCGTGTGGCTCTCTGGCTGGCTGCCTGAGCCTGCTTGCCCATCCCGTATCACAGAACTGGGGCCCCGGAGGCCCATGTCACTCACCTACGGCTGTTCGAGCTGATATTGGGTGGTTTCTGAGGGATGGAAGTTGTATGTGAACAAAAAGAGACGGGGAGTCTGGGTGACCCTGTGTCTGTCCTCTGCCCTGGACCTCAGTTTCCCATGGTGAACGAAAGGGGGTTGTAGTGTCATGAACGAAAGCGGTGGTGTCGTGTTGGCCGTGCCTGTGGGTGGTTGGAGCTCCTGTATCATATCCAGAGTCAGTTGTCTTGAGGGTCAGCAGGCCTGGGCAATGGGGCCGCCCAGAGACCTCTCTCTGTGTCCCCCTCTGGCTGTCTTCTCCTCTTGTGGTATTTCTGACTGTCTCTGCGGACCCTTCTCCCACCCCTTTCTTTCTCAATACTCTTGCCAAACATCTGGAAGAAAGTGAAAAACTTGCCTCCCCCCAGCACCGGATGTTGTCAGATTTCCAGATGTGGGGTGTTCTGCCCTCCAGATGAGGGGAGGAATGTGCTGTGTTGCAGCTAGGGGGGGGCCCAGCCCCATCCCTGGACGGCTGTCCCCCTCACCATGAGGCTGAGCAACAGGATAAGATAGACCTGGGTCCAGCAGGAACAGTGGGGGTGCCCAGGTAGAGGCCAGGTGACTCCTCCCCTCAGGGTACAGCCCCAGCTCCACACCTGGGAAATTCCCAGGAGTCTGGGGGTGGAGGGAGGGGCATTGCCTCTGAAGTTTCTATCAAAGGCTCCAGGCACTTAAAAATAACAAGGGACACCTCCTTCCCACCCCCCAGCGCAGACTCCGGGCAAGGAATGGAGCCCAATATGTTTGCAAGATGTCCCGCTCTCGGAGTTCTGTGCCGAGAAGGGCTTTATGCCACTTCACCCTTCCCTGCTCCCCCCATCTCCCCAAATGGTGGCCCAGCCAGGCTGTATTCTGTCACTGCCATTTGCTGAAGGCTGGGCACTCTCAGGTGGGCACTATGGCTAGGAACTGGGGGTGATCATCCTGAGCTGGGCACCAGGGGGAAAACCTTGCCCAGCCCCCTGGGGTCCCTCAGAGAGGCAGACCCTCCCAGGGCCCCCACCAAAAAGGTTGGCAGAGAGAAGCTTGGGGAGCTGGGAGCAGCATCTGGGAGAGCTTCCTGGAAGAGAGGTCAGTGGGGGCTGAGCCTTGATGTGCCAAGCAGAGGAGGGACAGTGGCACTCAGGGCAGAGCGTACAGTGTGTAAAAGGGTCTGGCAGGGAGCAGGACCTGAGGTAAGTGGGGAAAGTGGGTCATAGGGGCTGTAAAGAGAGGCAATAAGAAAAGAGGGTGAAGGGCCGGCTGAGTGGCACGTTGGTTGAGTTGGCTTGGGACGCCAGCTCTGAGCAGCAGGGACCCGGTTCAGATCCCACATAAGGGCCAGTGACACTGCGCCCTCTACAGCTAAGATGCTGAACAACAGCTCGACCTGGAGCTGGGCTGCCATCAGTCGCCGGCAACGGCATAGGCTGCAGTGAAGCTGCAGTGGGCTGCCATAATCTCCGGTGAGTGGCTTCAGCCGGCGTGAGCCGCCATGAGCAGCTGTGAGCGGCCGTCCAGTGGCCGGCGACCGATCTGCCTCACCTGGGAAGAACACAATGATAATACCAACATGGGCCAGTGAAGCGACGTCCTCCACAACTAGACTGAAGAACAAAAGGACAGCAACTTGTCTGTTCCCCTTCCTCGATTCCCCAACGCTGTTCCCCTCCCCCAATTCCACAATAAAATATTAAAAAAAAAAAGAGGGTGAAACCCAGAAACTGGCCTCAGGGCCAAGCAGGTGCTGATGAAGGAGGCCGTGGGGGCTGTTCAGTTGTTGAAATGGTCTGGATGGCTGCCCTTGAGGGAGGGACACCCATGCCACTGCCACTTGGGGTGTTCCCGGAGACCCTTGGGCTAATGGCTGGTACTGCAGCTACGTGTGAGCCATGACACCCACACACAGACACACATAAGCACCCAGACACAAACACACAGAGGCAGCACACAGGACGCCCCCATACCTAAAGGCACCCTGGCAACACACACAGATACACACACCCTCCCACCATAGTTATACAGAGACCCCACATGCATGCAAACATGCTAACACAGAGAGACAACACACGCAGCAGACATTCCCGCCCCCCCCCGCCCCCCAACACAGACACAGACATAGACACCTGGGAATTCCATGCACAGATGGGAAGTTTAACTCAAGAGGTGCCTGAGGTGATTCCAGGCCTTCTGTCCCCAGTGCAACACACAAAACACGCTGGTCCAGCCTCTGCGCCTGTTCAATATATTGACCCGCTGTGGGGCAGTGGGGTCCTGTACGTATGTGTGCGTGTGCATTTGAGGGTGTGCTTGTGTGTTGAGCAGTAGCCTCTCTCCCCCCCTCCCCCCGCCTCCCCAACAGGTGATTGGAAGGAATGGACAGCCCTCCCTCTCCCCCACCCATTCCTCAGCCTGAACAATGCCCTCCCCAGACCCCAAAATAGCCCCTGAGCCTGGCCAATGTCCTTTTATGGCCCTGTCCCTATTGTGCACTGTGGGGGTGGGGGTGAGGGCATGAGGTGTCCAGGCAGAATAAAGGCCAGATGAGGGAGGCTCACCTACCCTGTTCCCTACTTCCTTCTCTTCACGTCCTTCTCTGTGCTTACAGCCCTCATGGCCCCCAAAAAGCCAGAACCCAAGAAGGACGAGGCCAAGGCAGCCCCTAAAGCAGCTCCAGCTCCAGCTCCAGCTCCAGCTGCCTCTGAACCTGAGCGCCCGAAGGAAGTTGAGTTTGATGCTTCCAAGATCAAGGTGGGTATGGGAGCTAGGTTTTGACCGGAAGGGCAGGGCAGGTAAGTGGATCCCATAGTGGACCTAGCCAGTGTTAGGTCCGGCTTTAGAAAGTGAGCAGTGAGCTGAAGCTAGAAGCTTCTGTGTGGAGGTCAGACCAGCCCTGGGGGCTTCAGGCACCAGGAGGGCTGCAGCAGAAGGGATGGTGGGCAGACATCAGCAGGACTCCCCCGGTGCTGCTGAGGGAATGTCTTTTTGGTACATCCGTACCCTTCTCGCTGGACCTCACATCCTTGGGGAATCCTGGAGCTGCCTGCCCCCTACCCTGCAGCCAGGCAGGGACCCTCCTTATCCAGCTGTGGGGTCTCAAGTCCATGTCAAGTGCCCCAGGGTAGATGGGGTGGGGAGTAAAAGGAAGCGAGGCCCCTGCCCAGGCTGGGTCACACACCCCTGCCAAGGTGCCTGAGCCCCAGAGCTGTGAGGGCCTCAGCTTTTAGGTGGGGAAATCGAGGTGCAGGCTGATAGGTCATGCAGGAAGCTAGTCTCAGAGCTGTGACCAGTGGCCCCAGGAGCCCTTCCCTGGCTAGGAGTCTTTCTCAGAGTCTAAACTTGGAGAGCGTGCCATGACTCCCACCGGTGGCATCTGCATAGCGGCACGCACCCTGTGACCTGCCTGTTCCTTGTTCTTGGCTGGCCCCCAGCCACTGCGGCCCGGACTGCTGGCTGAGGTGGAGCCACCCAGCCCCTCATGGCTCCCACAGGCCCAGCAGGACCTGCGGCCCACCTGCACGGATCCAGCCCCTGACTGATTTGGGAAGCAGCTATCTTGTCCCTTGAGACACGGGTTCAAATTCCTTCTCTGCTCTGAGACTTGATTTCCTCAGCTGTGGAATGGGACCACGCACAGCAAGTGCTCCCTGGATTTGGCTCCCTGACCCCCGACCACCCCCAGGCCCCAGGCTTGTGTCCCATAGCACCCCCTGGTGAGGGTCCAACCACCCTGGGCCCATGGTGGCATTGTCCAGTCTCACTGGACCTGAAGTTGTCATACATTTCCCTCCAAGAGGAGGCAATAGTGAGGCCCCTCGTGTGTTACCCTTGCCCCTGTCCCTCAGTTGGCTGCTGAAGGGCAGGAAACTGCCAGGAGCCCAGGGAACCTAATGTCAGCAGGCTTCCTGGTGGGGACAAAGAGCTCTGGGGAGCCAGAGGGGACCACCATGGCCGGGTATCTGTCTCAGCAGTGTGCACTATGGAGGTTAGCGGGGCCCCGCGGGAGCAGCAGTGAGCGAGATGCTGGTCAGGTACCCCTCCCCCAAACTCCTTTCCCTCCTGCGACCTTGACCTTGGGGCAAGTGACTGCGGTGATAAAAATAGAAGTGGTATCGGGTGAGGAGGGGGAGACGAGGGGGAGACTGGCTCCCAGGAGGCCTTCTGACGGCAGGTGGCCCTGATGTGGCCTCAGCAAACACTCTACCACCTTTGCTCCCTGCTGCGCTGTGTGCAGGGCGGGGGCGGGGCTGCCTTGGGCTCACGAATGGGGGTGCGTAAGACCCAGGTGTAGGTAGGGCCATGTGAGTGACAGTGCCCAGCCTTGAGGGCTCTGTGAGGGGCAGACAAATACATGCATATACACACATGTGTAAAGACACATACATGTACCAGTGTCAGGGCCTGGGTACGCGAAGACCCAGGGCTCTCAGGTCAAACAGGTGGGGACAGGTAAAGAGGCAGGAGGGTGGCTAGGTGGACATCAGGGCAGTGGAAACGCATCCTGGATGGGGACATGTTAGGGCAGCAGAGCGCGTAAAGCCTGGGCTGGCCACAGAGTCACCAGGAAGCCTGGCCCCACCCTCCGAGCCGGCACTCAGAATCTTTGGGGTCTCCTTTCAGATCGAGTTCACACCGGAGCAGATTGAAGGTGAGTGGGGGTCTTGCGCCCAGGGGCTGCAGGGTTGGGCCTGGGGTCCCCACTCTGAGAGTCCTGCCAGCAGTGTGGGTGAGTGGGGTGGGCTTTCTCCTGGAGGGTCAATAGCGCCCTCCTTCTCCCGCCAGAGTTCAAGGAAGCCTTCATGCTGTTCGACCGGACACCCAAGGGTGAGATGAAGATTACATACGGGCAGTGTGGGGACGTCCTGAGAGCGCTGGGCCAGAACCCCACCCAGGCCGAGGTGCTCCGTGTTCTGGGGAAGCCAAAGCAGGAAGGTTGGTGCACCCGGCCTGAGATCTCTCCATTACGCCGATCCCTGGGGAGACCACCAGGGTAGGCGGCCATCTGTGGTGGGACAACGCAGAAACCTCCCTGCTGTGCACTGTCCTGACATCCTCCCATTGTCTAGATAAGGACACTGAGGATGGTCTCAGGTGACAATGATAAGGTGATGAGCAGTGACGATTCGCTGTATCCTCTGGCCCCATGCTGATGTGCCAGACCCGCTGGTCATCGGGCGCTGATGAGTGCTTACTAGCTTCAGTGGCTGGCATGAGGGTGGGCCAGGGGATCCCTGTTCCCCTCCTCGCCTCCTCAGCACCTCTCTGTGGGTCAGGGCCAGCTTGCCTCACCACAGTGGCCGAAGGAGTTTGCCTGCTTTGTCCCAAGGAGGAGTGAGTCCCAAGTCCTCGCCACAGGTTTAAAAGTCCCAGGGAAGGCCTCTATTAGCCCAGCTGCTCCTGACCAATCACAGGTGGCGAGGAAGGTGGGGTCAATAAGAAAATGACACTAGCAAAGACTGTTTCCCAAAAAAAGGAACAGAAGTGCTATCCATAGCCCTCTGTGGTGCCATTGCAGCAGCTCTCCTTGTGAACAGTAAAGGCTACGTGGAGGTTGCATTTCTCAATTGACTGTCAAGTGCCTTGTGATGGTGGAGTGCTTTGTAAATGGCAAGCTGGTGTAGAGTGCTTTGGAGACTGTGTAAGGGCAATAGCTCCTCGTTATGGGGCCCAGGGGAAGGGCGTGTCCCTCCTGCCCCTCAGAGCCTGGGACTTGGGACCATCTCTCCACAGAGCTGAACACCAAGATGATGGACTTTGACACATTCCTGCCCATGCTCCAGCACATTTCCAAGAACAAGGACACGGGCACCTATGAGGACTTCGTGGAGGGGCTGCGGGTCTTCGATAAGGAGGGCAACGGCACGGTCATGGGCGCTGAGCTCCGCCACGTACTGGCCACACTGGGTGAGGGCAGCCTCCCCCACCTCCACTCTTTGTTCCAGTCATCCTGGGAGAAACCACTCTGTCCTTCCCCAGGCCTGTATCTCATTTGAAATGGAGAGTGACACAGTCAAGGTGCCTCTATGGCAGGCAACAGAAATGTGGGGGATTTAGAAATTTAGGTGGGGAATCAATGAAGTGTGTTGGTGTAGCTCACAGAATGGAAGGGGGATGGGAACAGCTCTGGGGACAGGGTGGAGCAAGGTGGTACATCCAGGAGGATCAACTCAGCCCTGGTGTTCATTGCCTCAAGGTCAAGATTCAAGGCTATGTCATCTGAGTGGCCAAGTAGGTCACGTTCCAGCCTCTTTGGCATCCCGACCCCACTGTCAGGTGCCTGGCTAGCAGGGGCGTCCCCTTCTCAAAGGGACTTTTTCCTACAGCAAATGTTTATTGAGCACCTACTGTGTGCTTAGGCCTGTGAAAATTTCTAGGGTTATATGCATGCAGCTGGGAGGTGGAGGGGGCTGGAAACTGCAGTTGGCATTCTGGTGAGGGAGACCAGCACAGCACACACAAAAGCACAGAAGCAGCAAAATGTCTAACTTGCCTGGGGAACGGTGGTGGTGTCTCTTGGTCCCTTCCACAGTCATCCCCCGAGGTTCCCAGCTCTGCCCAGCCTATCGAGGGCAGAGGACGATACGTACTGGTGACTTGAATACCAAGATGGTACTGTTATGGGCAGAGCCCAGGATCGGAGGGGGCACCAGGCCTTCACCTCAGGCCCTGTACTTTTTGACTTGTCACTGATTCTCCTGGTCTCAGAAATGGGGGTTATGGCCAAGGCCTTGTAAGCAATGATGGTTATGCCAACATGAGGTGTGGGAATACTGGAGAGGCAGACCTGCTATCCAGAGGGGCTCATTGTGTCCTCCTACCCTTCGCACCTCTGGACGGTGCTGACTCAGTCTCCCACCCTCACCAGGTGAGAGGCTGACAGAAGATGAGGTGGAGAAATTGATGGCTGGGCAAGAAGACTCCAATGGCTGCATCAACTACGAAGGTGGGCTTAGCAGGGCAGGAAGACTTCTGGGGGGACATTGGGACCCTAGATTCCTACCCTTGGCTCCCCAGGGCTGAACCCATGCCACGCACTCTCCCTTTCTTTCCAGCATTCGTGAAGCACATCATGGCCAGCTGAACTTCTCACCGCAGGTGAGACCCCAATTCTCTTCCATGCCTGCTGTCACCTTTGCCACCTCTGCCGCTCTCAGCCTTGCTGTCCCCCCTCATGCCTCTGTCATCCAAATCCCTGTGGCCACCACCCCATCTCCACCTACTCCAGTTCTCAGTTGACATCCTGCTGTCTTGCTCAACCCCCCATCCACCGTAACCTGTGACCCCTTTGCTCTCAGGGAGCCCAGGGGAGGCCATGCTGGGGACAGCTCATCTCCCATTCATGATGTTGACACCAGTGGCCCAGAGTTGTGAGAAGGAGGGGAATGCACCGAGACTCCTGCACCTGCTCTTCTGTACAGCCCTGCGGATGTCTCTGCATCACTGTCATCTCCTGCCCCATCAGGCTGCCCTCACCTGCGACTGCATCTCTGTCCCCACCCCTTGGACCCCATGAATAAAAGCCATCTTTTCATCCTCCCTTGCTTCTTTTTCTCCTTCCTGCCTTCCCCCCCCCCTCCCCCCGCTCCCCTCCTCCTCTCCTTCCGTCTTTCTTTCCTCTCTGGCCCTTTGGTTGACTTCTAGAAATGCTATGAGCCACACGTGGCAAGCCCTGGACAAAACAGAGGGAGTCATTTTGAAATGCTGCTCACCTGATCAAAACCCCCATCAAAACTCATCCGATCAAAACTGTCCCATCTGGTGTGCCAACACTGTGAGCCTGCCCACCGGGACACTGAGGTAGGAGCAAGGCTGAGCTCGGAGGGGCCTGGCCGCCTTCCCTTGTCCTGCCAGTCCTTTGCCCCGTGCTGTGGCCCCAAGCACAGAGATGCAACTGGAGCCTGAGAACTCCATCTGAGGGGTCTCTTTCCATGACCAGCCATCAGGGAACCATGGGGCACTGGCCCAGAGCCACTCATATCATACATGGGGAAACTGAGGCCCAGAGCAGAGAATGACTTCGCCTGAGTCACACTGGGAATGGGTGGCAAGGCAGGAGTTGACTTTGTCCCTAGGCTGTCAGAGCTGAAGAGGCCTTAGACCTCTTCTTGACTCAGATGGGGAAACTGAGGCACTCTGCCTGCGGCGTGGCTCTGCCTGAGGAAAAGGCCTTGCTGGAGCAGCATCTGGGGTCTACCAGTGGGTTCCTCAGCCCTGGGCTTTGTCTGCAGTCCCAAGGGTGCAGTGACGGGAGGAGAGGCACACATCTCTGCAAACACCTGCGTCACTGCCACGTCCTGCTCTGGGCCAGGCCCCTGTCTTTCCCGCTCCTCAGAACCCAGTGGGGAGAGTGAGCGGAAGCTTTCTGGAGGAGGTGACACACACGGTGACACACAGGTTTGATGGGGGAGGAAGAGCAATGCCCTGCAGAAAGGCTGGAGGCTCTACAGCAGTGGTTCTCAACCTTCCTAATGCCGCGACCCCTTAATACAGTTAGTTCCTCATGTTGTGGTGACCCCCAACCATCAAATTATTTTCGTTGCTACTCTATAACTGTAATTTTGCTACTGTTATGAATCGTCATGTAAATATCTTTTTGTTTTCCGATGGTCTTAGGCGACCCCTGTGAAAGGGTGGTTTGACCCCCAAAGGGGTCGCGACCCGCAGGTTGAGAACCGCTGCCCTAGAGATAGGAGGTGTGGGGAGATCAAGGCTCAGAGTGGGGAATGGGCCACTCAGGGCGGGAAGCAGCCACAGACCAGGAGGACCAGGAGGTGAGGGCAGCCCCATCAGGGAGCATGTCCGTGGCCTCATGTGGACGCGAGTGCATCTGCTTGTGTGAGAGCGGGTTCTAAGGTGTGCACCTGCCCCAGGGAGCCATGCCGGCATCTGAGGCCCTAAGATGGGAGCAGAGAAGCAATGGAGGCTCCGTGGGAAGGGGTTTGGTGTGTGCTTTGGGGAGATGTTTTATCAGCATCACTCTGGCTGCTGGGTGAAGAACAGGTTGGGAGACACCAGCAGAAGCAGGGAAACCAGTTAGGAGATGGGGAGAAGTGGTCTGATTTCAGGTCATTTAAAAAATATTCTCAGCAACATCTCGGGCAAATTGTGAGGCTTTCTGGCTTCTTTCCTTATCTAAACGTAGTCCACTCCAGCCCCAGGTCTGGTTCAGGGGGAGGGGAGGGGCAGTGATCTACCCTTTCATGGTGTTTAGTCCGGCTGGCTGGTGGGGCAAGGAACAGAGGCACCTATGGCTTCACTGTGGTGGCCTCGGCTAGTGGGGGTATCGCCATGTGCATGTGTGACCTTGCACCCTGGGTACCCTCCCTGGCCAATTAGTGGCTGAGGACCCCTTTAGAGTGAGCAGGACCGCCCTCTGGCCCCAATCAGGGCAGGGAGCGATCTGACGTGGCTATCCTTCTGGGCAGCCCCCAGCTCCTGTCTGTCCCAGCCACCTCGCTCCTGGTCACCAAGCCCAGAACTGCTGAGCTCCCCTTCAAGTCTCCAGGGGCCACAGAGGCCTTGGTGGTCCCAGCCGTTTCTTCCCGGGGATGTTTACCTTGAGCTGGAGTCCCATGGGCAGGGATCGCCCTGTTTTCCAAGTTCAAATATGTCCTGTGTCCCAGGGGATACATGTTCTGCTCTCTTAAGAATATCCGTCCCTGGGCTGGCCGAGTGGCGCGATGGTTAAGAGCTGGCTTGGGACGCCAGAGGGCCCCGGTTTGGATCCCACATATGAGGGCCAGTGACACTGCCCTCCACAGCTAAGATGCTGAACGACAGCTCAACCTGGAGCTGGGCTGCCAGTGAGTTGCCAGCGACGGCGTGGGCTGCAGCCCCTGTGGCAGTGGATTGCCATGGGCTACCATATGTAGCCAGCAGCCAGCGTGAGTGGCCAGCAGCCGCCATGAGCGGCCGTCCAGAAGCCAGTGACTGATCTGCCTCTCCCGGGAAGAGAACAATGATGGTGCCAACTTGTGCCAGTGAAGCGACATCCTCCACAACTAGACTGAAGAACACAACGACAGCAACTTGTCTGTTCCCCTTCCCCCAATTCCCCAGCGCTATTCCCATCCTCCTAATTCCCCAATAAAAATCTTAAAAAAAAAAAAAAGAATATCCGTCCCACCTCCAATGTCCAGGATGGTCCTACAGTGCCCCCAGTGGTCCCCCAAACATGCCCTCCTCCTTGCAGGCCCCCTAGTTCACTTGGCTTGACTGGCAGTGGAAGAGGGCCTTCCAACATGCCTCTGAGACCCTCTGTAGCCCTCCTACCTGTCTGCCTGTGTGGACTGAGAGGGGATGGTCTGGGGAGGGGGGTGGCTGGTGGGGGCAGAGGTGGGGCTGTTGTGTCTGAGAGCTCATGTGGGGCTGTTTGTTCCCGTCCGTGAAGGCTCAGCTCCACATACGGATTGTCTCTGTCCTAGCCATGGCCACGTTGCCACTCTGGGGCCATTGGTTATGTGGCTGTGCTCACCACATGTGGGCTGTCGTTTGGGGCCTTGGGTCATTGGCTGAAGGTTGTCAGATTGTTAGAGTGGGTGGGGCGGAGAAACCTAGAGGGTGGAATTCAGCTGCAGGGATGAGGGGTCCCCCCACTCAGCATCTTCCCACCTGCGCTGGCTGGTGGACTGTGTGTATATTTCTTTGTGTTTGTGTGTGTGTGCATACTCGTATGTCCACAAGTGTGCCTGTGAGTGTGAGTGCCCATGTGTGTCCACCTGTGTATGCATGTGCCCATCTGTCTGTGTGTACGTGCCCACGTGTGTGTGTGTGTGTGTGTGTGTGTGTGTGTGTGTGTGTGTGTGTCTGAATGTGTACGTGCTGGGGTGCTCTGCTGAGTCAGTCCTGGGACTGAGCAGGCGGCACTGCCAGCCAGGCTGTGGCCTCCCCACAGTTGCATAAACACTGGTCCCAGCTCCCCCCTCAAGCAGGGTGGTCCAGCCTGTGGCCCTGCGGCTGGTGGAAAGGGATGGGAGGGGTCAAGGGGTTTGCCCTCCTGTCAGCCTGGTCCCCTCCACGCCTCAAGTGTCAGGTCACATGTCCTGTGACGCTGGGATCTCTCTATTCCTCACTTTGCCCATCTGGCCTCAGGCCTGATCTCTGAGCTCTCTCTAAGGTGACAGGATTATTCACCTCTCCAGTCCTGGGCTAGCCTGAACCAAGGGTCAGTGGGGCCAGAGGGTTGAGGACCAAGGGCAGAATTCAGCCTCAGGACCCCAGAACTGACCGTCCTTTGTCTGCTCTGACATCCCTGCATGGCTACCCATGGCCCTTGGCAGCCTGCCACACCCTGCATCCTCTGTCCAGACACCATCCACGGGGATACTGGGTACTGCTGGATCATGGAGTAGACAGCACTGAGTAGGGCCCAAGAGGGAGGAAGTCAGGCCGGGTCTTGAAGAAATCAAGTACTGGAGAAAAATGTTACCAGGTCACCAGAAGGAAAGAAATCAGACTGTGGGTATGAGAAACTGGTCTTCAGGACTCAAAGCACTTAAGGGCAAGAGGGGCCTACCCGATAAAGATCTCAAGAGAAATCAAGGGGTGGAATACAAGGGTCCACGTAATGGAGTGTATGAAATCAGAGAGGGTGTGGAGATGAGGTGGGAGCGGGGAGGAGGGCAAAAGAAATTGGGCCGCAGTGTGACAGGCAGCCCTCATGTTGCATAAGTGGGTGCTTGGGTGTGCCAGGCTGGAGTGCTCTGCTGTTGGTCCTGAGGCCTTGGGTGGAGGGGAGCGTTAAGAGGAAGGGACAAGGACAGCCCACACCCCAGGGAGTGCTGACCCAGTCATCTCAGAGAATAGCAGGAACACTCCGGAACTTGAACCCTGCGACCTAGCACCGAAGTGACTGACTCCCTGGGGTTCTCCTAAGTCTCTTCCAACAAGCCCCGGGCCCGCCCTTGCCCACGTTTGGGGGTTATTTGTTCCCGCCTTCCCAAAGCCACACAATCCTGGTTTGCCCAGATGCTGACAGAGCACAACTGGAATGTGGAGTGTGTGTGAGTGTGTGTACACGAGGCTCCCCAGGGCCGACCGCCCAACAAGCCCCTCCAGTCTCAGCAGCCGGGGCCCCGTGGACGGGGAATGGCCTAGAAGGTCAGGGCTGGAAGGGCCCGTGCCTTCCCCTTCCTTCCTAGTCTGGCTGAGGACACCGTTTTCTTCCAATCCTTGTTCCCTTCTCTGGCCGCTGGGTACCGCACATATCCACTGAGGCTTTGGTGAGAATGGCTGCGTCAGAGCCGTTCTGGAGGGCTGGGGGCATGGGGTAAGGCAGCTGGAAGACTCTGGAACTCCAGAGATGGGGAGACAATGCCCCCTGGGGAGTCTCAGTTCTTGGCCTACTTTCTGATTTTTATACTTTGGTCCAGCTGAACACGATCACCCTGCTTTCCCCACCATTCCTGTCCCCCGGGTCTGGAGGCCTCTGTCTTCGCTCCTCTCAGCGTCTCTTCCATCTCACCCCCTTCCTGATCTCTTTCCCTCCCTCCCATGGTAGGGTGACATCCTCAGCTCCCAGCTAACTGGGATAGGTAGTGAGAACTCTGTCCTGATGGGTGTGCAAGTAGAGGGAACCAATTCCAGTCAGCAAAGCTGAAGAACTGGTTCTTGCTCTGGTAGAGATTGGAAGCACTTGGGCCTCCCCGAGGTTCAGGGCCCAGCCTGTGACAATATCCAAGAGTTTTCATGAAAGAAAACTAAGACCCATGTTGTGTGTTTTTCATGAAGCTCAATTTATGCATCTTCAAGGCCTGCCTGTCTTTCTTCTGAGATCACATCCTCCTTTTTTTTGCCTTGAGAATATCTTTTTGTTTACAAAACAATGGTGGTGGTAGCTGGTGGCTGCTGTTTTCCAAGTCTTTACTTGGCAAAAAAAGACCTTACAAGTCAATTTTTAAGTTTTGAGGAAATCTCACAGTTTGTTGCAATCAACATCTTCTCAAACTCCTGGGTGGAGACCCTTGAATGAGGCAGATCTTTTCCAGGCCCAAGACTCATTTGAATCAACCCATTCATTCATTCATTCATTCATTCATCCAGCCAGCCACCCATTGTGTAATTATCAGGTGCCAACCGTGCTTCATCTGAGATGACTAACAGAGGCCCAGCCCTGCCAGTTGAAACGAGTGGGGAGCGGAGACTTGACAGGGGCAGCGTACGTGAGCCCTTGGGACGAGCAAGTACTGGTGAGGTCAGGGTTGGGGTGTGTGTGTGGTGGGGGCACATAGGTGAAGATGCCTCAACTCCCTTTGTTGGAGTATCTGGGATCCTGAAATTCCAAGTGTCCCCAAGCTGCTGGTTGCTCATACCTGTCCCCACCTCTACAGCCTGCCCCTGGAGGTGGGAAGCCAGTGGCAGTGACCTAGGTGTAGCACAGGGGGTGGGAGTGGCTGCTGTGGCAGGAAGGTAAACCATTCGACGGTTTCTGGCCCAAGAAGAGAAAGGCTCAGGAATAAGAGAGGGAAAGCTGGGTACATCCCAGGAACTTCAGGGGGCATGGGCTGCACTGAGTGGAGGGGCCCTGGGCTGGGAGCCCCCAAGAGGGTAACACCCCCAGATCCCACAGCTCTAGGTGGAGACAGCTCTGGGCCAGCCAGTAGCTGTTCCCTCTCTCAGAAACGCAGGCTCTGTGTAGCCCGTGCCACAGAGGGTGCCTTCCTTGTAGTAAGGGGGCCTTGGGGTAGGTCTGGAGAGTAGAGCTGGAGGTATGGGCAGGCCCTGGGGCCCAGGTTTTGATGTAGATGGTGAGAGCCCTCCAGGGCCACATCACAGGACACATCCTACCTGTCTGGGCACCTGAGGATCCAGTCCAGCCCCATGCCAAGGGTGGACATGCCTGGGTGTAGGGTCAGCAGGGGCAAGATGGTCACAGAATATCAAGAGTGACCTCCAAACTCAGTCTCCAGCACCCCCACCTGGACGCCTGCCTCAGATTCCCCTGTGGTCAGAGTCCCTCCTGTAGGTGGATGGTCCCAACCCCTGCAGGCTGCTTTCCACCACGCAACCCTTTGAGTAGGGCCCGGGTCAGACCCCATGTAATTCATCAGGACACAGTGATTGCACGTCTATTGTGCCCCCAGCACTTCACCAGGTGCCAAGACACTGCAGTGACCCAACAAAGAAAACGCCTTGGCCAGGTCCTGCTCTGGCCTTGGCCCAGCTCCCAGGTCTTCTGTCCTGTGCCTTGGCCTGTGCTGCCAGGTCTGTCTAGCTATCCCTAAGTGACAGAGGAGGGACCCCTACTCCCATTCACCTGGAGTGGGCACTGTGCCTGCCAGCCCCAAACTCTGACCTTGAATTGGGCAGGAAGGGGCCTCAGACACCTGGGCTGACCTCTTTTCCAGGGCGAGTCTGACGAGCTGCTGCTTGCTTGAACACCCCCAGCAACAGGGAGCTCATCGTCTATTGAGGCAGCTCTCTGATGTCAGGGGAAAAATCTGCCCCGGGCCTCTCTAGTTCTCTGAAACTCCGAAACTGGGTCCTTAGAACTGTTTCTCCTCACCCCTGGCCCCTTAGGGGTCCACTAGGCTGACCCCAATCCTGCTATTTTCTAGGTTGATCCCTTACTCCAGGATGGGCTTTGCCTCTGTAAAACCACTGAATCATTGGGGGCTCAGTTTGTTAGGGCTCTGAGCAGGGCAGAGACCCTGAGAACTGTCCTAGCACCTGCTCCAGGAGGGAGGAGACAAGGGCTCACTCTGCACTGTAGAGGGGGGCCCTGAGGTCACCCGCATGGAAGGTGGATCAGACGGGGCGAACAGAGGCAAGGAAGGCAGTGTTATGGGAGGATGATGGGGGGCAGGACACAGGAGGATCCAAGATTGAGGGGAGGTGAGTTCAGGTGCAGCCTGGAGGGAAAGTCCCTGCAGGTCACCCCGGGACTCTAGCCTGGGCCTCAGTTTCCCTCCTGTGCTGAGCTGGATGTGTGGGAGCCTCTGGTGTTCTGAGCCCTGGAGAGGGCCCCTTCTGGTCTCTGAGCTTTGGGTTGGGGGCGGTTAGGGGAGGTGACAGCTGCTTTGAAATGTGGAGAATAATAAAGCGAGGAATGTCTGAGCTCAGGGGAAAAAATAACCCCCACGGGCCTCCCACCCAGGGAGGAGTGTAATGAATTAAGTACAGGGAGGCATGTTTCATGTGGGGTGGGGGAGGCTAGAAGTCCCCTAATGAGAAACAGGGTCCTGGGTGGGGCCACCAGGGGCTGGGGGTTTGGGGCCATCTGACCCGACCCTGGGGTACCCTCACTGCCCAAAGGCTTCCTCTCAATCTCCCTTTGCCTATATGTGGAGGGGTGGGGGTGCTGTCCTACCTCAATGCTGACGTCTGATCCCAGGCTGCACCCTAGTGCTGGCCTCGAAAGGTCAGAAAGGGGAGAAAGTGTGGCTGACTGGGAGGAACCATCTCCTCATTCTGACCCTTCCTTAAAGCATTTACTGAGCACCAGCTGTGGGTGCCTACTGCGAGCAGAATGAGGGGGCCAACGCTGCCCCCTGCTGGACTGATCAAACCTGCAGCCCTGTCCAGTAGCCTCTGACCAGCAAGTCCCCAGGCCCCAGGCCACCTCCTGCTTCCACTGCCTCTCCCCTCCTCTGCCAATCCCTCTGCCCCAAGTAGTGTCACCCTCCCTTCCAGCCCTACCTTCCTGGCCCCAGCTCTGTTCCCTTCTCCTCATCTCCCTGAGACTTGGACATTTGGGTCAGGCCCTACCCTTCCAGTCCACGGGTCTGGGGGAATCTGGCTTTTTTTACAGGTCACCTCCCCCTACCTCTTGTCTCTCCCTCCCCCAACAACACCCCCACTCCCAGGTCTTCACTTGTGCTCTTCTGTCTCTCTTATCCACCTGGTGAACCCCCATTCATTTACCCGCAAGGCTGTTTTCTAAAAACCCACCTCTTGCCAGAGGGGCCCAGGAAACAGTGGGTGAGTAATGAAACTGTTAGCAAAAGGGCAAATTCTCAGCAAGGGAGCTGGAGAGGGGTGAAGACAGGTAGGGGTGTTTCTAGGGCTCCCCAACGATCCTGACCTTCCAGCCTCTGCTGGCTTGGGGCAAGCTCCCACTCTATTTTTAAGAAGTCTGGCCTGGGACTTGGAACTCCTTGAAATATTCTCCCCCACCGTCCCTTCTCTCCCCCACTCACTTTAATTAAAACCATTGTTTTTCAAGCACATGTTAATTAAAAAGCAAACATGTTTTGCTAAGTAATTTCGAGGCTCTGGTTATGCAAACCAGAATATTCCAGTTAAAAACTTCCTCACCCAGCTTGCCCCAGTGTCTTGGGAGCTGAGGACCCTGGTGGCTACATCCAGGTAGAAGCACATCCCTTCAGAGCTTACACTTCCTGGAGAGGCCAAGCCAGGGCATGGTGCCCGCTTTGTCTCACAGGTGTGACCGGTGTGCAGACACAGGGACCTAGATTCCTAGCAAGCTCAGCACTGCCAACCCTCTGCAAGCATGTGCTTTGGGCCCTCAAAACAATAGTTGGTAAGGAAGGGTGATAGACTCACGTGCCCCATCCCGCAGCCAGGGTCCTTGTCTCAGAGCTGTGAGGTGAAAGGAGGGTGGGAGAATGACAATTCGAGCCCAGCTAGGAAGACTGATGGGCGCTGGGTGGCCAGGGCCACCTCCAAGGTCTCTGGCACAGCCGAGGCTATGGCTACCCAAAGCTGGAATAGTTGTGTCCCTGAGGTTAGGGCCCAAGGTGAAGACCAGCCTGATGGGTGGGTAGGTGGGTGTGGCTTGGGTACTTTGAGGCACCTGCTCCAGCCCCAGCTCCCCACTCCATGCCTGGTGATGGCCACAGTGCCATGTCACCACTCTGGCTCCTGGCCCTGGGAGTCCTGGAGCCTCTGAGGCCCTTCATACCCTGGGCAGCTCTCTCAGGGCCCACTGCAGGGAGCCGGGACCCCTAAGACAAAGGGTTCAGTGATCTCCAGCCCCATCTGCTAGGAGCTTCTATACACACAAGGACACAGGCTCAGGGGCAGGGAGCCAGGAATCCCAGCCTTGTGCCACCGGGTCGGCCCTCTCCCTCCTCTGCACTTGGCCTTCTTTTCTGTAAAATGAGAAGTATGTGCTGGGATGTGTGCAACTTATTACACGCAGTGTTTTCCCCATGGGGACGCACACACCCTCACCAGCCGCGATGCAATGTGACACATCGCGACACATGCTGGCGGCCGGCTTCCAGGGCTCAGCCTGCACTGGGCGACGCGCCAGTGACACACACACTGCCGCCTCTCCGCTCACACCCACATCCCGGGAGGAGTCGCTGCTCCCGCCGCGCGCCCCCGGCCGGCCCGCGGCGGCGCTTCTGTGCTCCGTTCCCCTCGCCGCGCCGGGAAACCGCAACGGGGCGGGCCGGGATGAGCTCACGCTACCGCCCGCCAGGCCGCCCAGGCCTAACTCGCTCCAGATGCCGGACGGCCGCGCGGCCCGCGTCTGCGCCGGGAGGACTGCCCTTGGGCGCCCCTGCAGGGCGCTACGCCGGGGCGCCAGGAGCGGGCGGGTGGGCAGCTCCGGAGGGGCTGGGGCTGGGGGCTGGGGGCTGGCTGGGGGCTGCCCACCCCGGAAGGGGAGGGCCTCAGCCCCCCAGCTCCGGCTTTCTCTTAGGCTCCGCCCACTGCTTGGTTTCGGAGTTCGGGACTTGGTGGGGGTGGGGCGTCTCCGTGAAGTGTCTCCGTGAAGGCTCTCCTGCCTTCCCCCGCACGGCTTCCAGGTCACAGCCCGCGCGACCTCTCCCCTGTGGGCTCAGCACCATGTGCTGTGTGGCGGTTGCCTCGCGATCTCCCCCTCCTCTCCCCGACCCCCGGTTTCCGGGGACGCCCGGACCCCACCACCAGGTACTGCAGCTGGAGCCTCCCGCCTGAGTGGCCCTGGCCAGGCCCTGCCCACTCTTGTTCCTCTCGGAACAAACACTCTAGTTTCTACTGGGAAAGCAGCAGGGGCCTGACCACCGCCTGTTTTTAATCAGGAGCTGGTATTTCCCCGAAATCGCGGGCCCGTGGCTGACCTCACGGGGATGACGGCTGGCCCTGGGCCAGGGGGCGGGAGCCGAGCCGGCTCCTGAGTGAGCCCCTGCTGCCTGGCCTTGCGGAGAAGTCAGCAGAGAGGAGGGCCTCTGGTTTCTAGTCCCAGCTCAGCTGCTGGCTCATCCAAAAAGCTGTCCATTTATCCGTCTGCTGTGTTGTGTGCCCTGGACCCCTTCTCAGCCTTGCCCAGGGCCCGCTTTACTCCTGCCTCTTGTGATTCTGGCAAACCGCTCAAACTCTCACCTTGCATTTCCTCCATCGTGGGATGGGGCTGCTTGGGATTAGAAAGGGGACCAGTGAGGGAGAGCAGATGGACCCGAGAAACAGTGATTTCCAGAGGGCGGGAGGAGGCGACTGTCGGGAGCCCAGGGTCCAGGGATCAGGCCCTGGGCTTCCTGGGACAGGCTCGGGGAGGTAGGAGACGCAGCAGGCAGGTAGGCAGGCGGTGGGCCTGTCAGGTGGTTGGCAGATTCTGTTTGTCCTCTCTGGGGGCCTGCACTTTCCAGGTGCTTGCAATCCCTCCTGAAAGTAACAATAGTAGTGACAAACACTTCTGAGAACCGCCTGTGCCAGGCAACTCTAAGCACTTATAGGTATTAACACATTCTCTCTTCAGTACGGTTCTCATCATTCATTCGTTTATTCATTCATTCAACAAATGTTTATTGAGTGCCTATTATGTGCCAGACATGTTCCAGGTTCTGGGAATACAGCCATGACAAGACAAACCTCACCCACATAAAGTTTACATATGGAAGGCGAAGACAGCCAGTATATATGTGAGTGAGAGATATAGTTTGTCAGATTGTGAGAAGTGCTACAGAGAAAATTAGAGGAGGATGAGAAGGGATCAAGAGGATGAAAGGGATGTGTGTGGGGGGTGTGGCACAATTTCTGAGAGGGTGTCCTGGGAGAGCCTTACTGAGGAGGCGACATCTGAGTATGGACCACATCTGGCCCACCATTTCTTAGCTGAGAATGGCTTTTCCAGAAGAGCATTTGCAATAGATTCTAAGGGAGCACTAACTATCATAGTATCCCTTTGAAAGAACTCCATTCTTGTCTTTAGTTGACCTGTATTAACAAACAACAACAAAAAGTAGTCAGTTCTTATTTGATTGCAAATTTCATCCATCAACATCATTGTTTTCTCTCGTTATATAAGTACCTGCATAATATTCTTGGTTTTGTCTCTTGGCCCACCAAGCCTACGATATTTACTATCTGGCCTCTATAGAAATTTGCTCACCTGGGGGGTGAGGAAGTGAGCTGTGTGGATATCTGAGGGCAGAGGGAACAGCCGATGCAAAGGCCGGAGACAGGAGCCAGTGAGGCATCAAGGAGGCCGGGGCGGTGGGAGCCCTGCGAGGAGGAGAGTGATACGAAAGGGTCACAGGAACCCAGGCAGATAGCGCAAAGGCCTCGTGCCATCCTAGGTTCTTTTAAAATGTGTGTGGCTATCATTAATAGAATATATTTTTTCCTACTGTATGTTCTAATTTGTTATTACTGCAGAGGACAAAGTTATTGATTGTGTATATTGATCTTTTCCCCCAGCCCTCATAGTTTATTCTCTTACAGTTTTATTAATTTTTCAGTTGGTTCATTTGGATTTGTTTTAGAAGGCAATTATATGTTCCACAAATGATGCATTTTGTATATTCCTGACTGCACATAACTCAGTTTCTCCCTCCCTTTCCCTCTCTCCGCTTCCCTTCTCCTTGCCTCCCTGCTGTCCCCTCACCTCCTTCCTCCTCCCCTCTTCCCTTCCTTCCTTCTCTCCTCGGCCTTTCTCACTCCTCCCTTCCAGTTTCCTCCTTCCCCTGCCTTTTCTTCCTCCCTTCCCTTCCTCATCCTCCTCTGTCTTCCCCCCACTTTCCTCCCCTCCCCTTATAAAGATGAGAGCGTAAGTTTTCAAAAGAGCCTCCATGAAAGGTGTCTCCATTATGTAATGTTGCTGTCCTCCCCGGGGTAGCGGGCAGAAAGCGTGGTGTCCTGACTGGGCCTGGCTGTGGATGTGGGGACTGGGAGGGTCATACCCAGGTTGCAAAAGGGGAAGTCTAATGAACGCCTGTGCCAATCAGAAGATGCTCTGAGGTGAGGAACAGAACACTGATGTCAAGTGGCTCTGAGTGTAGAGAAGACTAATGGATGGCTGTCCCTCAAGAATGCATAGGTCACTTGGTTTCAGGTACACCCAGGGCCCCGTTTCACTTTGTGCTCTGCCATCCTCAGGGTCAGTAATGTCAGAGGCTGTCTCCTGTGGACTTGCAGAGGGTCTGCACCAGCCCAGTGAGCCCACCTGTTTCCATTTACTCTCAGGGGGATGGGAGCAGAGTTGCTGTTGGAAACTTTTTGAAGAGACTGTGGAGGCCTCTTCTCCTGAGGTCCTGGGAGACCTTTCCTAAATCTCACTGGCTAGCTTGCACTGGGTCACCTGCTATTCCCTTTAGCCGAACCTGCAGTCCCCCCTGTTTGCCTCCAGGCTGTTAGGGGGCACTCAACAGGGTGAGACCACTGGCGGTACCCATGGTGTTCCTCGGCGGTTCCCGCAGCGGTGCTGGCTCCGTGGACCTCCTGGTCTGGCTTCTGCTCCTTCAGCCCCTGTGCCGTGAGGCTCGGGTGGGTGGGGAGGGGGCGCAGGACGGGTTGGCGCTGCCCTGACTCTCTCCAGTCCACTCAGTTGGCGGCCTTGAGGACCCTGGGGCGAGCCTGTGGAAGCCGCTATCTTCGGGGTTCCGGGATCCTCCGGGACCCCCAAACCCCATGAGACTAAGGTCGGCCTCGATGTGGTGGATTTTCTCCCAGGTGGTTCTTCATGTTTAGAGTAACCAGGAGAGGGCTGAAGCGCCAGAGTGGGACCCAGGGCTTCCTGGGAGTTTGTGGGGGACCAGGCTCTGCCCTCCAGGGTCTGAATGAATACTGCCTTGCCTGTGGAGTCTGAAGGGGACGTGGTTTGGCCTGGGGACCATGAAGCACTGCGCTGCAGTCTAAGAGGATATGGCTTTCTCGGCTGTCTGAGGGGCATCCACTACTTTCCTGGGAAGCTGGGGGCTCAGGGGAGACAGGGCCTGTTTCTTCGAGGTTCTTCTTCCTACACTGTCTTCACCCCAGTGTGTGGCTGAGTGCTCATGGAAATATTGGGAGGAGAGGATGTCAGAGAAGGAGAGTGGCCCTGGCAGGTGAGCCTGAGGAATCGTGGCAGGCTCCCTCCTCACACAGCAGTGGGTGCTGACTGCAGCCCGCTGCATTTTAAGGTGAGAAGTTGCCAGGGGAGATGTGAGACTTGTGGACTTGGTTCTGCCCTCCTTAGACACCCACTAAGCTCTGTCGCCCTGGCAAGTTGACAAGTTGGCAAAAACCAAACCCAAGCCGAACAAAACCAAAGCACATAGAATCCAAATGGGAGAGGTTCTGCATTGGTAGTCCTGTTCTTAGGAACACTAGTTTGGGGAACAAAAGCAAGTGTCTGGGCGAGCCAACCCATTTTGTGAGTCCTGAAGGAGGGGTTTTTGGTGAATGGAGGTAGAGAGAGTGCTGAGGGAGGTTGGGGCCAGATCGGGAAACACCTGAAATGTGTGGGAAAAGGCACAAGGGATGCTTCCTAGGGTCTCTGGGAGGGACGTGTCCTCTCTCCCACAGCCGTCTCCACTACACTGTCGAGATGGGTGATCGGAGTATCAATACGGAAGTCACGAGTATGGTGGTCCCTATCCAAAATGCCATTGTCCACCCTCGGGTCTCAGCAGCTGGAACCATTTGAAATGACCTTGCCCTTCTTCGGTTCCTCCACCCTGTAAATTTCACGGTGACCATCCATCTCTGACCATATATGCATCCCTGAGGAGACTTTCAGGGTGGCAGCTGGGACCAGGTGCTGGGTGACGGGAAGGGGCAGAAAACAATATGGTGAGACTTTGAGGCAGGCAGAGGGAGGCAGCCTTGTCCCTGGACGAGGCAAGAAGGCTAAAGGGAGAGGCAGGGAGGCAGACTGCATGGCAGGTGGACAAGAGGGCCGCAGTTTAACAGCAGCTAGGGTAACAGTTCTTGATTGGCTTGAGCCCAGAAATTGGTTAAGGTCTTTTGTTGCAACACATATATTTGATGGCAGCCATTTAGGAAAGGTACCAGTCCTGGGAACTGGAGCTGCAATCAGGAGAAGAAGAAATAACATGGCTGAAGTCTCCTGTAGATTTCTGTGTGTGTGTGTGTGAGAGAGAGAGGGGGAGCGGGTGGTGGGGAGGGGGGCTGCTTTGCAGATGTTTTTAGGTTTTCTGGGGACAGAGCCAGATGCTATGGAGCTCTATCCAGGAAGGATCTGTGCTCAGGGTGTGATGAGCTGTCTGCCAGTCAGAACTGTCCCTCCTGGAAGTACCTCCCATGGTGGGTAGGAGCTTTCTTCCCTTGGGGGTTCAGGCACAGCCAGGTGAAGCTGTAGGACCGCCTACCCCTGGGGAGAGGCTGGATTTGGTATCTTTGGGGCACTTCCCGTCTGAGAGTCTGTGATCCTGCTCTAACGTGAAGACACTTGACTGATGCACAGGACACCTGTCACTATTATTCTTGATACTCAGAGTGACAGATACTTGGTTGTCAGGCCGGTAAGGCCTTGCTTCTTCCTGTCCTGATGTATTCTTCCTTCTCCTGTCTTGGTTTTGGCTGTTACCTTCTTTTCTCCCCATGTCAACTTTGGGCCTCTGTTTCCCCTGATGTCAAATGGGGACATACCCACTGTCCTGCCTTCTTCAAGGGGGATTCTAGGTGCTTGGGGGAATTTACTGTCCACCTGTGCATGTCCACCCACTGCTGAGTTTCTCTGTTTGTAGGTGGCGAAGTTTCTTCATGTACTCTCCAGAAGGTGGACTAATACATCATTTACTATGAAGGATGTAATGAGATGGTCCAGAAGGCCATGGCCGTGAGGAGGAAAGTGGTTCTGGAAGGGATGATCTGTGGATATATAGAAACAGGAAAAGATTCTTGTCAGGTAAGTTCACGGAACCCTTTTCTACCTCTGCATTAAGGTGGTTTCTTCCTTCCCAAGTGGCAGGGCCTGGGTTATTTACCGCCTTCTCCTTTCACTCCCTTAGTTAAGGAGATTCATGAGGAGACCCCCTTAGGGCTCCCCTGAGCTGGCCTGGCCTGTTCCTTCAAAAGGGAGCAGCCCTTGCTGCCTGGGGTGGGGGGGACTCCAGGGTGTGGGAAAGATGGGGGCGGGCAATGCTAATATAAGCTCCTTTCATTGAGTTCCTCCTATGTGGCACCTACTCTACCAGTATGAGCATTCCCCATATTAGCTCAGTTACCCCACATCACAACCCTGCTGCATAGACCTCATACCTATTCTACAGATGTGAGGTTTGAAGACGTTAGTTCAGGGTCCCCCTGTGAGCGCCTGCAGGACTCCTGGGCCCACTGTCTGCCCTCTGCACCAAGCTGCCTTCCTAAGGAGTGGGTATGTGAGCCGGGTATTAGAGGATGAGTATTTGGATTTCTTAGAAAGAGAACAGCATTGTACAGAGAGGGAACAGCATGTAGAGCAGCTTCGAGGTCTCAGAGAACTGGTTATGTTGAGGGAACATTGTATAGGTCTGGAGCAATGAGCTGGCAACTGTGGTCAGAGCAGGGGGTTGGAGTCAGAATGTGTGTGCCTGGAACGCTGTGCCAAGTTTCTAGATGCTGTCCAGGCAGGACTATAGGCTAGGCAAGGCTGCTGAGTGCTGAGTAGGACCTGGCGCAGTGGGGCGGGGGAAGGAGGTGTATGTAGGTCGAATCCTCAGTTCTTGGTGACTGACTGCCTGTGAGGGTGGAGGTGAGGGAGAGGCTGAGCATTTCTGGCTGAGCTGGTTGGTGGTGGGGCCACCAGAGCAGGCCACCAACTCTTCAAAGGACATGAAGAGTTCTGTGCGAGGTGGGGTGTGTATGGGGTGTCTGGGAGTGGAGCTCAGAATATGGGAATGGAGCTGGCTAGATGGGTTTGGCCCTCTAGAGAAACTTTAGGCTAGATGAAAGGATTTAGGGGATTGTCATACAGAGGTAATACTCAAAATGTTTAACAGCCACTGTGGTTTGGGAAACAACCAGTCATAATATCCTCGGAGGATATTAAAGTTTTCCCATTAACTTTTCAATTCTCAGCTCTCTTAGTCACAGAAGCCTGCGCCTGGTGGGAGCCTGGGGAAGGCCCACACGCGCCCGTTTCCCCCGAGCCGTGCGATCAGTTCGCTCTGACGCGGATGCTCGTCCAGTCCTGCAGCTTGTTTCTTTCTCTTTCTCCAGGGAGATTCTGGGGGGCCCCTGGTCTGTGAATATAATCAGACGTGGGTCCAGGTGGGGATTGTGAGCTGGGGCACCGGCTGTGGTTATACAAACGTGCCTGGAGTTTACACAGACATTGCCTTCTATAGTAGTTGGATAGTCGGAATGGTGAACCAGGCTACCTCCTCGTGTCCAGTGGTGTTCCTCGTCCTACCCGGGTGTCTGGTGCTGCCCCTGGGCATCCTGGGAACTCCGTGATCACCGCGGCCCACTCCCCTCCTGTTCTGAGTCTTGCATGAGGCCTCTCCTGCCACGTCCCACGTCTTCTCAGTGCCCTTCCCTCACATTCCGGTTGGGACCCACCGACCCTGTGGAGATCCACACAATAGACAGTAGAAGCAAGACCGGAGTCCCCATAGTGTCCCAGCCTGGTGCTCCAGTCCCCTGCCTTGGCCACGCCCACACCTTGGCTGTGCTCTGCCCGCTGGGATGGAGGGGTGAAACCATCCCAGCTAGAGGGCCAGCTGACCTCCATGTGGAGATGGTGCCTCTCGGGCATCTTGGAGAACGTCTACCAAAGAAGTCATCAGTGGTGAACAGCATTAGACCTGGGTGGTTTCAGGCTCTCACCTGACACTTTGTCAAACCAGTCAGCTTGGTGATTGTCCAGAGGGAGTGGACGAGGCGTTGCCAGGTCCCTGCTGTGGTGTGAGACCTAACTCAGTTGTCTGGGGTGGGGAGACGTTCCCTTGCACCCCAGTGTGGATCTTTCTGTGAGTGGCCAGCTTCTGCCACACGAACCCTCCTGGGTCAGCCCATCTTGGAACTCCCTTCCTCAGTGCCCTGGTGGCCACATCCAGGCTCACCCAAGTAGTGTTGAGACAGTGAGGAGTGCGGAGATGTCTGATGTCAGCTGAATAAATGTTTGGAACGTGGCTTGTGTGTTCTGTGTCTCTGCTGGTCTGGGGCGTGGGGACACTGAAGAGAACTTATCTCACATTTAGCTTAGGAAGATGTTTATGATGCTTTCAAACCCCGAGAGTGAGAGGGGAGGCCCTTGCTTACGCTGATGTGAGTTCCACAGTTGGTTTTAGCACTTGGGTCTGCAGCTGTGCTCTTCATAGCTGTCAGCATCTCTGCAGGGAGCTTTGTAGCTGAGTTTGCTAGCCATTGCATCTGGGAAGGAGGAAGCCAGAGAGACTAAAAGCAAGAAAGGTCAAAAACTAAGTATTGTATACAATACCTTGCGTTCTGCCCATTTGTACCTTACCCAAGGTAGGCAAAGCCTTGAGCACCAGATCGCCTTGGCCAGGCCATGGAAAACAGCGCGGAAGCCCAGGGAGAGGGTAGGTTGGGGTGCTTCCTAGGGCTATGCCGGCTCGTTGTCCTCATTCTCCTGTGGTCCCAGAGTAGCTCTTTGTTGTGACGCAGAGAGAACTTCGCTGCTGTTCTGGATTTCCTTCCCAGTTCAGGAAAGTTTGAGGTTGCTTTTTTTAAAAAGGAGATTAGTGCGTTTTGCATATGAGAAGGTGCATGTGAATATTTAGGTGGATAAAACAGTGGACTGGGGTAAAGATTGATATTCATCTCTTTCTATCTGGGCATATAGCTGATCAGAATAAAGACTACATTTTTAAGCCTCCCATATATCTAAGTGTGGCATAAGTTCTGGGCAATAAAATATAAAAAGAGATGTTGGGTGTGAAATTTGGGAAATGTCCTTAGAGGGAGGACAAGTCCCTCTTTGTCTCTTTCTTCTCTTCTGGCTGGAATGTATACCTCGTGACTGGAGCTTAAGCAGCCATCTTGGGACATGAAGAATAATCTAAGGGTATGGAACAGAAATTTAGAAGATACTTGGCTCCCTGGAATTTGTAGGGTTGCCATCACAGCTCTTCATGCAAGAGAGAAATAACCTCTTTTAATTAAGTCACTGTTGTCTTTGGGCTCAGTTATTCATAGGAAAACCTCATTCTAACTAATTCAGTTGGTATCACCTGGGGCTTTATTTCTGAGTTGTTATGAATATAAGATTTTTTTTTGTTTAGTTTTTTTTAAAGATTTTATTGGGAAAATTGAGGGAGGGAACAGCGTTGGGGAATCAGGGAAAGGAAACAGACAACTTGCTGTCCTCTTGTTCTTCAGTCTAATTGTGGAGGATGTTGCTTCACTGGCCCAGGTTGGTATTATCATTGCACTCTTCCTGGGTGAGGCAGTCGCTTGCCAGCCATTGGACGGCCACTCTCGGCAGCTCATGAAAGCGCATGCCAGCTGCTGGCCAGCCCCGCTGCAGCCTACGCTGTTGCTGGCGACTCACGGCAGCCCAGCTCCAGGTTGAGCTGTTGCTCACCATCTTAGCTGTAGAGGGTGCAGCGTCACTGGCCCTCATGTGGGATCCAACCGGGGCCCTGCTGCTCAGAGCTGGCATCCCAAGCCAACTCCTAACCAACGCACCACTCAATATAAGTTTTTAAAATCTTTTTTTATTAAGACTGAATTCCTTATCTCTAGTTTGCTATATGCGATTGCTTTCTTCTGTATCATTTTTTTAATTGATAAGGTTAAAAGTTAATCTTGATGAATGACTATTATCTCTTAGTGCATTTCTATATTATTATTATTATTATTATTTATTTTTTAATTTTTTATTGGGAAACTGTGTTTTCAGTGTGTTTTTCCAGGACCCATCAGCTCCAAGCCAAGTAGTTGTTTTAATCTAGTTTTGGAGGGCACAACTCAGTGGCCCATGTGGGGAATCGAACTGGCAACCTTGGTGTTATGAGCACTGGACTCTAACCCATTGAGCTAACCGGCCGCCCCTCTATATTATTTTCTTTATCGAGGTATAATTTACATAGAGTAAAATGAACACATTGTATGTAAAATTTTATGAGTTTTAACAAACGTATACCTCATGTTAATACCACCCAAATTATCATAGAGAACATTTCCATCAATCCAGGATATTCCCTTGTGTCCGTTTTTTAATCATCCCCTCCCAGAGGTACCCATTTTCTGGTTACTATCAGATCAGATTTGCATATTATTGAACTTTATATTAATGGAATCCTACAGTAAGTGCTCGTTTGTGTCTGGCTTCTTACCTTCCCCATATTGTTTGTGAGATTCATCTATGTTATGTGTATCTTGAGTTCATTCCTTTTTATTGTTGGATAGTAATCATTGCATGAATATTCCATGTTTAGTCTCCTGTTGATGGACATTTGGGTTGTTTCCAGTTTGGGGCTATTTTGACTAAAGCTGCTAACAAACATTTATTGGGTTGTTGGAAAAGTCATGACGCATGTTTGCGACAGATGGCACTAGTTCAGTTTTGGAAGTACTAGAGTCATTCACATCTATGTTATTGCTATGTCATTTGACAGCTGACAGTTCTAGCTTCATTCTAAAAAAAACTGAGCGATTTGGTTGAGTTTTGGAGATTTTACAACAAGTTGAAGATGGAAGACCAAACTACATTTTTGCCATATTTTACTGTTTTACTTCCATAAAGGGAAGAATGCGTGTCAAGCTTGTCAAAAGTTGCATAAAGTTTACGGTGACAGTGCTCTACAAGAACGTCAATGCCAATGATGGTTCACGAAATTCCGTGCTGGTGATTTTGATCTCAACGATGTTCCTCGATCAAGGAGGCCCACCGAGGTTGATGACAACAAAATAAAAGCATTGATTGAGTCAAACCCACGTTACACAACATGAGAGACTGCAGAAACATTGAATATCCATCATTCAAGCATTGATGACCAACTGAAGAAGCTGGGATACGGAAGCAAGCTCAATATTTGGGTTCCGCATGAACTCAAAGAAGTGCATTTGACGGTGTGTATAAACATCTGCAATATGCTCATTAAACATGAGGAAAACGATCCTTTTTTGAAGCGACTGATAACTAGTGATGAGAAGTGGATTGTTTACAACAATGTGGTGCACTAACGGTCTTGATGCCAAACGTGATGATTCGCCTCAAATGACATCGAAAGTAGACATTCATCAGAGGAAGGTTATGTTCTCATTGTGGTGGGATTTTAAAGCTGTCGTGTTTTTCGAGCTCCTACCAAGGAACCAACCAATCAATTCGAATGTGTACTGTCAGCAATTGGACAGTTTGAACAAATCCATCATCCAGAAACGTCCAAAGCTTGTTAACTGTAAAGGAGTTGTGTTCCATCGCGACAATGCGAGACCATACACAAGTTTGATCACCTGTCAAAAGTTATTGGAGCTTGGATGGATGTGTTGCCACACCCACCATATTCGCCTGACCTTGTGCTATCAGACTTCCACTTGTTTCGCTCTCTTCAAAACTCCTTGCGTGGTATAATGTTCAATTCAGATGAGGCTGTAAATCAGCACCTTGTTCAGTTTTTCGCAAATAAAGACAGGTCCTTCTATGAACGAGGAATTATGAAGCTCACTGAAAGATGACAAAGGGTTATCGAACAAAACGGGCAATATATCATTGATTGATCTTTGTTCTTTATATAAATAAATGACCTTTGAAAAACATAGATAAAATACATCATGACTTTTCCAACAACCAATAGTACAAGACTTTTTGTGTCTATATACTTTCACTTCTTTTGGGAATAAACGTAGGAGTGGAACTGCTGGCTCATAGAATAGATGTATGGTTAACTTTATTAGAAATTTCCAAAGTGTTTTCCAAATTGGTTGTACCATATTACACGCCTACCAGCAATAAATGAGAGTTCCAGTTGACCCACATCCCCATCAATAACAGGTCTTTTTATTTGCCCCATTCTAATAGGTATGAAATGGTATCTCACTGAGGTTTTCATTTTCATTTCCCTGTAACTAATTGTATTGTACACCTTTTTATGTGCTATTGGTCATATGATACCTTCTTTTGTGTAGTCTTTTTCAATTCTTTTGTCCATTTTTAATTAGGATGTTTTTCTTTTTTATTGCTGATTTGTAAGTAGTCTTCATATCTTCTGATTACAGTCCTAAGTCTGTGATTTGCTTTTTTCACTTTTGAACTGGGGATTGCAAAGATTTTTTTTTTCTATTTTTTTTTCTCCTACAAGCTTATATTATTGGGTTGTCGGAAAAGTCATGATATTTTTTTCTATGTTTTTCGTTGCAAAAATGCGTCATGACTTTTCCAACAACCCAATATATATAAAATTATGAAGCTTATATATGACCTGGGTTGCCTACATTTGGACTATTAGGTAAAGAGAAAAAGATCTTTTTTTTAAAGCCACTGTATTTGGGGATATCTCTGTTACCACATTTTAGCCTGTACCCTAATTAATACAGTGAGTAAAGAAACAAGTAATAACAAGTATCTAAAATCATGAGTATATAAAACAATGATAATTTCTAATTTGTTGGTTTTTTTTTAAAAAAAAGGCAAGACAGGACTAACTCAAACAGAAGGAGGGAATGTATCAGGAAGAACAAAGAGAATATATCCACTATAGAAAAAATACAATTATTTGTACATGACCTGGTTGTCATTATAGAAAACCCTGTAGAATCTATAAATTATCAACACTTATACAATAATTTGATAAGATTATTGAATAAAGGAATAATGTAAAATTTCATTTCTGAAAGATGTGCATGACTTTATGGGAAAGTTTATAAAGAAGAGAGATCTAAATAGGTTTATGTTTTCATAAACTAACACCAGATTCATGAATAGGAAGCCTCAATACCATGAAGGTGGCAATTCTCCCCAAAATGGTCTTTAGATTTAATGCAATTCAAATTGAATTTTCAACAAGTTTTTAAAATATGTGTCAAACTTATCCTAAAATTTATATGGAGTACCAAAAATAGCCAAAACCCTAATGAAGAAGATGTCAAGTCAGGAGAATTCTATCATATATTGATGCTCAAAAGCAATAGTGATAAAAAAAACCACGGTATTGGCACAGAGATAAACAAATAGAGCATTGGAAAAACTAGAGAATCCAGAAACAGACCCAGTATATATGGACATCTGATATATAAAAGAGGTGACATTGATGGTGAATGGGAACATGATGGGCCATTCAATACATGGTGGTGGGGTAAATAGTTTAATGGAGAAAAAATGAAACTGAATTTCTATCTTACACTATATAGAAAAAAGTATGGGGATAACAGACGAAACATGAAAACAAGACTTAAAAACTTTTAGGGGCGGCCTGGTGGCTTAGTTGGTTAGAACATGTGCTCTGAACAACAAGGTTGCCAGTTTGATTCCCACATGGGCCAGTGAGCTGTGCCCTCACAACTAGATTGAAGACAACGACTTGACTTGGAGCTGATGGGTCCTGGAAAAAACACATTGTTACCCAATAAAAATTAAAACAACAACAAAAAACTTTTAGAAGAAAATATAGAACAGCATTTTTAAGACCTCAGGATAGGGCAGGCTTTTTAAAACCAGACACAAAAAGCATAAACAATAAAGATTGCTATTTCTGACTATGTTAAATCTAAGAACTTCTGTGCATCAAAAGCTGTACTAAAGAAAGTGAAAAGGTGAATCATGGTTGTGAAATATTTGAAACATGTTACCAACAAAGGATTAGTCCACCTAAAAAAACTAAACTTAAAAAAACTAAGCTTAAAGATAAAAAATACTTTAAAAGCCACCCAAATATAAAATTGGGTAGATGTTATGAACAAACATTATATAGAAAGAATGCACAAGTGGGCAGTAAAGCTATAAAAATATACTAACTTCAGGGAAATGCAAGTTAAAACCATAACAAGATATAATTTTATGCCCATCATGTGGGAAAAAAATGAGAACTGCTACAGCAAGTGTTGAGAAGAATGAGGATTAATAGAAATTAATTTGGTAAAACTACTTTGAAAGCTAACATTAGAAACTAAAAAAGAAAAATGAATACATTGACACACAAATCATTAACATCCAAGGTCATAACACTTTCAGAAGACAGAGATCATTCAAAAGATGTACATTGAAATAGTTGCTCATAAGCAAAAGTGAAAATATGTCATGAGTATATATATAGAAAACCAGTTGTCCTTTTTTGAAAAGCTAGAGTTGTTAAGTGTTAGCATAGCTCTCAGCTCCACTCTTTTTTTTTTTAAGATTTTTTTTTTTTATTGGGGAATTGGGGGAAGGGGAACAGACTAGTTGCTGTCGTTTTGTTCTTCAGTCTAGTTGTGGAGGACGTTGCTTCACTGGCCCAAGTTGGCACCATCATTGTGCTCTTCCTGGGCCAGGCAGATCAGTCGCCGGCTTCTGGACGGCCGCTCACAGCGGCTGCTGGCTACACACGATAGCCCATGGCAACCCACTGCCACAGGGGCTGCAGCCTACGCCGTCGCAGGCGACTACTCATGGCAGCCCAGCTCCAGGTTGAGCTGTTGTTCAGCATCTTAGCTGTGGAGGGTGCAGCATCACTGGCCCTCATGTGGGATCCGAACCAGGGCCCTCTGGCGTCCCAAGCCAGCTCTTAACCAATGCACCACTCAGCCGGCCCAGAATACACATTGTTTTTAAAAGCACATAGAACATTCACGAAGAAAGACTATGTCCCGAGCCATAAAACATGACTGAATAAATGTAAAGTGATTGAAATCATAAAGAGTATGGTCTCTGATGATGGTGGAGTGAAATAAATAACCAAGAGATACCTGGAAAATCTCCAAATATGTGGAAATGAGATAATACACCTCTAAATAACCCATATGTCAAAGAGAAATTACAAGGGACATTAGACAATACTTTGAACTGAATTATAACGAAAACAACATGTCAAACTTAGTGGGATGTAGCCGAAGCAATGCTCTCAGGTAGAAATTTATAACTGTAAATGCTTATTTAGAAAAGGAGAAAGATTTTAGGTTCATGATCCAAACTTTCACTTTAAGAAGCTAGAAAAAAAAGAGAAAGGAGGAAATATAAAGACAGGAGTGAAAAATCAATGAAATAGTAAATGGATAGAAAAAAAAAGAGTTCTCAAACTTTTTGATGTCAGGATCACCTAGGCTCTCAAAAAATTTTGAGAATTCTAGATATCTGGTTTATGTGCTTTATATCTATCATTACTCACTGCACTAGAAATTAAAAGAGAAATTAAAAATATATTTTATTCTTTATTTAAAATAAAAAATAATAAGCCCATGCATGTAAGCATAAATGACATATTTTTTGGAAAAAAATAAGTCTGAAGAATGGTATTGTTTTACAATTTTCCAAGCTTCTTTAATGTCACGCTTAACAGAAGACAGCTGGGTTATCATTCTCTTCCAAAATTTATTGTTTGGGTTGAAGTATATGAAGAAAATCCAGTCTCACACAGATGTACAGTTGGAAAAATGAATATTTTAATAGCCTTTTCAAGTAATTGTGGATTTTTCAAAATTGTTTTGTATACACCAAAACTTGACAAGTAGTAGTTTCTTATAATGTGGAATACGAAACTTTATGAACTTTTTATATTCATTACATTAAAATTCATTGGTCCATCTTTCATGTTGGATGAATCTCTTAGCCATCCATAATTTTGTAAATCATTGAAAAATGTTGATTCACTTACGTTATACAGATTTTCCAAATGTTGACACATTTTATTACACAATATAAAAAAAATCACATTCAGTCATATTGCCACTACTGTTGTCAGCAAAGTATTTAGTGATTGGAAAGCCGTTGAGCTCATGGAACAAATACAAATTTTCCAAAATTCAGAATTTCACTTCAAAATTCAAATTTCATCATTGGTGACAAATACTTTCAGTTGTTTTTCTTAAAAGTTGCAGTTTTGAGAAAAATGTCTGCCAAATATGCAAGTCTAAATAACCACAGTTTGATTATTAGTCATTCTTTTTAAGTAAAAATAATGTCCCATGATAAAAGTGGCTAGTTCAGCTCACAACTCAAACAATGGTACTGTGCTTGAGTCAACACCATACTTCTCCATACAGCGGAAGGGCTTTGTGCCATTTCATCACACGAAATCTTCAAGTGGGCCAACGGGTCAGTAGTTAATAAAATGAATAATGTTGACTTCTCCATCACGGACATTTTACAAGTGAAGCGGGATTGATTGACTGATTCTGTATGTGGGATGTCGCCCCTGAGATTAGGTTGCAATGTGTAAGACCCTCTCTTGCCAGCAGGCTCTGTGTGTGTCTTTTTCTTCTTGCTAGCTTTGAAGAAGCAAGCTACCATGAGTCCTACAGCCACAGGAGATGAATTCGGGCAACAGGTGACTGGGCTTGGAAGCAAACCCTTCCCCAGTCACGTCTCTGGATGGATGAGAACCCAGCCCTGGCTGACACCTTGCTTGCAGCCTTACAGAAGACCCAGCTAAGCTGTGCCTGGACTCCCGGCCCACAGAACTGTGAGATAATGAATGAGTGTTATTTTGAGCCACTGTGTTTGTGATTATTGGTGACAGAGAAGAGAAAACGAATACAGAAGCCATTCCAATATTTAATCAGGCCTCCAGCTTCTGTCTAATGAAGTTTATGATAGGCCCAGTGGATCCTGTAGTCATGTGCTTACTGTTGTAGCTTCTTTACCAAAAAGCAGGTCTCTAGACCTAGGGACAGGATCCCATGATTACAAATCAGACTCGCCATGCATCCACTGAAAGTGGTGATGGTAGAGGCATTACAGGCAGACAATGCTACACACACTCACACATTTAGAATATCTATTAATCCCAGTAAGAATGAATTGCTGGCCCTCCAGGGTGGATGGAGGATGATATAATCATCTTGCCATCAAACAGCTGGTTGGTCTCCTTCAGGGATGTGGCATATCAAGGGGTTGGCATTGGTCTCTGATGCTGACAGACTGGACATTCAGCAGCAGTTGTAGCTACATCAGCTTTGGTAAGAGGGAGCTCATGTAGTTTCATTGGGTGAATGAATGACCTCCAATCCTGCCAACACAGCTCTCCTGTTCATGGGCACAATGTGTGAGCATGGACGTTGACAAGGATGGAAGTTAGCTGGCCTCTACTGGAGGGTCGTCTCATCCACTTGGTTGTGGAGTGCCTCCTGTACACTGGATGCCCAGTGGTGGGTATTGGCATGGGATAGAAAAAGCTGCACACTTCGTTTTCACTCTTATAGGTCCATTCATGTACTTCTTCCCCAGGTCTTGAAATTTTGGTCTCTCTAAGCCCCAGATCAACCAGACAAGCCATTTATCACTGCTCAGGGGTCCATATATATTCTTACTCAGGCAACTTCTCCTTTTACACCAAGATGACGGCCAGGTATGTTGTTTGAAGCTTTATACATAGGATTTCCCCTCATCACTGCCTTTCAGGGCCACCCCTGAAGCTCTCAGCTGGTCATAGGACACTCCCTATAAGGCTATGGGTGTGAACTGAGGGAGAAACTTCAATTCACTACAAGTAAGTGACATGGGGGTATAGCCATTTTTCCAGGGTAAACTGTACTGTTTTTTCCTATACATACATACCTATGGTCGTTTAATTTATAAATTAGGCACAGCAAGAGATGAATAATAACTAATAATAAAATAGAACGATTATAATAATATACTATAAAAAGTTATGTGAACGTGGTCTCTCTCTCAAAATATCTTGTAGTGTACCCACCTTTTCACTTAAAGGAAGCACTTTGTGGCTTCTCTTTGGCATCGTTACCCTTGTGCTTTGGAGTCATTATTAAATAAAGTAAGGGTAACTTGAACACAAACACTACAACACCGTGACAGTCGATCTGATACCTGAGATGGCTACTAAGTGACTAATGGGTGGGTAGCATATACAGCATAGTCGCTGGACAAAGGGGCGATTCATGTACCCGGCAGGACAGAGCAGGGTGGTGTGAGAGTGCATCACACTACTCAGAACGGAGGGACATTTAAAACTTATCAATTGTTTATTTCTGGAATTTCCCATTTAATGTGTTTGGACTGCAGTTAACCGCAGGTAACCGAAACCACGGAAAGCAAAACCGTGGATAAGGGGAGACTACCGTATTATGAATTTATCTACTATAAACATTTGTACAGGTGTAGGTGTGTGTGTGTGTGTGTGTGTGTGTGTGTGTGTGTGTGTGTGTACATAAATGTTTATTTCTATGGGATAAATGCCCGGGAGTGCAATTACTGGGTCGTATGGTAATTGCGTATTTTATTTTTCAAGAAACTGCCAATCTGTTTTCCAGAGAGGTTGTAATATTCTACATTCCTACCACAATGTATGAGGGTTCCATTATCTCTGCATTTCTGGCAGTGTTTGGTGGTGTCGCCCTTTTTAATTTTAGCTCGTCTGTTAGGTGTGCAGCGGTATCTCATTGTGGTTTTAATTTGCATTTCGCTAATGGCTCTTTTCATGTGGGTGTTGCTTTTTAAAAAAGGTAACACTATTATTTCTCAGTGGTTAGAGATGTTGAGTGGAACAACATTTATGTAAAGGAGTTTAAATTTTTATTGCGAACAAGTAGGGAAGAGAAATGCTGAGAAAGGCCTAATTCAAGGCAGCAGGGAGCTGTGGATGCATCTGTGGAAACAGCGTTGGTGAGGTGGCTGCCTCTCTCTGTGGCCAGAGACCTAGGCCAGGGGGCCCCGAATGCCCGGGATCGACCCCATTAAGGAGTCCATGCAGAGCTGGAAAGCAAGAAGACTCACCTGAGTCAGGACTCCGCGGCCTAGTCCCACACACGCCCTGACCTTCAGATGACCCCAGTTCCCTACGAGACCCGTTTCCTGCCAACACCGGGGCAGGGGCAGGAGCCGCCGCAAGGGGGCGCCCCGACAGGGCTGAGACCACGTGGCGATCCTCATGGCGTCCCTGGGCGGCTCCCGCCGCGGTGGCCGCTCCCTGGGCCTGCTGATCTGGCTCCTGCTCCTTCAGCCCCCGCTCCGTGAGGCCCGGGCGGGCGGGGAGGGGGCGCAGGGCGGGTCGGCGCTGCCTTCACCCGCTCCAACCCACTCCGTTGGCGGCCTTGAAGACCCTGGGGCGAGCCTATGGAAGCCGCCTCCTGCAGGGATCCCAGGATCCTCGGGAGCCCCCGAATCCCGTGTGACTGCGGCACCCCGTTTGGCGGCGTTGACCCCGAGTGACTCTGATTCCTACAAGGCTTGGACACTCGCACCAGCAACGGCCACAGGAACACCAGTCATTCCTTCAGGTGATATTTCTGGGCCACAGAGAACTGGCCAGGTCCGAGGAGGGTGGGACCCTGCCTTGGGGGAGAAGGGCCTCAGGGGATCACGATTTTTTCCTGGGGGGGGGGGGTTCTGAGTAGATCCAGCCCCGCCCTTGAGATCTGAGATGACCATTCTCTGAGGAGTCTTAAGGGAAACAGACCTGCTCTGGGTGTCTGAGGGGCCGTGGCCTTGCCCTGAGGGTTCTGAGGATCATCTGGCTCTGATGGTGGTGGTGTCAGTGGCTTTACTTTCTCCGTCCCCTCTCTTCCTTGACCTGCTCCAGGATGTGGCCATCGGAGTATGAGGATAGTTGGCGGAAGGCCGGCTTCGGAGAAGAAGTGGCCCTGGCAGGTGAGCCTGCAGATCAGTGACCAGCACGTGTGTGGGGGCTCCCTCATTGCCAACCGGTGGGTGCTGACGGCGGCCCACTGCATATACGGGTGAGTGTTCGAGGCTCCGGGCTTGGGCTCCTGACCGGGCTGTGTGACCTGGAGCCAGTCCTATCCCCATCCCTAAGCTTTCTCATTCTCATCTGGAAAAGGGGGGTCACGGTCCCTCTTCTTCAGGTTGTAGTTAGAAGTGGGTGATGTCAAGGCCCTTGGTAGCCTGGAAAGTCAAGTTCCAAAATCGGGTTCAAAGCCACTTCTTTCAAGCCTGTGCTGATTAGCCTTCACTAAGTGGTAACAAGTGGGAGAGATGCCAGTTGGGAGACGGTATGTGGGCAAAGATTTGCAAGGGGGATTGTTTAAGGGGAGTGCAGTGTAGTAGGAGGAGTATAATAGTAATTTGGCTAAATCAGTGGTTTCAAACTTTAAAGAGCCTGGAAACAACTGCAGAGCTCATTAAAACACAGATTGCCTGTCCCCAACCCCCAGAGTTTCTGATTCAGTAGGTCAGGAATGGGAACCGAGTGACAAGTTCCCAGGTGATATTAATGCTGTTCATTCACGGACCACTGCTTTGAGAACCAAAGATAGAGTGGCCAGGGGTCCAGGGAAGGGGTGTGGTTTGGAGGGAAGGAATTGGCTGATGGCTGGCATTGGGCATAGGATCTGGTTGGGAAGAACCTGGAATGCATGGAAGGGGAAGGTAGAGCCTCTAGGATCTCTCTGCAGCCATCTGGACTACATGGTGATGGTGGGAGACATTAACGTGAAGCACGCCTCCAAAACGGCAGTCAAGGTCCCAGTTCAAGATATTGTTATCCACAAAGATTACCGTCCTTTTGGAACAATCGAGAATGACATTGCCTTGGCGCTGCTCGAGTTCCCGGTGAAGTACTCCTCACATATCCAGCCTGTGTGCTTCCCTGAAAAGGCCTTCAAGGTGCGAGCTGGAACGGAGTGCTGGGTGACCGGATGGGGAAAACTACATGAAAAAGGTGAGACTGAAGCGAGACTGCAAGAAACTCGGGTCAGGGAAGAGGCTGCCTGCTGCCCTGGGGTTGGCTTGCAAGTTAAAGAGAGAGACAGGGAGGCAGTTTTCTAGCAAGTGGGTACGGGAGAATGGAATAATTGAGGGTGAGGAAATTTCTATTAGTATGTCAGGACCTAGGGGCATGGGTGACAAGCAAGGTGGGTTCTTTCAGGGGTGGATTTTAGCTCTGGGGGAGGGTGGGGTGTTGATCTGTCTGCTAACCTAAGCTATCTCAAAGTGGAAGTACTTGCTTTGGTGGACAGGGCTTTCTGTGAGTGAGTAGAGGCCAGAGAACGCCTCTTAGTGAAACTGTAGGGCTTCCTATCCTGGGGAGACGCTGGCTTTGGTACCTTTGGAGCACTTCCTGTCTGAGAGTCTATGATCCTGCTCTAAAGTAAAGACACTTTACTGATGCACAGGACACCTGTCACTATTATTATTGATACGCAGAGTGACAGATACTTGGTTGTCAGGCCGGTAAGGCCTCGCCTCTTCCTGTCCTGATGTATTCGTCCTTCTCCTGTCTTGCTTTTGGCTCTTACCTTCTCTTCTCCCCATGTCATTTTTGGGCCTTATTTCCTCCACTGTCTAGTGGGGACAGTACCCACTGCCCCAAGAGGGTGTCTGTATATGAACACACTGTATTGAGACCCAGAGTGGCTGCCAGGGGCTGTGTCTTGGCACACGAAGCAGACCCACCTACTAAATGACCTTTACAGATACCAAAGACGAGGCTCCAGAGATGCTTCAGGAGGCTGAGCAAAGCATCATCCGCCATGAGAAATGCAATGAGATACTCAAGGAAAAGTTGGAAAGTACAAACAACGTGGTCAAGAAAGGGACTGTCTGTGGTTACAATGCCCTAGGAAAGGATTCCTGCCAGGTCAGTTCATGGGCCCTTTGCCAGCTCTGCATTTTGGTTGTCACCTCAAAGGGTCCTCATCCACAGGCAGTAGGGCCTGTGTCATCTGCCAGCCCCTCCATTCACCCTTTATTCAAATGAAAGGGATTGGATGGGACAAACTGCCAAGACTCCTCCAGGCTGGCCAGACCCTGTCCTTCAGTAGAGAGGAGCTGATGCTGTCTGGGGGGGAAGGAGGGGGCGAAGGTGGGGGGGAAAAGGGCCAGAAAGGAAGGGGGGTTCAGGCAGGAAATACCAGTAATACAAGTCACATGTTTTGAACCCCCTCTATGTGATAGGCAATGTACTCAGGTAAGGACTGTATTCATTATTATCTCAAAGTTTGTACGTTTTCTTTGTGTATTCAATATTTTCTGTACACAATTTTTGGAGTATGTATGCAAATATTGTTTGTTAAAAATTTTCAACTTTCAAATCTCTTTCACAGAGAGCTGGGCCTGGTGGGAGCCTGGGGAAGCCCCGCGTGTGCCCATCTCCCCAGTGCCTTGCAGTGCAGTCAGCCTGTTCTGATGCTGATCCTCTTCCATTCCTCTGTTTCTTTCTCTTTCTCCAGGGAGATTCTGGGGGGCCCCTGGTCTGTGAATATAATCAGACGTGGGTCCAGGTGGGGATTGTGAGCTGGGGCATTGGCTGTGGTCGCAGACATTTTCCTGGTGTTTATACAGAAGTTAGTGTCTACAAGGACTGGATCACTGATCACATGAATCAGGCTTCTCGGGACTCAGCAGGCTTCCTCGTCCTACCCGGGTGTCTGGTGCTGCCCCTGGGCATCCTGGGAACTCCGTGATCACCGCGGCCCACTCCCCTCCTGTTCTGAGTCTCGCATGAGGCCTCTCCTGCCACGTCCCACGTCTTCTCAGTGCCCTTCCCTCACATTCCGGTTGGGACCCACCGACCCTGTGGAGATCCACACAATAGACAGTAGAAGCAAGACCGGAGTCCCCATAGTGTCCCAGCCTGGTGCTCCAGTCCCCTGCCTTGGCCACGCCCACACCTTGGCTGTGCTCTGCCCCCTGGGATGGAGGGGTGAAACCATCCCAGCTAGAGGGCCAGCTGACCTCCATGTGGAGATGGTGCCTCTCGGGCATCTTGGAGAACGTCTACCAAAGAAGTCATCAGTGGTGAACAGCATTAGACCTGGGTGGTTTCAGGCTCTCACCTGACACTTTGTCAAACCAGTCAGCTTGGTGATTGTCCAGAGGGAGTGGACGAGGCGTTGCCAGGTCCCTGCTGTGGTGTGAGACCTAACTCAGTTGTCTGGGGTGGGGAGACGTTCCCTTGCACCCCAGTGTGGATCTTTCTGTGAGTGGCCAGCTTCTGCCACACGAACCCTCCTGGGTCAGCCCATCTTGGAACTCCCTTCCTCAGTGCCCTGGTGGCCACATCCAGGCTCACCCCAAGTTGTGTTGAGGCAGTGAGGAGTGCGGAGATGTCTGATGTCAGCTGAATAAATGTTTGGAATGTGGCTTGTGTTCTGAAGCTCTGTTCTCCTGGATGCTATGGGGTTGCATATAACATACTCTGTAGACAACTAGTTTCCCATTTAGCTCAGGAACTATATATGGTTCTTATAAAGCCCTAGAGGGAGAGGTAAGTCCCCACTTCTTCATATGTGAGTCCTGGGGATGGTTTTAGGCAGCTGGGTCCTGCTTCCTGTGCTCCTGTTACAATCATCAGCACGTCTGCCTGGAGCTTTGTATCTTTAAAATTTAATAGCCTCTGTAGCTCAGAATAGAGGATCAAGAGAACTGGAACTGAGAGCAAGAGTGAAGTTGGGGCATGAGAACTATTTCTCCTTTTCCGCTGCTTCTACTTTCTGCTCACAACCCCGCTCTCCCTCACCCAACTTTTTTAGCAAAGACAGGCATCCCCCAGGGAGGAGAGAGCAGGAGAGATTCACTGTATAGGATCCAGTTCTTCATCCTCATTCCAGGGCCGAGTGTCCCGGAGTCTCTCCGTCTAGCTGCTGATCAACTCCCTTTCAATCTTCTGTCCCTTGCGCTCCCAGGGGTCAAGGTTTCAGCTCCCAGGTATCCGTGGGTTTCAGAGGGCCGTGTGTGTCAGTCCCAGGTGTTGTCCCGGGAAGGCTGGGGTTGACAGATTGAGAGCTTACATCAAACCCAGTCTATTAATAAGTATCGAACTAGATGCTTTAAGAAGCCCCTGAATATTTGTGGGTTAACAAAATTAATTTAACTTCTTGTTCCTGTAACATCCCAAGTAGCTATTCTTGGTTAGCAGGTAGCTTTTCTTCTTATAGCTCCACTCAGCCCTGTGGTTACTCTTTACCTGCATCAGAATTCTCTGGAGGACTTGTTAACATGGATCTCTGGTTCCACTCCCAGAGTGTCTGATTCTGTAGGTCTGGGGTGGGGCCTGAGAAGGTACATCTCTAACAAGTTGTCTGCTGCTGCGGCTGCTGCTCTGGGGACCAGGCTGTGAAAACCACTGCTGTGCGGTAACAAGAGTTCAAATGGCCACCTCCCCTGGACTGCTGTGGCATGGAAGTGGCACACATCACCTCTACTCACCTCCTACTGGTGGCAACTCATGTGAAGCCCCTGTAGATGCCCGGTTGGGGAATGTGGTCACCAGAGCTGGGTCCCGCCCCTCCCCGACCCACCCCCACCCACTGGAACCTTGGTCATCTCCCAATCTCTGCCACTCCAGCAGACCCAAAGGCGGTAGCCTTCTGCAGAAATGCCCTGTGAAAGCCTGGGGCCTGGCATATGCCACGACCTCTTCCAGCTGCACCACCCAGCTGGCGGTCTGCAGAAGAGGAGGAATGCCTTTCCTTTCTTGACTCCCAGAGACTCCTTGTTCAAGTCTTAGGTCCAACTCAAATGTCACTTTCTCAAAGGCATCTCCCCTGATTCCCTAACTTGATTGTTCTTCCCTTGTGCTTTCTACAGCTTTCCAGATTAAGTCAATATAAACTGTGAAGCTCTCCAATATGCCAAGCTCAGGGGACCAACGCTGTAGTCAGAGGCTGGGTGAGAAGGTGCCATCACTGGTCCAGGGATTTAGGTGTGCCTTCACCGGCGAGGTTCTGGGGGCACTGTTACCAATTTAAGGCGCTAGGGGTGCTTTCATGGTGCTGGCCGCCGCGGAGGCGATCACAGATCCGGGGCTCCAAGGTCATCTTCCAGGAGCAGGCAGAAGGTGGGGGCGTGGGGAAGGTTCACCGCTCCAAGGGGCCATCACGTGTTCCGCCCGTATTCATGCGCAGGAGGGGCCGTCACGTGCCTAGAACTCCGTCAGGTCACGTGCTGGTGGTGCCCTCCGGCATCCGGGTGCTTTCGCGTCTCTGCAGCCGCCAGGTGGCATCTGCTGGGCCTCATGGCCGCCCCCGTGTCCCGCCTCAGCGCTGGGCCTGCAGCCTTGAGGCCCTGGGCCCTGAACCGCAGCCTTCTGCTCCTGCTGCTGTTGATGTCGCTGCTGTTGTTGCTGCTGCCACTGCTGAACTCCGGTGAGGCTGCGCCTCCGTAGGGGCTGTTATCCTGCCTTTCCCTCCACACCCCTCCTGTCTCTTCGTTACCCTCAAACCGCATCCCAGGCACAGACAGGGACTGGCCCCAGGGGTGTGGCTGTCTGTCCTGGCCACCTGGGACTCTGGGACCCACCCACCCACAGTCACGTCTCCTCCACTACCCCTCCCCAGATCTCACCAGGGCTGTTCCAGGGATACCGAACCCCTGCCTACTCTGGCCTCCTCCCTTGGGCCCCACCTGCTCCGCAGCCTCCTGGGGACCCCTGGCTTTTCTCCCAGCCAGTCAGCCACTTCCTTCCGCTGTCACTGGATAGTGTGCCTAAGACCTCAGCCACCCTCTTGACAGCATCCTTAGGCCTCTAGCGCTCTATCCCTCTGCCCCAGGCTCCGATCTTCCCAGGCAGCTGGGCATCACTGGAGACCCCACTCAGGCATGCTGTCCGGCCCAGACAGATTGGTGATCCCCCTCTACTTAGGAATGTTCCAGAATTCACCTTCTTCCCAGACCCCCTGTTCAAACCCAGTGTGCCTTTCTAGCAGCTGCTTTGTTCACCCAGTGGTCACTCAGACAGCACCCTAGTGAGGTGCTATCTCCCTTAACTCCCTCCAGACCCCAGGGGCCCCTGCAAACCTGACTACTCAACACCATCCTCACCCATTTTTGGGGGGAATGGGAGACAAGCCTCCTGTTCAAGGTCAGCTTGCTCCCAGGTGCCGTGGACGGCAGGTCCCCTCGGTGTGAGCTCCCTCCGTCACCCTCTCGTAGCCCTTTACCCTCTCCCTTTCTAGCTGCTGTGTTTTTTTCGTGTCTCTTGACCCTCCCTGCCAGATTTCTCAGGATAAGAGTTTTCACTTTGTGCTTCCTTCCTGGGCTTCCTTACTCCTCACTTAATCCTTAGCCGGTTCCCGGTCTGTCTCTGCCTGACTGTCCCTGACCTTTCACCACTCCCTCCTTTTTCATTTTCCTCTAGTGCCCGGCTTCTCCTGTCCTTCAGGGAAACTCCCTTGCTCTTCTGTGTCCCTCGCAGCCACCCACGCTCTGTTCATCCCTGACATATTGGTGTTCCCTGAGGTGCTGTCTGGGTCTCCTCCCCACTGCTCCCTGGGTGAACTCACTTGGCCTGGGACATTGTTGTGATGCTACCTCACCAAACAACCTGTCTGGACGTGCATCCACCTACTGGACATTCCCACCCGAATGACCTGGAAACATCTCAGCTTCCTGGGAGCCGAAGCTGAGATCTTCCTCTTCTTACAAACTGTGTTCTCTTACTCTGTTCTCTGACTGAGAAACAGGGCAGGATGGAGGGGGTCATCCTAGACCCAGCCGTCTTCCTAAGTCCTACCTCTAGCTCGCCATGTGTGTTCTCACTGCCACTTCCTCATTCAGACCTCATGGGATCTCACTGCCTTCAGTCTTGTCACCTTCCTACCTGTTCTCCATGCTGCCTTCACAGTACAAGCCTGGCCATGTCACTCCTCCGCTGGTCTCCTTCCTCCCAGAAGGTGCCACTCAGGCTTCTTGGCCTGGCTTAGGAGGCACCTCATGATGAACTCCTGACTTTGCTCCCCTGGCATCACTTCTTGCCATCACAGGCCTTTCCCTTTATCCTCTGGAGCCTCAGGCACGCAACATGATGTTTCTTTTGCAAGGAATGTCATTCCCACTTTTCATTTCTGTTTTGCCTTCTCATCTTTAAGACCTGGCACAATTACCTGTCTTCTGAGAGGCCTCTCTGTCCACTGCTTCTCCTGGGCTTACCTGACACCTGTGGTCGTGTTCCTGCGTTGATGTCACGTAGGTGATTGTGGGTTTACTTCTGTCTCTCCTGCTGGACAGTGTGTCCCTCAAGAGCAAATACAATGTGTATCTGTCTGATATACCTCTGTCCTTACCAGCTCCCGGCTCCAGGCTGTGGGAGTGGGAAATTAGAAAATGTTTGGTGAATGGAGGGGCTAATTAATGAAAATACACCTCTCCACTGTCATCCTGTCATGACCCCTCACTTCATCTCTGTCCCCCTTTTCTCCTCCAGGTTACAAAGATGACAGCACCAAACCAGGTGGGTCAGGTGAGCCGCTGCTGCAGGAAAGTCTCGGCTTCTGGGAGGTTATGTTCTGATTAGAGTCACATAGATGGTGTTTCTGGGTCTGTAGGAAGCAGCCATTTAGTGTAAGTGTTGGCTGATATTTTATTTATACTATCTGCATCTCCATTCATTCATATAGTCGTACAACTTGATTGTTGGAACTCCACGCACACTAAGAGTGTAAACTGTGAGCAGGGGCCCCTGCAGGCTCCAGGCTCAGCTCTTTCTGGAATGGTCTGTGTGAGACTTCTGACACCCAAGTCTGGAGCTTTTCGGACTCTGAGCAGTGGGGGCATCTAAGAGCTGCAGCCAGCATTATAGCTTTCAGGAACATGGTCTAGGGACTTATCAGAGACACAATTCTGGGGCTTCTTCTATGCATCTCCCTTTTTTTGAGGTTCTGTGTTGATTGCTATCTGTTATCTCAGTATCTCACTCTCTCTTCCTGTGATGTCTCTATTGATGCTGTTTATCTCTGTCGCTGTCATTTTCTGCCTAGCTCAGTGCCTTTGGGCAAATCACTGCCCTCCTCAACCCCTGGGTCTCCCCCGCTTTGAAATGAGGCCAAGCCCTGGAGTTTACAGCCTTGTGCAAGTTGCCCCAGGGGCATCTTGGTCTCATTCATTCTTTTTATTATTATTATTATTATTATTTTTTAGCTGAGCCATCCTGCCACCTTTTGGCAGCTCAGAGGCAGCTGAGCTTGGGCTGAGCATTGAACCACTGTTGCTCAGAGCTTGCACTCTTGAGCGAGCTCTTAACCAACTGAGCCACTCGGCCGGCCCAAGTCTCATTCATTCTTAACCTCCTCTATGTGTCCACTGTGTCTCCCTGGCACACTTGTCCCTGAAGCTTGTGGGAAACCCTGGTGGTCGGAAGACTTGGACGTGACCCGCCATTGGCCCTGGGAGGTGAGCCTCCGACTAGAAAATGAGCACGTGTGTGGAGGGGCCCTCATTGACCTCAGCTGGGTGGTGACTGCTGCCCACTGCATCCAAGGGTGAGTGTGTCCAGGGCCTGGAGACCCAGGGCTGCAATGGGCCCAGCCTAGCCTCCTCGTTTCCCCTATGGAACAAAGTAGGAGTGGGGTAGGTAGGGAGAGTGGGAAGGGGTGCCCAGAACAGAGGAGTCATGCTCAGAATCTCACAGGGGGCCAGGGACTGGGCTGGGGCAGGAGCCCAACAAATGAAGACTGTATCCTAAGCAGGATAACAAACAAACCCAGTATAGACCCTCCACCGCCCCCCTCCCCGCCCCCCGCAACGAGAACATACATGTAGACCAACACCTACCTATACGCCCGTATACACAACACGTAGACCAGACCACCTTGAATCAACTTGAATGAAGAACGGGGAGGCAGTCAGATCTCTGACCCCCGAGGGCCCACAGGCTGGATTAGCAAGATGGAACGTGCAGAGCAAATCAGGCAGGATGTCTGTCGGGGGAGAGGGTCCTTGGCCGAGGTTGGGGCATAGTGCTGCTTGGAGCGCTGACATCTACCAGAGTAGATGGGGCTCTGTGTTCCCTGTAGCACCAAAGAGTACTCGGTGATTCTCGGCACCTCCGAGCTGAAGCCCATGGACCCCACAAAGGCCGTCGCGATCCCCGTGAGGGACATCATCATGCACCCCAAGTACTGGGGCCGGACCTTCACCATGGGCGATGTTGCCCTTCTCCAGCTTCACACTCCTGCCGTCTTCAGCAAGTACGTGCAGCCCATCTGCCTCCCGGAGCCCACCTACCACCTGAAGGTTGGGACGCAGTGCTGGGTGACCGGCTGGGGCCAGGTGAAGCAGCGCTCCTCCGGTGAGCAGGATGGGATGGGGGTGGGGGGTGGTAGTGCAGAGGGCACAGTCTGTTCATTCTTTCTGGGGCCTTGCCTGCTGGACCCCCTCCTGGTGCCTCTCAGGAGGCTCTTAACTGCAACCTCTGCCCCTGGTTCTTGGATGTGTTAGGCCTGCCGCTCACGTGGGAGCCACTGTCATGGTTTATACCATTGTGCTTGCTGAGGGGACCTCATCCAGGTCTAGCCATGCCTTGGCTGGGTGTGATCATTGCCTCCCAGAAGCTCAGAATCAGGGATTCATAAATTCACTCATTCATTCATTCACTCGGCAGACTTAAAGCATTTTTCACATACCGAACCCTTGGCAGTGGGGACACATGCCCTGCCTGCAGGGAGCTCATACCTGAGTGTGGGTGGGGTGCAGGCTGCCAGGGAAAGAGGCAGGTGATCTTGTCAGGTAATCTTGAGATCAAGCCAGGAGGGATCTGGGATGAGTTCTCAGCGGATGATCTGCCTGAACTGCCTGACAGAGGAGCGAGCATCACTCAGGTGGCAGAGGGCATGGCCAGTGCAGTGGAGGGCAGCGGTTTGTGGTTGGGGGCTCCATTTGTGAGTATTTGTATTACGACTTGGACTGCAGCCTGCTTGGTTCAGAAGCAAAAGCTTCCCAGAAAGGGGTCCTGAAACACAGCCTTAGGGGTTAAGAGGCTTGCCAGACATGGTCTGCCTGGCAGGGGGGAAGGGCCAAGTGAAGGAGAGCGTGGAGGCGTGAAGGGATGTGGCTTTGCTGAGTCTGGAGAACAGAGGTGACAAGACACTGGGAAGAGGCCAGGGCTGAGTGGAGTGAGGAGTCAGTTCTTACCCCACTGGGCTCTTCCACAGCCAACTCCACGCTGACCCCAGAGCTGCAGGAGGCCGAGGTGTTTATCATGGACAACAAGAGGTGTGACCGGATTTACCGCAAGAAGTCCCTCATCCCCTGCATTTTCCCCCTTGTCATGGAGGACATGATCTGTGCCACCAACTATGAAGAAAACTTGTGTTATGTGAGTTTCGGCAAGGTTCTGCAGCTCTCTTTCTGTTGGGAATGACTCCTGGGTTGGGAGGCAGTTCCCTGGGGAGGGGTTGGCTTGGCTTCCCTCCTTGTCACCATCACCAGGCAATGAATGCTCTGCTCCCATCTTTCTTCTCCTGTGACTTTGGTTTTGCCTGATATTCTGGGGCAGGGTCCCCAACTGAGGAACTGATGGAGGCCCCCAGGTAGTGAGATTCTCAAGGAGTGAAAGACCCTTCTAAGCGGAACTCAGAGGGTGGGCATTCGGGGTCCCAGCTGGGCCCAGAGCCGCCATCACTCCCCTCTCTTTGCCTAGGGGGACCCTGGGGGCCCATTGGCCTGCGAAGTTGAGGACAGGTGGATTCTGGCTGGGGTGTTGTCCTGGGAAAAGGTCTGTGCCAAAGTACAGAATCCAGGCGTGTACACCCGTGTCACCAAATACAGCAACTGGATCAAGAAGCAAATGAGCAGTGGGGCCCTGTCAGGCCCCCGCGCCTCCGCCTGGCTCCTACTCCTGTCCCGGCTGCTGCAGCCCAGAGTGGGCCTCTGATCGCCCCTCTTCTTCCTGCTTTGCTTCTGCTGAATGGGACCCGATCAAGGTTAGACCAAGGTCATGTGTCCATAGTCAACAAGAGTCAGGGTGGGGACAGAGTGGCTCCTGGGAGACTGCTTTGGCATCCCAGTGGGGAGGGACGTAGTGGATGACTGGCCTTGGGTGTCCAGGAGAAGGGAAGTGTGGCCTAAAAGGGCTCTGGAATTGGGGACCAGAATAGCAGGGATTAAATTTGTGCAAATGTGAGCTGGCTCTGTTCTCTTTTCTGGGTGGCCATGGGGGTTGGGGGTAGATGGGAGGGCAGGGTCTCCTAGAATTAATTCTGCCAGGTGGTTCCCCAGAGTGGGGGCTGATGGTTTTTGTTACATTACCAGTGCCGGGGCGTAGGGAAAGGGCCTGGGCTTGAGGCTTCGGTTTCCTCATCTGTAAAGTGGAAGTGTTGTAGGAAGCAGTCAAAACACTCCCTGTAGGCTGACAGTAGGAAGGACCCACATACAGTGCTCCAAAATCAGCTTTCATTTTTTGAATGGCATTTAAAAATACTGATTGCAAAAGTATTGCATGTTTACTTCTACATTTTTTCTTTTACTATTTTTAAAAAAATGATAAAAATGATTCAGATAAAAAAAATCTGAATATGTTGTGATTTACTAAAAAAATTCAGAAATACATGTAAAGATTCCCCCCTCTCCTGTCACCTACCCCCACCACCAATGCTGCTCCCTTCCCCAGAAGTAATCATTGTTAGCATCCTTAAGTAAAATATCTTTGTGAATTTAAATAAATGGGAATATATATATATATATATACATCATAAATAACCTACATTTAAAAAAATTATATGCCTTGAAAACCTTTCTATGTCAGTTCCTAGAGTGATGCATAACTTCATAACTTTACATTCCTGCTTGTGTTCTGTGACGGATGTTATTTAAGCAGCACCAGTTTTAGGCGGTTTCTGACTTGTCAGCAATGAGGCAGCACTGCCATGAACACACTCCTGCGTGCCTGGGGTGGGAGTGGAGAGGACACACTCCAAAGCATTTCCGCAACTGTCCTCCTAGGGGCGGCTGAGGGGAGGACAGTGAAAGGAGACACAATCTTTCGTCCATTCCACCGATATTTACTGGGAGTCTTCTCTGTGCCAAGTACTGTTTTAGGCCCTAGTGACCCAATGGTGAACTATTAAGATGATATGGTTTTTCTTATTTAATTTATTCACCTAGTGAAATACATCACCAGATCTCAAGAGATTTCTTAGGCGAATCCTGTAACACACTGTGGATTAAAATTTCTTGGCATTTTGTTTAGAATTTTTGCCCCAACGTTGGATTGGCTTACAATTTTCCTATTTGTTCCACCCGTTGTTCAAGTTTGGTGTCATGGTTATGCTAGCCTCTTAAAACATGTGGAGATGCTTTCTAGTATCTTCCTATGCCCTAGGGCAGTGCATGTAACCAGCATCATTTGTTCCTTAGGTTTGGTAGACTGCGCATAAAACTCGCTGGTCCTGAGGCCTATTTTAGGGGACCAATCTTTAACTATTTAAAAAATATCTTTTATAGTTATTGGCCCAGTTGGGTTCCCTGCCTCTTTTTGCGTTAGTTTTAGTATAGAAAAATTGCTTAATTCAGTTTAGATTTTAAAATTTCAAACTGATGTATAAAATTTGAACCTTTGACCCCTTTATTATTTCTAATATTATGTATTAGAATTCCTAATATTAAAGATTAAAATCACCAAATTTTGGTCTATTTCGTAGGTGGTTTCAAAAAAACCACCTGGTGTACTTTTATTGGTTAGCTTTATGGCATCATCCATCCTTCCCTCGTATTACCCCAGGTCCTGGTCGGCGGCCCCCACCCTCTGCCATGCTGCTAGTGTTCTTCAGGGGGAAGCGGTCACACTCCCAGCTCCCAGGAGGGGTGGCTCACAGGCGTGACCAGTTAGCACGGTCCAGGGCCCCAGCCACCTGGCCTCAGTTGGGTTATCGCAGTCACCATAAGGCATGGTGCGAGGACAGACAGGCACACTGTCTCTGTGATCGTGGATGAGGAAGCATGAGGATGTGGGCTGTTGGCAACCATTTTTCAACAAGGGGACCAACTCAGGATGATGCCGCCACCGCTGGAGAGAGGAGGCAAAAATTTTAAGCCTGTTTGAGTAGAAGTTTCTCTTGCTTGGGAACTCCTGGTACAAACTAACTCGGTTTTATTGATCAAATCTGTTTTTTTTTGTTGTTTATTTCATTTCATTAAAGCTCATTTAACTTCAGTAATTCCAGTCGTCTACTTTTAGGCTGTTTATTTTACTGTTCTTTTTCTAACTTCTTGGGTATGCTTAGTTCTTCATTATAGACTTCTTTGGTTTTTACTTAATTCCATAAAATTTTCTCTGAGTCTCATGTTGGCCATATTTCATAGGGTTTGATATGTATTCACCTCATTGTCATTCATGTCTATGTTTTTAATTTCACACTATTTTTCTTATTTAACCTCAGTTATGTAAAAGGGTGTAATTTAATTTCCTGATGGATAATTTGGGGGAGGGATAGAGGCATCTCCTTTTTCTCTATTAAAAATTATATCACAATACGAACTTAATTATTTGTGCATTTTGGAATTGATTGAGGTTTTATTTGTGCCTCATAGTTGGTCAATGTTAGTGAACATTTCACGTGCGTTTGAAATGAAAATGTGTGTTTCAAAACAAAGAGCTCTAGCTATAAACTGGTTGGATAAAGTTTGTTGATTGTGTTATTCACATATTTTATGTCTGTATAATGTGCTGATTTCCAAGAGGTTTGCCATGGGAATTAAGACTTTTTCTATTTCTTCTTGAAGTTCTGATAATTCTTGCTTTATATTTCAAAGCTGTGTTGTTAGGAGTGTAAGGTTTGTGCCTACTTTACCATCTGGGTGTGGTACACTCTAGCAATATAAAATATGCCTTTTGTCCTGTTTAATATTTGTTTTTTTCAAAGACCTGGATCATAGAGTTCATTCCTAATTCTGCTATTCTCATTGATTGGGGTATAGTTTTATATTCTGTTCATAGATTTTCCTTGGGTTTATTTTGTACCTTTTATAGTTTCTTGATTTTAGCATTTAGTTCATTTGCTTTTATTTTTGTTCTTCAGTAATAGGTAACTTTAAGGTTATGGATTTGCCTTGAACACACCCAGTAAGTGTTTTTTATTCATTATTTTAATTATTAGCCTCTTCTAAATAGTTTATAGAATGTTTTTTTCCCTCAAAATAAGTTAACAAAGTTTATTTTAAAATTTTCAAATAATTTGTTTTATGTTGCTTACTCTTGTTATTAAATCCGTGTTTCATTGCATCATGGTAAAAAATGGGGCCCAAACTCGTTCAGCTTTTAGGGAAGTTATTGTGGTTTCCTTAGTAGTCTAGTGTGCGGTCGGCTTTTGTAGGTATTCCATTCCTCAAAGACAGAGTTGAAGAGTCTCCCATACAAGTGAGGTGTTTCGAGTTCTCATGTGTCGCTGGCTGATTTTGCTTTATATGTTTGACATTATGTGATGGATGAGCAAGGCTTTATGATGTTACACAGTCATTGTAATTTTTACCTTCTTTCAACATCAAGTAACTTTTCTTTTTCTGTTTAAAGTTTTTGTCCTGAGTCACATTTTTAGAGATCAACATTACCTTTACTATTTTTCTTGCATATACTTAACATTTTTTATTTATCTTTTTACTTTTAACTGCTTCACATCATTTTATTTTAGGTGGGTCTCTTAATAAGTAGCATGTGAGTGGGTTTTGTTTTCCTACCCAATATAAGAATCTTTGACTTTTAAGAGTTTTTTTTGCATTCTTATTGGTGGTGATAATGGGTATGTGTTTTTATTCAATTATCTTTTGTTTTATTATTGCTTGTTCCCCCAAAGTATTCTTTTCCACAAAGGCAGAAGAGTAGATAGGGGTTTTCTTCTCTGGATTTTCTTTGTGCTCTCTTTCTCTGCACCCCTCTTCCCCCCAGAAGGAATCTGATTGTAGGGATAGTGATTTCCTTGATTTTCTGCCATGTATCCCTAAAAATAGTTTGTTTTGCCTGTTTTTGAATTTCATACAGCAGACACCTTTTTGTGTCTGACTTCTTTCACTCAACAACGTGTTTATGGGAGTCACCATGCCACCACGCGCCCATTGTCATTGCTGTGGAGGATTCTGTGCATCCATCCTGCCCTTGTTGGCCGCCGCGTAGCTTCCTGGTGGGGCTTTACCCAACAGCACTGCCCTATCTTTCCTGCTGCGTATGTGCATGACCGTTTCCAGCGCACCCCACCAGGCGTGGAGCTGCAGGTTGTGGGAAACCATTTTCTGCTTTCCTAAATGACTCCGGAGTTCTCCACAGTGTTGGCTCCAGTCCACTTCCCCTACAGTGTGTGAACAACCTCTTTACCTCGTGTCCTCACCCACACTGGTGACAGGGGTCAGTGGAGCAGGGGTCAGCTGTCCTCATGGACAGTGTGAGGAGCATGGGATCCTCGGGAAGGGCCTTCGTGGAGGTGGTCAGGAGGGGACCTGAGATGTCATTTATTCTGCATGAAAAGCCAGGGCTGCCAGCTGCCTCCTCTTAGGAAGCCACCTTCCCAGGCCTGAAACACCTGACCTCTGTCTACCTATAAGCTGTACTTTTAAAAATGCAGAACCTGTGGGGGAAAAAGGAAAACTCCAGCTCCAGCCCAATCACCCACACCAGGAACTGACCATCCCCTTCCTTGTGCCTCAGTTTCCACACTTCCAGGGGGCCATCAGCACGGCTTTATAAAGCAGTTTGGACTGGGCACTAGAGGTGCCTCATAGGTCAGGTACCAGGAACTGTCACAGGCTCGGGCTTGGGCATGCAGGGGTACCACCAAGGCCCAGGAAGACACCAGGTGCTGTCACAGGCTCAGGGCTAGGCATCTGGGGCACCATTCTAGAGCAGTGCCTGACAGCAGCACCACATCGTGCCTCGGTGGGGCCTTGCTGTGATCACACTGTCTCCTTCTCATCATCCTGATGCTGCCCAGCTGGGTGAGCCCCCCAACCCTGGGGCAGAGGCCCACTCCCTGCTACCCTGAGTAAACAAACCATGAGTTCTAGAATCCTCGCACGTTGGAGATACCCTGCCCCCACATTCCATTCTGAGGACCAGTGAGGGCTGGGCACCTGTTCGCCATGGCGTGTGGACCAGGAGCTCTTCAGGACCTCGCATCTCCATTTTCTTCTGCCAGACTTGAAAACTCACTCTATGTCAAAGGTAGGGCTTTGGGGACATGGGAGAAGGGCAGGAAGGGTCTATTTGCCTGAGTGTCTGTGTCAGCTGTCCTCACCTCTGACAGGCACACCCTCACCAGACGGCATGGTGTGCCAAGCCTGGGGGCCCAGACAGTGTCAAGGCCTTTCCCATTTGCAGAGTGACATGAACGCGAGGGAAGAGCCTTATTAAAAACTGGGGAATATGCTCACATCCGTGGAACAGATGAGCTTGTTTGTTTGGGGGACACTCTAGGAGAACCAGGACTTGTGATGACAGTGTGACGTGTGAGCGCTCACCCTGCGTACGGCACTTTTCAGATGGCTTCCTGTCTCAACACCCTGTGAGCTAGGCTAGTGAATATCCCATTTCATAACATGAATCCGAGGCCTAGAGAACTTAAGTGGCTTGTGGAGCCAGGATTCGATACCAGTTTTTAGTAGACTCTTTGGGGGTGAAAAGTTTGGGGCCTCATTAGACAGAAGGTCTCTGAGCTCCCACCCTAACTGACCACATGTAATCTTGTGGTGGCAACCCTGTGGCTACCCTGGCTTGGGTCACCTGCCAGCTGCCCATTCTGCTGTTTGGCAGAAAACATGCTGGAACAGTATCTGTGAGTAGGGACATGTCCCCGAACTCAGGGACTTTGTTTGTTTTTTTTTTTTCACTGTGTGACTTGTCTTCCTGGGCTAGTACGTTGTTGAATGAGTGAGTGAGTGAGTGAGTAAGTGAATGAATGCCCCCCTACTTTGCCCTGCTCTCGGGCATCTGTGATGTTTTGGGGTGGTGGGGATGAGAACTGCTCCACATAGCTTCCTGCTGTGCCTTTGATAATGTGGGAGTGAGGGGCTGTGACCTTATAGGGACAGAGGTCATGAACCAAGACCTGTTTTCCTGTCACCGTGTGTGAGTGTGGGCTTGTAGGCATGAGTGCTCGGACTCTGGGACTCCAAGAAGGGGTAGAGGTGGTCTGCAGTGAAGTCCATTTGAGCCACTGACTGTTTCCTGCTTGCGGTATGGTGACACTGTGCTTATGGCAAGGTTGATCTGCAACACCTCATGTCCCCAAATAATCCATCATGGCTCCCCCCACATTCAGCTGCTGTACTTGGTGCTGGCATCTCCAGGCTGAATCCTGCAAATCCTGTGTAAGGTTTTGGGGAGGGAGGTTGGAGTTGACGTTGACCTGGACGTGAGTTCTGAGCAGTGCTGTTCTCTGAGACTGGGGAACCCACTTAGGGTGTGGCGCTCAGAGGTGAAGCCCACTCCTGCCTCCTAGAACTGTCACTTTTTTTAAGTGGTGACGTTCATTTCGCAGGACCCCGGCTCTGCGGGGGCCTCAGCTCTGTGAGAAAGGGAAGGGCAAACCTCTCGGAGCCCTGTTTCCTCCCAAAATGGAATAGCCTGGATTGCGGCAGGCTGGAATATGAAACAAGGTAGCCACACGCCCACTAGAGTATATGAGAAGGGACAGAAATGAGGCTCTGCTTTGAGGGAGAAAGTAAACAGGACAGCAAGCCATGGGACAGGGACCTGGGTGAGAATGGAGCAGTGAGAGGGCAAGACAAAATGCAGCTCTGTGGAGATGTGGGGTCTTGCGCAGGTTCCCACGAGTTCCAGTGGGAGGCCCCTGCTTGAGGGTGAACATGTCCAGCAAGGGAACCAGCCATCTATACCTGAATAGGACCAGGAACCCTGGGACATAGGAGAACGTCCCAAACATCAATGGCTTGTGACCCTCTGAGGGATTGCTCTGAGGTAGGGCCCAGCAGACATTTCTGCTAAAATATATGGGTCCCCATAGGTTATTAGCCTTGTCCATATATTGTTGTACGCCCCTCCACTGCCACCATGGACCCCTGCCCCCCACGGCAAGGACAAGCCTTGGTAAGTGCTGCTGAGTCCTCGCTGCTCTGCTTGGCGCTGCACACCGAGCTGCTGAGGGAAGCAGGCTTCCTGAAACCATGCCGGCTTGTGACAGTGTAAACACATGTCCAGCTTTGCCTCTGTGGGGAGGTCCATGAGCGCACGGAACAGCATGTTGGCCAGCCCAAACGTGACAGCAGGCTATTTCATTTGTCTTTACTCTTGGTCCCCGACCTTTGCTGTAGAATTTCTCCCTTCCCTGTTCTCAATGATGTTCCAGCCAAGATGGTCTAGTTCAAAAATCTCAACTTCATAACCAGTTCAGTGCAGCTCCCTCTCCTCTCACTCGGGCTCTGGGAGCCAGTGAGGGGCAAGAAGGAAGCGACAAGCTTCTCTGCTCACTTGCTTGTATGGTCACGGAGAGCACGCCTCCAGGGGTGGTGGGCTGTGAAGGCAGGCCCTGGAGTTGTACAATGTGACATCACTGCCCAGGGCTTTCTGGCTACACCGACAAGCAGCCGTGCTCACTGTGCCCCATCACTTACCCGTTGGCTGACAGCTTACCCCTCTGATGATTATCTCTTCTCTTTCACTCCCCCAACCACCTGCTGTGTAAGCAGGGGACAGGGATGAATCCTGGGGCGATGGCTGGTAAAGAGCCCTGGCGGGGTTGTCTGGTCCCCGTTGTTGGAGGGCTCTCTTTATAATGTGGGGCACCTGCTGTCGCTGGGTCTTTGGTTGCCATTTTCAGGGCAGTGGGAAAAGCTCCTTCCTACGTGTGCATGTGGCAGTGGCTGCTTGTGATGGTTGGAAGGTGGGTCCCTCTGCCTCCACGGTCTGCTGTGTACGGGCCTGAGGGCTGCCTGTGCTGCCTGAGAGTCGGCATGGGGCTGCCATGGCCCCATCTTTATCTTTTTCCTCAGAGCCGTTGTTCCAGGGCTGTGGCCAGACCAACATCTCCTGTAAGGTGGTGAAGGGGCAGCTGGTGGAGGTTGGCAAGTGGCCCTGGCAGGTGAGCATCCTATTCCTAGGTGTATACATCTGCAGCGGCTCCCTCGTGCACCACCAGTGGGTCCTCACGGCCGCACACTGCTTACAGAGGTCAGTCAGGGTGGCCAGCCGGTCCCAGGGGTTTTGTTTTTTGGCTGGGAGGGCCCTGGTGAAGCTGGGGTTCTGGGAGGAGGAGCCTGGCTGGGTGGCTCTGTGCTCAGCCTGTGTCTCTCCAGCCACTTACGGCCTCACTGCTGGCAATCTGCCTCCTACCCATGGCCCTGCAGATCCACGAACCCCGAGGATTACGTCGTGAAGGTGGGTGTTCAGCACCTCCCAGAAAATGGCACTCAGCTCCTGCTCACTCGCATCGTGATTCACGACGATTTCAACAACCTCATGTCCGATGACATTGCCCTCCTGAAGCTCAAGAACCCCGTGCCCTGGTCCCCCCTCGTCCAGCCTGTCTGCCTACCCACTACCGAAGTCAAGCTGTCTATTGGAACCCTGTGCTGGGTGGTCGGATGGGGACATACCAATACTCAAGGTGAGTGGAGGCGGGTAGCGTTTCCAAGATGCCTGCCTCTTCAGAACACAGCTCCATCACAGGCTCATGCCGTCCTTCCTTTATTCACTTGTTCACTCCATCACTAAACATTTCCTGAGCACCTACATGGGCTGCACATTCTCCTGACCTTTGTGGATGGGAAGGTATAGACAGTGCTCAAGCATAAAAGACACATCTGGCCTGCTTGGACCTCAGCCCCCAAAGTTACATCCAATGCCAAACTCTCACCTTGCAGCATGGCAGGAAGTTAATCCTTGAACAGGAATGAGGTTTCCTGTCAGCAGGTGGCACAGTGGCCATGTCTAGGACGTACTGAGGCATTGCGCAGCCCTCATATACCTTTATTACCTTGAGGCACCAATGATTTCTGGAGATCTGCCCTCTGTTGGTGCCACTCTGGGGTTTTAGGATCTAGGAGCCTTTGTGGGGTCCTACCTTCCAGGGGGTGGCATACTCTGGGCTCTAGGGTCTTGACACCTTGCTAGGTAGCCATGGAGCAGTGCTTAGCCCTCACCCTCATGGAACCTGAGTTTTGGGGGGTAATCTCTTTTTGTCTTCATTCAGTGCCTGGTGTTGCCCTGAGCCCCTTGGGAGGCTTTTGCTTATTCTTTTTAAGGAGCTTGAACTTTTTCAAAAGTTAGGCTGTGGGCTGGGCCTTTATAAATCACCACCCCAGGAAATGGCCCTGCCCCCCACATTATGGGATGTGGATAACCCCAAGATGGAGCTGTGCCAAATCGTTGGAGGGATGATGAGGCAGGCTCTCTGTTCCTCTAGGGACCTCAAAGACCCCCTACAGTCTCCAGGAAGTGGCTGTGAAGATCGTCAACAATGGGATCTGCAACCAACAGTACCAGTTCCTGTACTTGAAGGGCCAGAAGAAGTTCATCGGGAATGACATCCTGTGTGCCAGAGCAGAATGGGGCGTAGACACTTGTCAGGTGCGGAGCGTGTGGTCCAGGGCAGGGCGGGGGCTTTGAGGGGCCACGGTCTGCCTTTTCACAAGGCTCTAGGAGACGTTAGCAAAAGCTCTTTTCCCTGCACTTGTTTCCCACTATGTAAAATAGGGGTGAAAAGACTCTTGGCTTTTGTCCCCAAGAATGGTCGTAATGGCAGTCCTTCCCAGGTCATTTGAACACGTGCGAACCTGAATCAGACACATGCCCGGATCTGGGCTGGGTGTTGGCAGAACCAGTTTTGCGTGAATGGCATCGTTCTGTAAGCATACCTCTGGCTCTTGCATCTTCTATTCAACATTGTTTTTGAGATGTATCCGTCATAACACGTGCAGCTGTAATTCATTAATTAGCTCTCTCTGCAATCTTCTCTTTTGAGAATATGCCAGCGTTGATCCATTCCACACTGAGGTAGTTTCCAATTTTTCTCATATCACAAAATCCACTCCTCCGAATATTCTTACACACATCTCCCTAGTTGACATATTCCAGAATTTCTCACCAGGATGTGTCCTGCAAGGAGCTGGTGGGTCATAGGCTCCGCATACCTTCATCTTGAATAGTCATTGCCAACTTGTTCTCCAAAGTGATCATATTAAGCTATATTCTTACAGCAGTGGTTGAGAAGTCCTTTGCTCCATATTCTTGCCAACTTTTGGTATCGTCAGACTGAAATGTTTTCTATTCTGATGGATGAGACATAGAGAAATAGTGTCCCATTGTGGTTGCAATATGTGCGGCCCCAATTACTAGTGCATTTGCACATCTTTTCATGTTTATTCACCATTCATGATTCTTCTAGGAATCACCTATTTGGATATTTTGCATATTTTTCTATTGGTCGCCTTTTTGTTATATTTTGAACTGATCCTCTGTTCATTGTGTATACTGCAAATACCTTCTCCCAGTTTTTTATTCACCTTTTCATTTAGCTTATATGGTCCTTTGCTGAACAGCAATTTAGATTTTATATTAGTCAAACATACATCCATGTTTTCCTTTCTGGTTTATGCTTGCTATGTCTTATTTAAGAAATACTTCCTTTTCCCAAAGTCATAAAGACATTTTCCTTTTTTTTTTTGCTTGAAAGTTTGGAAATTTTGGTTTCCACATTTAGGTCTTGAATCCACATGCACTCATTTTGTGAATGGTGCTAAGATAGTGGTCTCTTTCTATTTATTTCCCCATATGGACTACCAGTTGTCTCAATGCCATTCATTGAAAAAAAAATTTTCCGTACTGACTGTCACCATTTCTCTCATAAATCAAATTTCTATATACACATAGGCTAACTTCATGAGTTGGACACCCGGAGAATTTATTTTTGGTCTATTTTTCTTTTCTAACATGAGTATTTAAGGCTATAAATTCCCCTCTAAATATTGCTCTCGGTTAATGCCACATATTTTGATATGTAACATTTTTGTAGTCATCCAGTTCTAAATATCATATATAATTTCCATTTTCATTTTGGTTTGAGCCATGACTTATTTAAAAGTGTTTTTTAAATTTCCAAATACATTTTTGCTTGTTTGTTTTTGGGACTGGTTTTCAACTCAGTTGCCCTCTAGTCATAAAATGAGTTCTGCAGTGATACCAGTTATATGGAATGTGTTGAGGCTTGTTTGGTGGCCTGGTATGTTGTTACATTTTTCAGTGTTTATTTATTATTTTCTATTTCTATTAATTTTTCTCCTGCTTCCCTTGGGCTTGATTTGGTTTTCTTTTTCTGTCTTCTTGAGCAAAAAGGTTTATTCTTTCTAGTTTTGTGTTTGACATATTTAAAGCCATGAGGCCATCTTTCAGTTAAGCTTCAGATTCATCGCTTAAATTTTGTACTGTTGTGATTTCATTATCGCTACCTTATTTTAAAATATTATGTTTTGTGATTTGGAAGAAAATGCATACATTTTCTTTTTTTTTAAAAAAAAGTAATACATAAATGCAAAAATTAGAAAATGGGACTTTCCTGTAATCAAATTACCTAGAAATTTCCACTCTATGTTGTTTAATTTATATTCCTACACTTGTGTGCACATCAAAAATTTTAATAGATGTTGACAAGTTAATAGATGTCCCCAAAGACTTGATCCATTTATATTAATACCAAAAATATATGAGTGCCCTTTTCCTCACATCATCACCAGCATTAGGCATTATTTTTATTTTAACTTTTGTCTTTTTGGTAGACTAAAACTTTTATTTTTGCTTTAACTTCATGAAATTGAACAATTTTGTAAATTGCTTGTGTAGCGGGCTATTAAACAGGAAATTTCAACTAAGGCACCAAATTACACTATGTATCAGGGTTCAAAGAAAGCTGTGTGACCGAGACTCCTCTACATGTGTGTATTCAGGGGTCAGGAGGGTAGAGTACGAGGGAGGTCGTTTGTGAGGAGGATTTCTCTGGAGAGAGCTTCCTATTCCACACTTCAAGTCTCCTGGGAGGGGTTTCAACAGGATCACTCAGAGTGTGACTTGTGACCCCAGCGGGGAGAGTTAGCTGTAAATCTCCCCCAGTGCCCAGAGTAAGTGCCCTGGAAGGAAGCTGGTTCTCCTGCCTCTTCACTCTCCTCCTGGTTTAACCGTGGCAGGTTCGGAAGACAAGCTAGCAAAATGGAGTAGGAGGGGCGGGAGCTGAAGGGAAGCAAGGGGAGAAAACAGGCTTGGCTTCCTCCTCCCAGGCCTCCCGCCTGCTAGAAGCCCAGCTAGCAGTGGGGAGATGTTTTAGTTTAAATCAAGTCTAGCGCTGTGATTATTGCATGGAAATAAATGGATAGTCTGATGTGAACTGAGATGTTTTTGTGACAGTATAATCATAGTGATTATGATGCCATTAATCACAGTGAGCAAAATGCTCTGATTCTGCCCAAGTTTTTAACCCCGGGTGAGAGAAAATCTCACCTTCTAAATAAATTTCAAAAGGACAAAGGGAGTCCAAATAAAGATGCTTGCTACGTTCAGTGTACCATTTACACTTTCCCCTGTCCTTTGCCCATGTTCTTCAATTAAACTACTTTTTTTTGTCGATTTGTAATAACTCTGGATTATTATTTGTTGTAGTAAGTAATGGTAAAGGAACATAATGTCTTTTTCAACTAATTTCAAGAGGTTCATAAATAAATAAATACACGCGCACACACACACACACACACATATATATATAGAATATAGTAAAACATTATAGTAACAATGTTTTATAGGGAATATAGTAAAACAAATACAGTAAAACATTAAAAATTAGTGAATCTGGGTAAAAATATTATACTTGTAACTTTTCTGTAAGTCTCAAATTACTTAAAAATGAAGTTACCCAAAAACTATGGGAACCAGAAGTTTTAACTCTTTGTAAGATGCTTTATAGTATTTTACCCTACTTGGTCATCATTTACCTTTTTTGGGTGTGGAGTGTGTGTGTGTGTGTGTGTATTTGGTGTGGATTTTTTCCCATAGAGTTATTTACAATTTTGATGTGTTCGTATTTATCATTATTTCCCTTGATGATTGTAGTTTTTGAGCTGTGCTTAGAAATATCTTTCCCACCCTAAGCTATTATTTACTCATATGTGTTTTTAATTCTTTAAATATTTACATTTTGATTCATCTAGAAAGTTGAAAGAGGAAATCAGATTTATTTTTGTCCAAATGTTTATCTCCAATGATGTAAAAAAATTTTTATTGAATACTTATTTTTTTTGGCAATGAATTAGAAATGCCCTCTTTGTTATATTCTACATTCCCATCTTATTTTGGTCTCTTTCTGCCCTTTTCAGTCTCATTCCTGTGCCACCACCACTCATTTTAAATTATTGTATCTTTATAATTCTTTTTGTATGTGGTAAGGCAAGTCCTCCTCCATTATTCTTCTTTTAAAGAATTTACATCGTTGTCCTCCCATGTTCATTCTAATTGAACAATCTTAATATAATGTTAAAAAGAAAATCATGTGGGAATTTTGGTGGAAACTAATAAATTAATTTAGAGAAAATACTTTTTTATTTTGCTCTATTTCTTTATGTCCCTCAAGCAGGAGTTTATAGCTTTCCCCATATAGTTGCTGCATGCTGCCTCTTAAGTTTATTTCTAGGTGTTTTATAATATATTTCTATTTTGAGTAGTATGTTTTCTTTCATTGTATTTTCTGTTTGCATTACATATTGATTTTTTTGGTTTGTATTTATAATACTTTGTAATAAGAAACCTTCTTGGATCTAGTTGAATCTCTTTAATTTTGTAGGTCCAAAATTGATATGTCTATCATCTGTAAACAATGATAAATTTGCCTCCTCCTTTTCAATGTGTGTGCCTTGCTTTTTTTTTTTTTTTCCTATTGCAATGTCAAGAACTATATAGAACAATTTCTCTGTCTTCCAGGAGACACTGTGCCATTTTGTTTCAAGTGTGTCTCTTGTAAATAGCATGACGCTGGATGCTATTTTTTTTTCCAACACAGCAGGGAAACTGACCTTTAATCCGTTTACTACCTTATGATTTGGTTTGATCTTTTTTTTCCAGTCCACTTTTCCCCGGTAGTGGTTTAAAAGTTGTCATATTTCAATGTCGTTCTGCCACTGGTCACCTTATATTTTCCACACACATATTTAAACTTGAATTAACACCTAGAGTTAATGTCTCTAGCTTCTCCTTAGCAGGATGAGGACCTTCCTTCGTTTTTACTTGCTTTGTGTCCACCCCGCAGGCTCATCCTCTTGTAGAAGGCACCTGGGCTTTCAGCTTACTGAACCCATGTATTAGATCTAAGAGTGTTGGGCTTTCCAGGCCTACACTCCTATGAGCTGCAGTTAGTAATGATTTCGTCTCCTTCCCCCCCATGATTTTTACTTGTTTCATTATTTTGGGTACCTCTCGCCAAAACAGCCTAGAATTGTAGCTGCGCTTTTTCTTGCTGCCGACCTTCATGCAAGTGCTTCTCCTACTTCATCGGGAAGTGTGGTGCTATTTGCCATGTCACCTGTTGGGGAGAGAGCCAGTCCTTTCTGTTTTTCTCTGGCATCCTATTTCAGGAGTGAGGGCCTTGCTTTATAAAATGAATTTTCTGCAGCTACCAAGATGACCCTCTGCTCTAACTCAATGTGCATGGCCAGGTTCTACAACAGATTCCTCACGTCCATCACTCTGCACGCCAGGGTCGTCCCTCCCTGGTCATGGTGTACTTTTGTTTGATTCATCTTTTGGATTCAGATTTATAATATCTTTTTTGGGGGGGGGGGACATGTTTAATTTACTTATTCATCCAACAGATCCCATGTGCTGGGCACAGGTAACGTTGGAGCACAGCCCAGGAAAGGTACTGGCCTAGGAACGAGCAGTCCTGTGCGGCCCAGTCTACACAGTCTTTGCGTTTTTTTCTTGTTTTCTTCCTCTCTTGAGGCTGGGCTCCATGTTAAGGAGTGTTGAGGAAGGCACCCCCTTTGTCAAGTTATAGAATCAAGACTATGCTTCACAAATGTACTGTGTCCCGGAACATTTGAAATAGCATAAATTACCTACTTCTTGAGCTCTGGATAGCAGTTGCCTATAAAACCACATAGGCCTGTTTTCCTTTGAGGGTTAGCTCTTGGGCAATATTTTAATGCTAGATATTTTAAGTTGCCCATGGTTATTGGACTTACGGGATTTGCGTTTCCTTAGAAATTACTCATTTCATCCAGGATTTAAATCCATACAGGAGAAGTTATAAACATTCTTTAGGCTCTGAGAAAGCATATTCTCCCTGGAGGTGAGTCTAGCTTCTTTTCTCCCCACAGCATGAAATATTTGCATTTTCCTTCTCTTTCTGTTTTTCTTGTTAAGACTTACCAGGTGCTTATCTACTTTGTTGTTGTTTTTTTTAAGAACAAGTTATTGACTTCATTACTCAAGCCAATGATTGTCCTGCTTTCTAATGCATGAATTATCCCTTTTTTGTCTTTATTAATTCCTTTTTAAGTGCCTTGAGCTGAATGTGCAGTGATAAATAATGATAATAATGAATAATTTATTTTCATTCTCTCTTGCTTGATATTAAATGTATTTAGACCAGGACTACTCCTCCTCCTCCTCCTCCTCCTCCTCCTCCTCCTCCTCTTCCTCCTCTTCCTTCTCTTCTTCTCCTTCTCCTTCTCCTTCTTCGTTGTTATAAGAGTTTATTTGAGCCAAACTGCCGACATATGCTGTGGAGCAGGCTCTCAAATGTTCGCTAGACCAGGACTCTTGTGTGTGTAACTCAGGCCCACATCCCATGGTCTTCACAATATGTGGTGTTCTTACCTTTCTACATTCTAATTGTGGGTTTTAATTCTGTTTTTACTTTAATATTTTTGGAAGTTAATTTTTTTCCTTTGGTGAGATGATTCACATGTTGTTATTGGTTTCTGGTTTTATTGCACTGTGTTGAGAGAATGTCCACATACAAGATACCTATCTCCCTCCCCTATTCTCTCTCTCTCAGTTCTCCTTTTCTCTGGGTTCCCAGAGTCCAGCTAACCATCTCTCTCAGGTAAGGGCCCTCATACTATCATCACTAACTTCATTATCACTACCTTGATTTTTCCCCTTCATCTTCCATTTTCTTTTCCTGCAAAAGGCTCCTACTCAAATCTGTTTAATATATACCTTTAAAGATGTCTGTAGCTTTGGAAAATACATAGTGTTGCTATATTGCTATATGTGTATTTTAATTTGCATAAATGATGTGGTGCTACATAGTCCCTCCTTATTTGTTTGTTGAGGAGTTTCAGTGTGTTAGAGAATACACATTAAGTGGTTTTATTCTTTCAAGTCATTGCCCCCACATGCCCTATGTCAAATCTTCCTCCCTCCCCCAAACATCATTTTGGTCTGAGTCCATAATTTTTGGTCACTTTCAGTTACTGTCTTATTGTAAGTCTCAGTTTAAAAACTGGTTTGATTTAAACCTTAACAAGCCCTACCCCATCTCCCTCCTCTAGTCCTCCTGGGGGAAAGCTCCCAGCCTCCCCAAACTATCGGGGAGCTGGCATCTGGGTAATCTAGACGTGGAAACCTTGAATCTCCATCAACTCTTTTTCTCTACTTGTTAATTTTCAGCATTTCCTTAGATATGCTAAATATTGAGACCTCTAGTTGGTTTTAGACAAAGCAAATGCCCTCTCTTAATTTATCATCTATCTTCAGTGAGATTTATTGTCCTTCACTGAACAGATAGTCTTTGTTTTTTAAAGATTTTAGTGGGGAATTGGGGGAGGAGAACAACGTTGGGGAATAGGAGAAGGGGAACAGACAAGTTGCTGTCCTTTTGTTCTTCAGTCTAGTTGTGGAGGACGTAGCTTTACTGGCCCATGTTTGTATTATCATTGCGCTCTTCCCGGGGGAGGCATTTGCTCACCAGCCATTGGATGGCTGCTCACAGTGGCTCACGAAAGCTCACGCCGGCTCCATCGCCGGCGACTCTTGGCAGCCCAGCTCCAGGTCAAGCTGTTGTTCACCATCTTAGCTGTAGAGGGTGCAGCGTCACTGGCCCACATGTGGTATCTGACCTGGGGCCCTGCTGCTCAGAGCTGGCGTCCCAAGCCGACTCCTAACCAACGCACCACTCAGCTGGCCCTGAACAGATAGTCTTAATTTTGATGTAATTAAGCCAAACACATTTCCCCTCTTGAAGTGTGTGGGTTTTGGGTCTTATTTTAAAACATATACTTCATCTCAAGTCGTAAAATCATGGCCCTACATGTTCTTAATTAGCTTGATCTTTTTAACTTTTTGTGTTTTAGGGCTTCAGTTCCTCTGGAGCTTTGTTATGGTAGGATCCAACTTCATTTTTCTCCATCATTTCCATACCATCTGCAACAGAGATCTTCTTTCCCGCAGACATGACACTTTTTGGAGCATGTGCCAAGCCTCCTCACGTGCAGGCATCACGTTGGCCCTCCATTGCACCATTGGTCTATTTTTCTGTTTCTATGCCAGTACCACAGTTTCTTAATTATAGCTTTGAAATAGATCTAACTCTCCGGTAGGTCAGATCTGCCCCCAGCCTGACTCTCTAATTTGCTCTTTTTCCTCAAACCTGTCATAGAATTCGTGGATTATTATCCTTCAGTATCAATTTTAGAATCAGATTGTCAAGGTCCTGAAAAACTCTTGCTGGCATTTTATTAGGAGTTGTTTGAACTTTAGAGATTAATGTAAGGAGGCCTGACATTGAATAGAGACAAAAAGGAGAAATGACATTGAATAGAGATGAAAGAATATTTATAAAATATGTCTGGAGAAGAAAGAATAATACAAGCAACACCCAACCCCCCGCCCCAAGTGGAGCTTTGAAGCTTCTGTGTGATAATCCCGAATATCGACGCCACAGTGAAGGTTTCGATTCTACTCTAGGTTTTTTTTTTTTCTGCCAGCTGATATTTACTTATGGGTCCTCAATGTCTCTGTGTGCGGCACAATGTTCTAAGGGTGAGGACCTGTTCTTTGGAATGTTCTCTGTGGGAATTTTCTGAAGCATGGCTTGAAAAGTGGGCTCCTTCAGACAGAATCGATATTTGCGGCTGCCAGATATCTGGGCATATGACCAACCCAGGACCACTTTAAACAACATCCGTGGCTTGGGTGTTTTGAACCACCCAGACTGTGTGAGTTCAAGGTGCAAGTTCACGTGAGGGTGGTTGTTGCCAGAGGGTCCTCACTTGGAAGGTGTGGTCCTATTTGGGGAGAGATAGCTTCTTGCTGGAGGTTTCCTCTTAGGCCTCCCTTCTTGGGCAACATTGGGTTTTGCCTTTTGTCTCCTGCACTGGGAAAAACCGAAGCTCAGTGTCACTGGGTTTGGCAAAAGGCCTTGGGCCAAAAGCCATCGTTGGGGCTTTGCCGACAACACTCTGGGTTTCAGCCCTCCCTTGGGTTTTGGACTCCGGGAGCCTTTATTTTCTTGCCAGCTCACCCATGCATTTAAAATGATAATTTTTTAAAAATCTCACGTATTTAGTTATCTTCAGCAAGGTAGGGTAGGGTAGCAAGTCTTCCATACAGTAGGAAGCCGTATGCTGAGGATTGATATTTTTACATTGTTTAAAGTTGAGTTACCTAAGAGCAGTGGTATATTTGTACATTCATCTAGGCCGTCTTTTATATTTTTAGGTATAATAATATTTTTTTTTCCTTCAGTGTCTTATGCCCTCTTTAATTAGATTATATCCTGGAAATCTTGGTTTGCATTACTTTTTCAAAAATCTGTATCTATATCTATGTCCATGCCCATAATCATATCCATATCTATATCTATATACGGAGAACTGTTTTTCTGGTTTTTCTAATTTATAAAACTTTTCAATGATACAGAAGAGTGTAAAGAAAGTTTTTTAAAAAAATAATAAACCCGCCATCAGCAGAAATAACAGCTGTTACCTTGTGATCTATGATGTTGCAAACATTATTCTTATACATGCATCTGCTTTGCACAAAAAGAATAGGGGCTGGCTTGCATTTCAAATAGCTCACTCTGCAAATAGGATTGCAGGAAAGGAAGAAGTCAAGAGCAGCTCTTTGGAGGCCTACCAGAATTTAAGGGGAGGGCAGATAAGGGGACCAGGGAGTTACGGCCAGAGAGTAAGCAGGAGAATGAAGAGAGAGGCTTCGTCCTCGAGGTTGGGCCCTGGTGCAGAGCTTCCATGTCCCAGAGCAGGCCCATAGCCAGGCCCCCTTATCAGGGACAGCAGAGGCCAAACACAGTTCATGCTAAGCATATGGCCCACGAAGGGGCGAGTTCATCCAGGGCCCACAGTGAGGCCCTCCTGCTACCTCCCTTATGCCTTCTTTCCTCCCCTTCACAGGATAACTCCGGCAGCTCCATGGTCTGCCAAGTGAACAAGACCTGGATACAGATGGGGGTGGTGAGCTGGAGTTTGAGCTGCAAACAGCATCGCTTCCCAGGCATCTACACCAGCACCTCCCACTTCACCCACTGGATCAGGAAGCAGATCGCCGATGTGAAGTTTATCAGCAGGGCCCACCTCACCTTCCTGAACCCGGTGTTACTCACTGGCTACATTCTGTTGGTCTCCTTGGGCTCCCTGTGGCTCCTATGAGTGGTGTTTCCACGGTGGTCCCTCTCAGAGGCCGCGTCTTCCTCTCCTCTGGCCATCTTCAGAAGTGGAGGCTGGAGGAGCTCAGGACCTTAGGGCAGAGTGCCCTTGGGGCAGGGCCCCAGAGCCACTGTGTTTTCAGTTCAATGAAGATGCTCTTGAACTTTGCACCGTTGGTCATCATCCTTCTTCCTGATTTTGGCCGGAACCCTTCAGAGCCTCCCCCACCCCCAAAAGGCCTGGCTGTCCTCTCAGGGGAGCCTTCCCTGATAGTCTTACTTGTGCTGTGTGCATTGTGTTCACCTTTCTGAACTGCAGTTTCCTCCTCTGCTAAATACGGAGCTGGACTCTGTGACCCCAGCCCCTGCTTAGTCATCCCAGCACTCCAGCAATCTCCAGGTCCCCATGGCGCTCACCAGGGTCTCTGACCAACAGTTTCCTTCGGGCCTTCCTGCGAGGGTTGGCCTCTTCTGAAGACACTCCTAATGACCAGACCTGCATTTGCGAACCCTGTTCAGAACCTGTGGGCCTCTCCCAATCCCTCATGTCCCGTTTAGGGTATACAGAGCCTGACCAGTTCCTCTTCTCTCCTTGGCAGGGGTGGGTGATGATGGAAGGTGGGGGGGGGGCAAGACATAGTGCCTGCGTAGATGAATTGTGTGAACTGCACCCTGAGCTCCTGAGCTGCCTTCAGTGGCCTCCATCAGACTCTGGAGAGCAAGGACAGGCTGGCCCAAGCTAGCCAGACTGAGCAGGCAGAGTCCTGCCACATGTGGGCCTGGTTCAGAGCAGCCAGATACCCCTGCCCCAGAAAGGCAGTGGGTGGGATTTGCTGTCTTTTCAGAGACGGGAGCATTGGATCGCCAGCCTGAGTGTCTCTCCCAAGGCAGCAGGCCCTGGCAAAAATTAGAATGTCCTGCTTTGATTTAACTTTGACCTTATCTTTTATTAGGCTAGAGTTTTCCAACAGCTTTGAACCAAAGCTTCTTATAGGCTTTTCCCACACTACTTTTTTTTTTTTAAAGATTTTTATTGGGGAATTGGGGGGATGGGAACAGTGGGGGGATGGGAACAGTGCTGGGGAATTGGGGGAAGGGGAACAGACAAGTTGCTGTCGTTTTGTTCTTCAATCTAGTTGTGGAGAACATTGCTTCACTGGCCCAAGTTGGCACCATCATTGCGCTCTTCCCGGGCGAGGCAGATCAGTCGCCGGCTTAAGGACGGCCGCTCACTGCGGCTGCTGGCCGCTCACGCTGGCTGCTGGCCGCTCACACTGGCTGCTGGCTACACACGGTAGCCCATGGTAACCCACTGCCACAGGGGCTGCAGCCTACGCCGTTGCCGGTGACTCACGGCAGCCCAGCTCCAGGTTGAGCTGTTGTTCAGCATCTTAGCTGTGGAGGGCAGTGTCACTGGCCCTCATATGTGGGATCCGAACCGGGGCCCTCTGGCATCCCAAGCCAGTTCTTAACCATCGCGCCACTCGGCGGGCCCTCACACTACTTTTTAAATGCATTATTCATCTGTGTCACAGGGCCATCAAAATGTTCCCCATACTCCAACATACAGAGTGGCCTTCTGCTCCCAGAAGGGCGTGATGGTTACCATCACTCTCTATAAGCAGAAACCTCACCCATGTCATGTTTCCTAAGCAGATGGATCTGTAAAGGAAGGGCATTTGCTAAATGGAGGTTGGATTGGAGAAGGGGGAACACTGCTTAAAATTATGCAATCTTCAAAAATCTTTATTGAAAACTTTTCAGTCTGCTTAATTTCAGTGCCCTGGGGCAAAGCCCCACTATAGTTACCGGGATGGAGGGAAGGGGGAGCCACTTGGAAATCGTGGATGCCAGTCTCAGGGGTCGGGGCTATCTCACCAAGGGAGGGATGAAGGCGTGAAACCAAGCCCAGGGCAGCGGCTGCAGGAGCAAGGAGGTACGAGAGTTGGCGAGGCTGCGTAGGGGCTCCAGGAAACTGCTTGGCTAAACAGAGTGAGGAAACCAGGGGGACAGAGGTGTAGCCAGAAACAGGGCAGGTATGAGGGAGACCTGTCACTAGGGGCATCCTCCTGAGCCTGATACCAGGAGCACCATCGCGAGTTGCCGCTGGGGGGCGCCACGCAGGCCGGAACCAGGAACGCCGGCACCCACCCCTACACGCCAGAAGCCGTTGCTAGCAACCAATGGGGGGCGCCGTCGCGAGAGGAGCTCCGCGGCGCAGTCGCTGCTACCACAGGATGGAGCCCTGGTGCAGGACACCCGCCCCCTCCCCCCACCAGGCCGTTCTCCTGCTGCAGCTGCTGCTGCTGCTGCTGCTGAGGCCCGCGGGTGAGCCCACCCTCCCTCTTCTTCCCAGGACCTTGCTGTCCACCTCTGATCCACCTCTGACCCTCTGCGTCCTTCCATAGGTTGCGCAGACGCAGCCCCGGCGGCGCTGCCCTCCGCCGCTCCTGCTGCTCCTGGCGTCCCCTGTGCACCCGGCGCCACCTGTGTCTCGGGCGGCCCTCGCCTCCTCCAGCAGGCCCCTACCACCCAGTTGCCTACTTCTCCAGTCAACACCGACTCACCTCCGAGTGAGTACAGTGGTCTCCGCTGGGGAGGAGGGTGTGGGAGGAGTCTTCAGGACCGTGGATCCCTGCGGGACAGAAGGGACAGAGGAGGAAGGGGCAGGCAGGAGTGAGAAGAGTCCTCTCATTTACAAGTGTTTATTGAGCACGTGCTGTGGCCCAGGCCTTCCGTCCTGGTGAGGTAGGAGGCGTGGAAAGTCAGAGGAGCCTGGGGTGGGCTGCGCGTTCCGCCTCCCTGAACATGCTGTGGGGCTTGCCACCTCTCCACCCAGTCCAGGCCCCGCCCACCCTGTTCCTGCCCCTGGCTCCTAGCCAAGGACTGGGGGATCTCCAGCATAGCTCTTGGGGAGCCCTCCTGTGAGTGTCTTGGGGCCCACGTGCAGCTTTCAAGCATGTTTAACTGAGACCCACGTGAGGTATACTTCCCATCCTGGAGCTACTGAGTGCACAGTTTAAGTGCCACCGACAGTCTCACACGCCGGGCCCAGCGGTACTCTGCTGTACATGCAGACATTCCTTCTCCTGTGTTAGCCTTTACAAATGCGGGTCGTGGCCCACTTACACTGGTTTCACAAGCCACTAACCCGCGTGGAGAACATGCGGGAACGGAACTGCCGTAATGTTGGATATGTGCGTCTATGGCTTAAAATCTTTTCCAAAGGGTTTGCGCCCACTGACACTCCCGAGAGTGAGCCGTCTGCGGCAATAACCCTCACCAACACTTGGCACCAGGGGCGTTTCGTTGCCTGGCAGGTGTGCGGAGTGGAACTTCACTGTGATGCATGTTCCCACTTCCCTGAGGACTGATGGGGCTCTGTGCTGGTCTGCTGCTGGCGTTTCCTCCCTGGGCTGTTTGTTCGTGTACATGGCCCATTTGTCTGTTAGGTCACCCCCCTTTCTCTCACGGAATCACAGGAGGGGAGTCCCAGAGGAGGAAGGGGGGAATCTGCCTTGGCCTAAGTAGGGGGAACCAGATGGAAACACGGATGAGTTTGTGAAGGGTCTGGCCGGACCTGAGGGGCTGCTTGGCCAGGACAATGGGGCCACTGGTGCACCAGGCTGGTTGTCTGGGAATGCTCTGGGGCCCGAGCAGTGGGCACAGGGAGAGGGAAGCCTGGGGGCGCTGAGGCCCTGCAGAGGCTGGAGACTTCAGTCTCCACAGAGACAGCATCGTTGTGTGATGACCAGTGGAAAAGGAGAATCACTGGATGGGTGTGGGCCAGAGGCCGGAGTGGTGGGAGATCAGGCTGAGGACAGGGAAGGGGAAGGTACCATGGGACGTGGCTGGAAGGGCCCGTCCCTCATCAAACTCCTGCCTTCCTCCTCAGTCTGCGGCATCTCCCATGAGCCGGACCCTACCCTCAGGAACCCAGAGGCCATGGTTCGGCGATGGCCGTGGATGGTCAGTGTGCAGGCCAATGGCACACATACCTGCGCAGGAACCCTCATTGCCTCCCGGTGGGTGCTGACCGTGGCCCACTGCCTGACCCAGTGAGTTGGGGCCTAGGTGGGTGGGCAGGAGGGCATTTGTAGCCACCGAGGGCCCAGTCATTCCGCCAGCTGGCCCATCAGTGGCAGCTGTGCGCTTGGCAGAACCCCACAGCCCCAGCTCCAGCCTCACCTCAGCTCCAAGCAGGTGGGTTCTGACTTCTGCAGGTTCCTTCCTGGAATCCGGAAGTTTGCTCCCCTCACCTGCTCTCCCACAGATAGGAAGTAGGGGCTTGGAAGCCACTGCCAGGCCTCCTACCTCCTATCCACAGAAAGAAGGTTCTACTTCATTCATTCCACACCCTTCGCTTCACTTAATCCTTCCTGCCTTCATTTCGCCAAAGCCTTTGACACTCCTTTGAAGCTGAGCTCTGGCCTGGGCCCTGGGGGCAGAGAGGGGACACAGCACTCATCTCAGGTGGCTGGGGAAGATAGACAAGAAGATAGATGCTCACAGGGGAATCCAGTTGGTGTGGGGACAAGAGAGAGGGCATGCCCATGTTCTGGCCCCAGGGTGGTGGCCCGAGGGTAATATCTGTGCTGGCTGTGAGGGCCGACCAGGGGAGAAGCACGCTCCCATTCTAAGGGCCAACACAGAGACTACAAGGGCATGCCGGGAAAGGAGGCTGGAGGGTGAGGTCAGGGCTGATCGCACAGGGCCTGTCGCTTCCAGGGCCTGGAACAGGGCGCTGGACAGAGTCCAGTTTGGAACCAGAGAAAACTGGGTCCACATCCCAGCTCCCCCACTTCCTAGCTGTGTAGCCGTAAGCCGGTCACTAGGCTTCTCTGAGCCTCGGTTTCCCCCTCCATAAAATGAAGGGTGTTGTGAGGACATGACCACGCTGTGTGCAGGGCCCTTATTGCATCTGTTGGGAGGAATAGCCTCGGGGGCTTGAAGCAGGTGGGTGGCCTGCCTGGATCTGCTCAGAGTGCAACAGTGGGGTGGAGGCTGGGCTGTGGGGGCCTGGAGCTGATGGCAGACTCGCCTCGCGGTTCTCCTAGGCATGGCGTTATCTATTCAGTGCGGGTGGGGAGCCCCTGGATTGACCAGCCGGCTCAGACTGCCTCCGACGTCCCGGTGCGTCAGGTCATTGTGAACAGCCGGTTCCGGTTCCGACGGTTGTGGTCCTGGATCGGTCACACCGATGACATTGCGCTCCTGCAGCTTGAGCAGGCGGTCAGGTACAGCAAGTATATCTGGCCCATCTGCCTGCCCGGCTTGGACTATGTGTTGAAGGACGGCTCCCTCTGCACTGTGATGGGCTGGGGACTCCCCAGGGTTAACGGTGAGTCGGAGCCTCCCCAGACCAGGGTGGGTGGTGGGGGAGAGGGCCTGGGCACAGACTGGGGTATGCCATGGACAGACATTTCTGAGACACCGTCCCCAGGAGCCCCCTCTCTATCGAAGGGTGCTTGGGAGGTGTTAGCTGGAATGGCGGGTGGGCTGAGCCTGGAGAGAGCTCCAGGGCCGCTGCCGTGTGGCAAGTAGAAGAGGCTGGAGGAGTGGTGAGGAGCAAAGGGAGGCTGGACCGAGGCTGGCGGCAGTGGGCAGCCGAGAAGCCACCAAGCCTGAAGTGGGGCGCCCTGTCCCACAGGTAAATGGCCCCAGTCCCGGACCATTCAGGAGAAGGATGTCACCATCCTGAACAGCAAGGAGTGTGACAGCTTCTACCACAAATTCTCCAAAATCCCCTCTGTGATTCGGATCATCAACTCGCAGATGATTTGTGCGGAGGATGCTGACAGGGAGCAGTTCTGCTATGTGAGCCCCTGTCCCCTTTGTTCACTCACCTCCCAGGCACCTGGCCAGGAGTGGGACCAGGGGCACAGGGGAGGAGGGGGAGGAGGGGGACAGGGGGAGAGTGGGGGGGGGGACGAGCAGGGGTGGCCAGGCAGGATGGAGGAAATGATGGAAGTGAGAGATGGAGAGTGGGGGTGGAGGCTGGAGACGAGAGAAAAGGATGGGGGATGGCGGGAAGATGGAGGGCGGGTGTTAAAGAGGTGGGGCATAGAGAGGTGGCATGAGACGGAAGGGAGATGAAACCCTCTGAGGACGGTCTCCTGGGCCTGGACCTCCATGGTACCTCTCAGCTATTGACACTTGGGGCCTGTGGAGCAGATCTGGTGTGAGGGTACCCTGTGTGCCCCTGAGCTGGGTCACGTCTCCCTCAGGCCACATCTGGCCTCCCTGATGTGGCCTGTTCTTCCACCCTTCCCCACAGGAGATCAGTGGGGAGCCCTTGGCCTGTCTTGTGGAGAGCACATGGTACCTGGTGGGAATGGTGAGCTGGGGCCCAGGCTGCAGGGAGAACCAGGCCCCTCCCGTCTACGTACGGATCACCTTCTACCAACACTGGATCTGGGAGCGCATCAGTGGGCAGGCTGTGCCAGCCCCATCTGGGGCCCTGCTCCTGGCGCTGCCACTGCCCCTCAGCCTCCTTGCTGCCTTCTGACTCTCTGGCTGTGCCTGGGGGCGCCCTCCCTTGCCCAGGCTCCCCCTCACCCTCTGTGTTCAGAATGCTACACAGGGCAGGGCAGAGACTAGGTGTTCAATTAAATACTTTTCTTCCCCATGCCTGCTCCTTCCTGGGTCTCGGCGGCCCCTCGCTCCCTGGGCCTGCTCGAATGGTAGATGATTGAACCAGATGGGGGTGGGCTGGGGACTCTGGGCATTGAAAAGCACAGAGGCCGGGATCTGCCCCATCCAGAGGTTTGGGTGGCTTCTGTAGAAGGCGGAAAGTGTGTGTCGGGATGATACTGCGGTCAGAGGATGGAGGGCCGAGAACGTACTGCACAGGCTGAAGCTGGCAGGGTGTGCTCTGTTGGGCCAGCGAGGTGAGCGTTTGTTTCTGTGATACTTTAGTGGGAGTCAGGCTGTCCTTGACTTTAGCCCATCTCCTGGCCAGTGGCTAGAACACACTCTCTCATTGCCCTGAAGCACCATGTGGACTTTGACCTTCCAGCGCTGCCCTCTGCCTGGAACACTGGGGTCAGACATTCTCCCCACCATCAGCAGCCATGCCTGTCCGTAAAGGACCAGTGGAGACCCAGGTCAGAGATCAGGGAAGCAGCTGGCGGGACAGATGGAGCCCAGGCCTGGACTCCCCCAGGCTTTACCAGCTGCTCGTCTGCTTGACTTCAAGTGGCCCCTGTCCGTCTGGGCTTCTGCTGCCGGGCCACACGGGAGGGCTGTGGTCTGTATGGTAGAATGACCATTGCCACAACCCTCTGCATGAGAAGCTGATAGGCTGGACTCTGAGGGCAGAGTCAGGGTTCCCATCTGGTGGCAGAGTGAGTACCCGGCTTGCACAGCAGGGCTCTCTGCAATCTCTCTGTCCCCTCACTGCTCCATGACCCTGAGCACCATCCCCCATCGCGCCTGGATCTAGGTTTGAGTCCCCTGTGTCCCAGCATGGGGCTCAGACCATCAGAGGCCTGTTGAAAGCCACAGGGTGGTGTGGAGGGGCGTGGAGAGCTTCGTCCCTGGTCCTGACGCCCTGCCTCAGGGTTGGGCCCAGCTGGCTACAGCTGCCCCTTTGCCTCTGCGTCGTCTCTCCCTCCAGTTCACCCTAATTCTGGGAGAAAAGTCAGTAGAGGGACCTTCAGCCTGGCCTGCGCCACCTGTCTTTGATGGCTGCATCGCCCTCCACATCAGTGCCCCAGGGACGGGGCATCCTGAGGGTTATGTCGGGTCACGCAAGTGTGAGACGGCGCTCAGCTTTATTCATAAATCTACGGGCCGTGGGAGCAGTGTGACCTTTTTCAGCAGCTCCCTTGGCTCAGGAGCCTTCTCCGGTGCCTTCTCAGTGACCAGGCCCAGGTCTGAAAGCCTCAGCTGATGTTCACTGCCATCTGGAAGTCCCTCTGTGCATCTCTCCCTGAGGATTCAGTCCCCAGGTGGCCTTTGGGCCTTCACCTTCTGGTCAGCAGTGCTTCTTTTAGGCACCGCAGTTGAGAATGGTACGAAAGGAAGTTGTGTGCTGTTATATTCAGCAGATGGAAGGCTGGTTGCTGCTTCAGCCCCTAGCTGCCCCCTGTGGTGATCCCCTAAGGCTTTGGCATCTCCCACCACAGCTGAGCAAAGGGCCACAGAACAGTCCAAGGTCCCCCCTGGCTTCTCAGATATCTCCTGGATTCCCAAGACGGGACCCTGGTGCCAGCTTTCTCCCCTTCTCCCTCTGGCCTGTTGGATTCTGCCTCCTGCACCTGTGACCCACCCTGCAACCCCGAGCCCTGAGTGCCTTGGCCTCATGCTGTCCTCCCAACAGCTCCATCACAATGTGTAAAAGTGCATCCCGTCGCCTGGAGCTTGGTCTGCTGGGCTGGGGGTTCTCCTGCCTCCAGGCCACCTCTGCTCACCTCAGAACCCCTGCCAGGCTTGGGGCAGCCCCCTAGCCACCAGGGCTGCTATCTAGCCAAGTCTGGGAACCTCCTGCCCCAGCTTTCCCCAGTGACCTTCACTCTCCTCATGGCCAGCTTGGCTGTGGCCTCACCCCCAGTCCATCCAGTTCACATCCTTTTCTGTAAGCGAGCCCACATCCCGTCATCCCTTTAGAGCCACTGCTGTGTCTGGCAGAAGGGTCATATCTGGGGTGTGTGAGGCTGCTCTGGATCTCGGTAGGGACAGTGGCCCAAGACCAACTTTGCTGAGTGGCCACGTGGATGGGGTAAAAGGAACAGAGTCCGGGCTAGGGGGCAGGACACCTGAAGTCTTGTCCCTGCCCCTGATTAGCCAGAAGGACGTGGCCGTGGGCCTTAGCCACCCACTCTGAGCGGGGCGAGGATGTTCTACAACCTCTGTGTTCCGCGTGTGAGCTTGGAGTCTAAGATGCCTGGAGCCGAGCCAGCACTTGCGCCCCAGGGCCTGCCAGCCCCAGCTGCCACCTCCAGGAAGCTCGTATTTCTCATTTCGCGGCCTCGCTCTTCTCATCCTCCTCTACCTTGATGGCCACTGTGTCCACAGTGTCCTTTTTCTTCTTCTTCTTATCAGCTGTGGGATAAAGAGGCGCATTACAGGAGTGAGTCAGGGGCCTGGGGCTCGCCCCAGAGACTCCCACACCTAGCCCTTCACGTCCTTCCTTCCAAACCTCTCCTACTTGCAGAAGAGCTCCTTGCTTTACCTGCCTCACAGTGACCCATTTCTGTGCTCTGGTCTCCAGGGCCAAAGAGGGGTCCCCTCCCTGAATCTACTGTGAGTGGAGAGGTATAGGGTGACTCTGGGGGGCAGGGCAGAGGCACTGGCTGGCTCAGCAGGGTTGGATGGTGGCGGGGTTGGGGGCCCAGGCCTGCTCACCCCCAGGGACTTCTGTGAGCTCGTCAATGGGTGGCACAGTTTCCAGTTTGTCGGTGTACATCTTGGCTGCCCTTCGCTGCAGATACCGGGCTTCAATCTCCTTCCGGGTCCGTGGCACACGGCAGTTGAAAACACAGCACAGAGTGATAACTGTAGGGACAACAAAGTAGGCTTGGCCAGGGCTGGAGCTCAGACACCCCGGGGATGATACCCAAACTTCAGGTGTGCCTCCATCTGCCTATGTATGTCTTATCCAAGAGACTCCGGCAGCAAGCTCCACATTGGATAAAACCCCTGTGGGCCGTGGGATTTCCAACATATCTTTCCTGACGCAGGGCTGGCTTCGTGCAGTCACATAGGGCCCCACTCTTGGAAGGGCCTGGTGCTTGGGTTAATGCTGTGCTGCCACTATCTTGAAATTCTTCATCGTTTTTGAACAAGGGGTCTCATATTTTCATTTGACACTGGCCCTCTCACTGGTCCTTGTCCTGAGAGCCCTTCTGACTAGATTGAGAGTTCCTGGAGGTCAGAGCAGAGGGCTGCACCATGACTCAAGCTACGGCTTCCTGGAGGGGTCCTGCGCTTCCCACCTAGGCCTCTGGGCTCCTCACACATTCTAGTTTTTCCTCCCTGGGCCCTTAAGAGCAGGGCCAGAGCGGCCTCAGACGCCGGAGGACATGGCTGCATCCTCCTCAGCCTTCCTGAGACCAGCCTGGACTCCTCCTGGCTGTGACAGCCATGAGAGGGCACAGACCCTGCCCTGGGGCGTTCACCTCAGACAGTTATTCCAGGAGTGGTTTTCCTGCCAAGGGTGGCTGCGCCCACGCAAGCGGGGCCAGGGCATGGAGCTGGCCTGTCTAGTGATGGGTAAGGCAAGGCAGGGCTGCCAGGACCTGGCTGGACTGAGTTTATTTTTCTAAGGCCCCCACAGTCTGACCACCTTGGCCCCAGCCTCAGGGGAGGGGATGGAGCTGCTTCCTATTATAAACCAGATGACCAGACACAACTTCCTGGGCCAGGAGGGCCAGGCAGGACAAGCCAGGCCTATTTTGGGGAGAATGGGTCAGACCTACATGGCCTGGGTTGGAGCACCCTCTGGAGTCATCTTGTGCAACCTGTTCGACCAAATACTGTGGCCCCACTGAGTCTTGCCAAGACTCATAGAATGAAAGGAGAATGAATGAATGAATGAATGAATGAATGAGATGGCTCGAAGCCTTTGCTGCTGAGGACAGGACTGGACCCCTGAATGAATAGACAGGGGAGCCAATAGCATCCAGGAGCACTCTGGGAAGGGGGCTGCACGAGGGCCCCCAAAGTAGGTCTGAGTGGACACTGCTGTCTGGAGGTAGACTGGACGGCCGACCTTTCTTATTCAAAGTGCTGGGTCCTGGTGTTCTCTAGACTCCGGTGGGTATGCCTGAGGCCTAAGGCTGGTCCCCGACCCCAACCCCACTGGTGTGGGCCACCTCTTCCAGCTATCCATCAGGTGCCTCCTTGGTACCATGCACACTCAGGCTTTCCACAAGAACGGGTTCCAGGCCCTGGGAGGCCTGAGCTTCAAAGGAAGCTCAAAGGGCAGCTACTGGTGGCCAGAGTTTGGCCCAAACACTGCCCCACCCAGCCTGGCCTGGTCACTTTCTCTTCAAAGAAGGAGAGAAACAAGCGCCTTGGATCAAGTCCCAGGGTCCAGGCAGGGGCTTGTGACACGAGGCCCCAGGCTGGAGGAGACCCCCAGAGGCACCCCATCCAATGCCAGCCCCTCTGCACAGGGTTGTGGAGGTGGTGCTCCACGAACAGCTGCACCTCACAGGCAGAAGCAGATGGGGAAGCAGAAAGCTGCTTCCTGCCCAGGAGACGGGGCTGTGTCATTCCCACTCTCTAGAGCCCTGTGTGGAGGTAACAAGCACTGCCTTGCAGCTCAGGGGCCTTTGAGACCATCCCTTACCCTTTTCTAGGAAATGGGGTGAGGAATTGGAGTCGGTCTTTGTGGCTGGTGTCCAAGGGCCACTTTGGGTCCAGCACTGCAGCTTTCTCGTGTGGCCCCAGGCACCTCCACCATGTGGGGCTGAGCAGAGCGTGGGAGAGGCCATTGTGTGTTTTGAGGCCCCACAGTGCCCTCACCCCTGCTCCCCAAAGTGCCCCAGAGCTGTACCCCAGACTGCTGCTGTGGCCCCTACAGGGCAGATGCGTCCCCCACCCTGCCTCTTGGTGCAGGGGGTTGCTCCCCTCTGTGGACACCTGGGTTGGAGCTGCAGCCACACCTATCTGTCTATGGGGCCCCCACTGAGAAGCCTGACTGGTTCTCAGCCTTGGCTAGGGAAAAAATGCAGCCTGCTGCTCAGATTCTGCTCCCACTGGCTGTGAAGAAATAGTGGAGGGTGTGGTGGATGTTTTCCCGCAGGGAGGTCACTTCTGGTGCCAAGAGAAGCACATGTAAATCAGATGTCCTTGTCTCCCTTGGAGCCCCCACATCTGGATGGGCCTTTTGCTGTTGGCCCTGCCCTCAGGGGACCTCATCCCTGACAGCTCCGGCTGGAACTTAAATGCTGCTTTAGCCCAGACCCATGGCGCACTCGGTCAGCGTCCTGTAGGAGACCTGCGTGGAGGGCATTTCCGCGCATCTCTGCAGACACCATCTCCTCAGCCTGGAGTGCCTTTCTAGCAGTCCCACCTGGAAGCCCCGCCCATTCCCCAACCCATCTGCAGCTCAGAGGACCCCTCCTCTCTGAAGCCTTTGCAGGGGGAGTGGGTATCCTTCTGCTTCACTGCCTGTTCCCCACCCCCTCTGGCCTGTAAGCACCTCCCTCAGACTCTGCCATGGCGGCCTCCCCCACCCAGCGGGCATTTCTCTGCCCCCTTCCCCCAACTCCAGACGGACGATTGAAAGGCGCATGCCCAGCCCATTTCTGTTGCAACTTTGCATCAAGCAGCTCGCAGTCCCAGGGGAGGAAGGGGTCTCTGCTTTTAATTGAGGTGGGTGTGAGTCATTCTAGGGAAATGGTATTTGACAAAGCAGGGCTTGCAGCCTGGTGGCTCCCACATCTGCTGGGCATCTGGGGAGCCTCTGGGCTGAGCTGTGGCCAAGGGTGGCCTTGCTGGGGCCCCTGGGTGTGGGCCCTTTAAGCTGGCCAAGCTGCAGGAAAAGCATCAGGAGGCCCACGATAGGGAAAAATGACACGTCCTCGTCCTGGTGCATGGAGTCCCCTGTAATTACCATAATTGCCATGAATACTTCAGGTCACCACCCGCCTGTCAGCCCTCCACAGGGACTTTGTGTGGCTCAGGAGGTGCCAGAAACCACAGTGGGCCTCCTGCGGGCGCCTGGCCTGCTTGCACTGCCCGGAATTGCTGCTCTGAGCCCCTGGGGGCGGTGCTGGGGGGCAGGGGGGGGTGCTGTGTTCCCACTGCGGTGTGTTGGAGAGGACAGAGAGCAGCTACTCACTGATGGACAACACGAAGAGCGAGAAGATGCCCACCACGTGCCACAGGCGCATGTCCCAGAACACCACCGTCTCCTTGGTCAGCGGAGGCGGCTTGGGCTTGGGTGGGGCTGTGCTGGGCTGGAAGTCAGGAGAGAGGAGAGTGAGCCAGGCAGAGGCCAGGGCCTGGGACTGGGCTGAGAGAGGCCCAGGTCTCAGCAAGGACTCAGCCCAAGCATTTCAGAATCTCCTAGAATCAAGCGTCTTACACAGTCACAACTAATGCCCTGGGCCTTGGAAAGTTCCAGATTTCGAACAAGAGAAAAGAGCAGAGTCTCAGAACCATGGAGCCAGGGACTTGGAGTGCATGGGTGGTTGGTGCTTGGGGAAACCAAGGCCCAAAGGGCAAAAGTGGACGGCCTGTCTCCATCAGGCTCAAGGCCCCTTCAGGCAGCCTGTGAGTGTCTCCTCCTGCTCTAGTCCTGAGCCCCCACAGGCAGATGGGGACTCAGGACCAAGGCCAGAGACATGTTGAGGTCTGTGCTGCCCTGGGGACTTTACTCTCATGTACCCCCAGTGTGGGGTGGGGTGTGGCGCTGGAGTCAGGGCCTCTGATTCTGCTGCCCGGTCAGGACCCCCGCCAAGTGGCCTCAATAGTTGCCCACCCTACCAGAGTCACTTCCTCTGACCAGAAATCTAGGACAGAATCCTCCCTCACAGGACAGGACCAGATAAATCATTTGTCTGCAATACGGCAGCGACATCTGGAGGCCAAAAGGTATAAGTACAGCTGGAGAAGTCTGAGCAGAGCAGAGCCAGCCACCTCCCGCCTTCCCAGTGGGACCCACGTTGCCCTGGAAGGTTGAGGGGACACCAGCCTGCCATGGAGGTCTGAGGGGACACAGCCCTGCCCTGGGGGACTGAGGAGACACGATGCTGTTCTGGGCGACTCAAGGGACATGGCCCAGCCCTGAAGGACTAAGGAACACAGGCCTGCCCTAGAGGCAAGGACATGTTTCTGCCCTGGGTTGCTGAAGGGATACCGCCCTGCCCTGGGGGATTGAGGAGACAAGGCCCTGCGCTAGGAAGCTAGGGGACATGGCCCTGCCCTGGGGTCTGAGTGGACATGGTCCTTCTCTGGGGGGGATAGAGGGGGGAGTCTGAGCAAGACCTATAATGATGGATGGGGCTGACAGGGATATGATCTCTGTTACCAAGTTTGGCTGAGGGGTGTGAATGGGACTTAGTGCTTAGAAGGAGAGAGGACCCTGGGACATCCGTGTAACATGTTGTCCTCTGATTAACCAAACAAGGACAGGCAGGAGGAGTCTCTTCTGGCTTTCTGGGGGGAAAAAGGCAGCCCATAGGTTACCATCCATCCAGTCTTTCCCCAGGCCACAAGCATGGACTGGGCGCCTACCACAAGCCAGGTGCTTCCTCATCTAATGAACACCACCCTTTAGCAGGTGTTGGGGACACGTGGAGATCAGCAGCCTGTCCCAGGTAACCCAGAGGATGTGCGTGCCAGGATTGGGCCTGATGCCCTGTCTCTTTTCTCTTAACCAGGGTGAACTGGGGTGGGCACCTTCTTTTCGCTAAGCCTCAGTTTCTCCATCTGTAACTCGAGTGGGTCCCTCCAGGGGTCTCTGGGAAGCTCTGTCTACCCAACCTGAGTGGTAAAATTGATGGGAAGACACCCTTTTTCAGCGTCATCCCAGGGGCCTGATCCATTTGTGGGGTCAGGCACATGTATGTCGGGTTCAGGGTACTTGTATATGGGATTGGGGCACACATGGGGTTGGGCACACATTGTGGGTACAGGGTATACATGTGGTTGGAGTACACGTGGGCAGTGGTGGGGCCCCTGACTGATCCTCAGACTAAGTGTGTTGGCTCACTGGTTTTTAGGACTGGAAGACTCCGAGGGCCAGAGTAAGGACCTCACATTCCGAGCCTGGGCTGTGCAGAGCTCACTTCTGACTAAGTCTTGTTCCAGCCTTGTTCTGGGTGGAACTGGGCCCATACTCCCACCCTGATAGGGGCTTGGGGTAGAGGGAGAGGTAGAGGGCATCTCTTTGTGGTAGTCACTGCTGGGGCGCTGAACTTGGAAGCGTGGAGACCCTGGCCTCCATTAGAGCCTCACAGCCTGATGGAGGATGCTGCCTGTAGGGCTGGGGTGGGTGGTGCCATGGACCCCAGCACTGCCCATCTTTCTGGTGCTTCCCCGGAGCCCCCAGGCTCGGCCAGCCCCTTGTTCAGGCTGTCGGCCGATGGCAGGTAGATGGACTCCGAATGCAATATCCCTTCATGAGCTGGGATAAGATGTGCTCCTGGGGGCTGGGGAGAGTCCTTGGCTCAGAAGTGACTCAGCCCCCACCCTTAGGTTTCCTGCACCCAGGTTAGCTCGGTTTCTGCACCTAAGGCCTCAGGGAAGCCAGTGAGGGGCCCAAGTACATTCAATGTGGCTCAAGCCAGCCTGGCTCCCCTTACAGGGACACTGGAGCTGACATCTGACTCCAGCCCAGCCTTCTGAGCACATCCTCTGGTCAGCAGCAGGGACAGGCTAGCATCGGGGTGCAGGGCTCCATGCCCATGTCCCTCAGACTCTCCAGTTCAGGGCTGAGTCCCCTCAGACCCCCAGGATAAGGCTCTGTCCTCCCACTCCCATCCTGTCCCCTAGCACTTGCCACTTCAGAGCGCTCCTGGGTGCCTCTCTGCTCTCTCCACGCTGCCTCTGCCTGCACAGGCTCCGTCCTCCACACCACCCTCTTAGGCCTTCTCCCTCTGGCCTCATGCTCCAGAATTCTGGGTCTGGTCTGCCTTCCCGGCTCAGCAGCGATGAGATACAGAGGGACCAGGGAGGCTGCAGATGGTCCCTACCCTGCCCCTTCCAGCCCTTCCTGGCCACAGCCAGGCTCCTGGCCAACCACCCAGCCATCTTCCTCACCTCTTCCTGGACACTCTCAGCAGCTCCTCTCAGTTCTCCCAACTACACGCCCTTTCCCAGTTTATTCTCCTCCATCCAAACCAGGACTCATCAGGATTCTCCCCTGCTCAGAAACCTCTGCTAGCTCCTGGTTATTGCCAGGACCAAGACAGACCCCAGGGCCCTGAGTCCTGCCCTGACTGCGCCTCCCCTTCAGGGATGGGTGCTAGGAATGGAGTCTAACTCAACACATGGCTGCTCTATAAAGGGTCTCCTCACCCTCTTGTGCCCAGCCTCCAGCTTGGCATGCCTTCACCTCCTTCCAAAGGCTGTGTCTCCCCCATCCGACAGGGGACTCTGGAGAATGTCTGGAGGCAGAAGCTGTTTCCTTCAGCAGACCCTAAGATCAGGGACTAGATCTCCCCTATCAGACTAGAGGTCACTGAAACCAAGGATTCCTACCCCCAGGGCCCCCCAACAGACCAAAGACTAGAGGAGAGGTGCTGAGTGTTCCCATCAGACTGGGCACCGCCGTATTCCTCAATCAGAATGGGAATCCTTAAGATCAGGTCAGGGTGAGTCTATTTCATTAGATGAATGTCTCTGAAATCAGGGGCTGTGTTCTCCCATCAGACCAAGGACCTTATATTCTGGGTGAGTCTCCTCCACAGCCTGGAAGCACTTGGGGCAGAGCTGGGTCACCCCATTAAGCTAGGTCTGGCAGGGCAAGAGGAAGGGAAAAGGCAGCTCCCGGTGAGAAAGTCGCCCCCCTCCCCCGCCTGGATGGTGACAGCCACCCGGAGCCCCCACGCGCCACCCAGCCTCACCTCCACCAGCTGCCCAGCGACGCCCGCGAGGCAGACCCCCAGCGCAGCGCCGCCCAGAGCCCAGAGGGGCGCTGCGCCCAGCCGCGGCCCCGCCATCTTCCTGCCGCCGCTGCTCGGCGGGCCTCAGGTCCGGGAGCCGAGCGATGCCCGGCGGGCCGTTGGCCCGGGGACTGCCCCTTGGCCAGCTGGCGCTTAGCTGTGGCGATCTGGTCGCAGGCTGCGAATGGACATCATTTATTCATCGTTGGTGTCTGGTTGCTGTGGCGCCTGCCCCCACATCAGTACGGGTGGAGGAGGGCCCGCCCCTCTCCCTGGGGATCAGACTCCAGACTCCCCGCTCCCCTACCCCGACCAGGACCGACCTGGGGTGGGAGTGGGTGGGAGGGAGGACATGCTGGGGCCAGGGCCTTGAACGACAGGTCCTACCCACCCTTCCTGACGCAGGCCTCAGTTTCTCCATCTGGGACAAAGGGAGGGGGTGGCACCTGCTGATTTAGGAGGCCCTTCCCATTCTGACATTCTGAATTTGAAAAACTGTACTGGACCCAGGTGTGGGGGGTGGGGGGAGCATGGTAAGCAGGTTGCCACGGTGACAGGAGCTCAGGGCTGTCCTGGGCTTTCTGGGCTGGCTTTCTGCCCAGAGGCAGCTCTGTTCACCCTGGACACCAGAGCTGGAGGGGGGATGGGGAGCAGGGCATAGACAGTATGGTCAGAGCCGCCAGCTGCGGGTGCCATGAAAGGTTCCTGAAGGAGCCAGCATCGGTGGCCAGCAGGACAGGGTGGGTTCCCTCCGGAAGGGCTGGTTCTGGCTGACCCTCAGCCTCTGCCGAAGACGCCCGAGCCCTGACCCAGACCTCACACTGAACCTGGCCCACATTACACTCTGGGCCTGACCCCAGGGTGAGCCTTGACAACCCAGGGATGGAGGGAGGGAGGCTCTAAGGGGCTGTGGACACCTGAGGAAGACTTTGGGAGAGGAATGAGGAGGCCTGGGTGGGGAGACTCCTCTGGCCCATCTGCCCTCCCTCCCTCCCATCCTTCCATTATTATTAATCTCCTGCCTGCTGAGTGCTGGGAAACAGCTCAGATGTTGGACCCATTCATTTCTCATCACCAAGAACACCCGTGGAGACCTGCACAGGCTGGGCTGCTTTGGGCCTTGAGCCCACCCTCAGAACTGGGCTTGCTGTAGTTCAGAGCCTTGTGGGGCTCTTGCCTGGAGGCGCCATAGATGGGCCAGGAACAAGGCAGGCTGCAGCAGAGGGCCAAGGGCCGGCCGTGGACAGCCATGGACATCACGTCTGGGAGATGACAGGGAAGGCAGGAAAAGGGGAGAGCCACTGGCAGAGGACGGCTGGCCCAAGGGACCCCTCAAAGAGACCCTCAATAGTGGGTGGCAAAGTCTGGGGCGCTGGGTGGGCTGGGCCACCTCATCTTCCCCATGCTTTCCCTGGCCAGACAAATGGGAATTCCACTAAAGCCTAAATCGCTTGCTGCAGCAGTCTGTCCTCGCTCTACTTCCTCATGTCATCGGTCATGGGCCAGGCTAAAGAAAGCCACATTGACCAGCTAGGAAGTCACCCTTGGGACATGAGGCCAGAGAGGACTTGGCTAAACTGGGTTGGGGTTACTAGGCTTAACAGTGGCCTTGGGCAAACCATTATTCTCTGCTTTGATTTCTTCATCTATGGGATAGAGAGGGCAAGACTGCCATTACAGGCCTGATGGAGGACTGTATGAGCTAATAATTATGGGGGTGCTGACTATATGCTGGCTCTCCTCATAGGACTGCTCAGCCCAGGGGGCTGGGGGCTTTCGCTGTTTCCTGTTAAGTTCGTTGTCTTTCCATCCAAGAAGCAGGGCAAACCCACTGAAGAACTCTGAAAAGGCATACAATCATGTGTGTCCCCACTGTTCTCTGAGATGGCCACTGTTCCCAATGGGCTTCACTTGTCTGCAGGCTCTTAATAACTTTTCCCCAGAGCTTTTTACCCAATACAAGCATCATAGATTCTCCCCCAAACGCATTATCAAATACTGTTCCACAGGTGTTGAAGTCAAACTGACTTAAAACAACAGTGTCCCAAAAGTCTCAGGGCAGCTTTAAGTTTCAATAATCTCAGAAGTGTAAGGCTACATATTTATAAGACATGCCATTTGAAAGTTTAATTATCTAAATTTCCTTTTTTGCCCTCTGAAGATGGCAAAAGTTGATGGAAAAAAATTACTTATTTTCTAAAATTCACAAAGCTAGGCTAGTACTGAAATTTTATGTAATTAAACTTTCAAATTATGTTCCTTGTAAATTTATAGCTTGTTACTGTATAACTTCTGAAGTTATCAAAGCTTAAAGCTAAGACTTCTGGGCACAATCATACTGACAGCTGTGAGCCCTCAGTGGGCTACTTAACCTCTCTGAGCTTCAATCCATCATCTGTAAAATGGGTATAACTACATATCGTAGCACCTGCACACCACAAGCCTTCAGTGAATGCTAATCATTATGATTATTGTTGTCGTTGTTACTAAAGATAGTGTGATATTATACCATATAAAAAATCAACAATACTTTGTTCAATCAACGCCCTATTGTTGGACATTTGCGTTGTTTCCAGTTCTCCGATGGTAAACTCCACAATGAGAGGAACATCTGGAAAGCTAATGCCGTATTCATCTTTTTATTCCTCTCCCTTGTTTACTCCTGAAAAATTGAAGCCCAGGGAGGGGTTGTGTCCTGCCTGAGGGCACTCAGGAACTGGGGTCTCAAACTCAGTCTTCAGCCCCTAACCCAGGGCTCTGCCCACTGTCCAGTACTGTTTTTACTTCTTATGAGGTGTCTGTATATCCCTGCATCTCACCCCCAGCTGAGCCCATCAAGTCTGGGGGTGGTGGAGCTCTGAACCCCCAGGTTCCCCATTCTGGCTCCCCTGAAAGACAGTGTCCCCTCCACGCATGGTGGCATGAATGCTGGCCTGCAGAACGCTGTTTATCCCTTGTGTACTATTTTTAGCCCCTGTGGGTTTCCTGTAGGGACCCAGTCCAGCTTCCAGGGCCTCTGGGTTGGAAGCCATGAGCAGAGTCAGTTGGCAATGGCCAGGGGACACTGGAGAGTTCTCTCCTGGAGCCTGAAACTCCAGGGCTCGAGGTTAAGCTCTGGGGAAGCAGTGGGATTCTCCCAGTCACAGAGTCAGGTTGGGATCTGGTGCATCTTGGACTTAGCCTAGGCTGGGGATGGGGGCTGGGCAGCCTAGGCCTGTAACACAGCGGCTGGGACCTGCTGGGAGCTGGCAGTCTCTGACCCTGTTGGCCCTCGGCCTGACCCAGAATAGTTTTGTATCACCTGGGCCGAGCCTGGGTGATACCTGTGCATGCACAAGCATGCGCTTGTGTCTCGAGTCACTTGTGTACACGAGAGTACACATGCACTTTGCATGTGCCTGTGTCTGGGTGTGAGTCTCAGTGTGCATGTGGAGCAGTGTAAATCTGAGTGCATGTGGATGTACACATGATCTGAACACATGAGCTCATGTGCAGGGCTGCCACCTGAGTTATGTAACATGGAGGCCCTGCCAGTGAGTTCACTAGTAGTAGATGGGTCTGTGTGGCCCAAGTGAGTGTACGTGCCACCACATTCTCATTACTGTGGAATTGTATATGGGTGCAGGGGCTGTGGGCGCGGGGAAGGACTGGGCAAGGGCCCTTGGCTATGTTGCAGTTGGCCAAGGGCAGGTAGACCCAGTGGAGGCTGTCCTTTGGGCACTACCCAGGGCACTTCAAATTACCTGGCTCAAAGCCAAGGACAGGCTCGGAGAGACGCTGGGCCTGTCCTGCCCCATTTGGCAGATAATCAACTGGACTTGGCAGTGCACGTGAGGTCTTCCAGTGAATGGGGAGTGGGTGCGTGACAACAGGCCTCCAACCTTCCAGTTCCCCTAGATGTGACTGAACAGGAAGTTGGGACTCGGGAGGAAGCTGAGAGGGCCATTCCCTTCCTGCTTGAGCCCAGGCAGCCCTGACTTCCCTCAGCTACAGATATAGATGAGAAAACTGAGGCCCAGAGAGGGGACGGGTTGGCCCAGAGACACCCAGCACAAGATCAGATCCCTCTTGCCTTGAGCCCTGCCCGCCGACCCCACTTGTCATAAGTGGTGAGACTATATGCTCCTGGACAAGCGTGCTCTCTCCACATGTGGCCATGGCCACGCTCCAGCCCTCGGCCCTTCCTCCTAGGCCCCAGAGATCTTGTTGCCTCCCTACCCCCATGTGCCAGGGGACCCACAGACCCACCAAGACCCTGCTCATCCACGAAGAAACCCGACGAATCTGCCATGTGCCCCCTCCACCAGGAACCTCTGTTCGGCCTGGCAGAATGGAGCCTGACTCCCACTGCCTCAGACTTGGGGAGGGGGCTGGTGGGCCACCCTTTTCGCTCTTCTACAGCCGGTCTCTCTCTGGATAGGGCCCTCTTCACCTCAGTGTTCTCCGCAAGTGAAAGGGGCGGAGGCAGCCCAGTGACACCAGCCATCTCCTGAAAACACAGTGCTACAGGAAGTGAGGGGGAACTGGCCTGGCAGCCAGAGGGGGACCCGGTGGCAGACAGTGGGCTCCTTTGTTACAAGCGTGAATCAGGGTCCCTCCCCCTCCCGGGAGGTCCTCAGGACTAGGTTCGCGAAACCCTTTCCAAGGTCGCAAGTCCCTAGCGCAGACAACTGCTGGCTTCACGCTCTACCGGGCCCAGGAGTGGGGAGAAGGGGACTTCCCCAAGGTCACACAGACAGGCGTGGCGGCTGGCCGTGGACGCCCGGCCTAACGGGCAGGGTGTGGGGCGGGCAGCCTCGGTTTGCCCACTTTACAGATTTCAGGAACCCATCCAGAGTTCCGGGAAGCGAGGCGAGCCCGGGAGCGAGTGTGGGAGGGTCACGTGCCCCGCCCCATTCCCCCTCCCCTCGTTGGCTCCCGGGAGTCTCCGGACCCTGAAGGACATCGGGAGACCTCAGAGAGGCCTCCGGCACGGGGCGGACCGACACCGCGTCCCGCCTCCTCCTAGCCTGGCCCCCTCGTTCCCGACACTGTGAGTAAACCCGGGGGCGTGGCGTAGCGTGGAGGGGCGGGGCGGGGGCGTGGTGATGCCCAGAGGGGCGGGGTGGGCGGTGGGCCGACCCGGGCGGGCGTGCGGGCGGCGGCGAGCAAACCGCGGCTGGGCTCTGCCAGCGCTCCGCACCGCGCTGCACAGGTAAGGGCGGGCTCCTTTGCTCCGCGCTTTCTGCGCTCCTGGTGGGACGTTTGTCTCCGCGCCCTTCGTGCTGCGGCGTCGCTGTCCCTCTCTTCTGGCTCCTGGGTCCCGGCGGCACTCACACCCATGCCGTCCGAGTTTATCGGACCCAACGGAATTCAGCTTCGTCCTCCCTGCCTCATGGTCACTCGGCTGGTTCGGGTTTAGGGGCAGCGCAGGGAGAGCCCCTGCGCGCCCGGGCACGGCAGGAGCGCAGTACCCTGGGGCTTGGCCTGGGCCGTGGTGCGAGGGCCGCGGGGCGTCACCCAGCCTGAGAGACTGCCAGGAGGAGGTGACACCGGCTGGTGTTGCCTGCAGTGAGAACGGCATGGGCCGCATGGGCGCATGCCTGGTGGCTGGAACAGGAGCCCATGTTTGGGAAACTCCAGCGATTGTGTGTGCCCGGGCTGGGAGAGGAAGGGAAGTTGTGAAGCACGCAACCAGCGGACAGGAGTTGGGGAGCCTCGAGGACAAGAAGCTTGGAGCCAAGGAGGGGCAGAGAAGGGGTGCCTGGGGAGAGGTCGAGGTGGAGACTGAGGGGTCAGCTGTGACAGTTCAGTGCCCCCTCCCTTGGGCAGCCCCTCTCTCTGTCTACCATTAGGTTTGCTGGTGGATCAAGGGGCCTCCAGAGCAGCCCAGGAAAAATTCTCCACAGCAAGCAGAGCTTCCTTGCCTGTCCAGACCAGGAAATACCAGAATGAGTGCCATGACAGGGTGTGGCCGAGGGGCCAGAGGGGTCAGGCCTTGGAGAGGGCAGGGGAGGACTTAGTAGTGACCCTGCCTGAGAGGGACCCACTGTGGACAGAGGCCAGGAATGCAGGGGGGAGAGCAGGTCTGGCTGCTGGTTAGATCGACACAGGGACAGGTAGCTGACTCACTTGGGCACGCCAAGACTGGCTAGTTTTGTGCTTACTCCATTCCATGGTGAGCATTAAGGCTGCCTGGGGAGGTAAGAGGCTGGGCCCTGCCGGGAACTTGCTGCTGTGTGCCCTCAGGTGAGTTGCCCAGCCTCTCTGAACCACCTAGCTGAGGTGAGGCTAGTGGGACTGGGAGCCAGAGGCCTGGGTCTGATTCCCACACATGCTCTGCAGATAGTGTCTCCGGGGTCTCCTGTTCCTTCCTGGGCCTCGGTTTCCCCATATATAAATCATGTACAGCCAACCACTGAGGAACTTTATAACTGGATGGAGCGAAAGCGTAAAGAGGCTATGCCCCTGATCAGAGAGAGGTGGGGTGGGGGTGCGACTGGGTTAGAGAGGGGACGTTTCCTGCTGGGTCCCTGTCATGTTAAGGTTCATTCAGCACCTCCTCCTCCGCCCCGCCTGCAAACATACACACTTAAGTGTACTCACACCTAGCCTCACCCCTACCCTCACACTCTCCTTGTCACCTCCAAGATGAAGCCCAAAGCTCCCTCACCTATGGGGCACCAGACTAGACACCCCGGCCTCAACTGGTCTTTCCTCCAGACAGTGTGACTCACTTTCCTAGCGAGGGGTCTGAGACCCTTTTGGGGCCACAGACCTGGAAGGGCTCAAATAGTGTCTGCCAGCCAGGTAGGTAAGAGTCATCCCCAGGGGCCCCAGCCTCAGAGGAGGCTGAGGACCAGGTCCCCAAACCCAGAGCCACTTCCCTCCACTAGTTTATCCTTTTTAGGGAGGACTAAAATATTTGAAAAGCTCTGATCTATTCGGACCCCCATTCCATAGAGGAGGTGACTCAGGCCCAGAGAGGAGGGGGCTGTGGCTAAGCTGGGGCATGTCCAGGGCTGAACAGCTGGATAGGAGGCCACAGGGGGTCCTGTGGGAGCAGCTGAGGTATGGGCCATAGCTCATAGGGGAGCAACTGCCAGGCCCCTGGGGGACAGGGGCAGAGAGCTCTGTGCCCTGTGTGTGGCATTGGTGTGGGTAGGGCTGCCTGGCCCCCAGGTGAGTGTGGGGGACGCTGGTGTTCAGCGCCTTGTAGAAGTGAGTTATTTACCGCAGGTCCCCTGATCACCCTGATCTGGTTCCCAGCCTGCACTTGCCATCCTGGCCGCACTCTCCCCACTGCGTGTTGAGCCATTATCCACACCTCTCAGCTCAGACCCCGACTGCCTGCCAGCTGAGGGCGGGAAGCTCATCCCCCAAAGGGCTTCCATTCCATCAGTTTCTGGAGATATGGGCGAGGGTCAGGTGGGCCCCGGTCACCCTTGCTGCACCCCTGACCCCTTGGCTGGGCTCTCCTGGTCTGCCTGAGCTGACCTGAAACCACCTGCCTGTCTCCCCCGGGGGACGGGGGCTGGGGTTGCTACAGGGGCTGGCAGAAAGCGAAGGCTGCAGCTGGGCGTCCAGCGGCTTCCCCTTCCTGCCGCTCCCTCCTAAGGCCTCGCCCTCCTGAAGCAGCGGCAGCAGGAAAGGTGGGGCAGGAATGCCTGGGCCTGGGCCCCTGGCCAGAGTTCTGAGGTACCTGCCCCGTTCTGCCCCAGAGCCAGTGCCCTGGGAGTTGTAGGCTCCTCGGGGCCTGGGTGGGGACGGATGAGACCTCTTTCCGCTAGGGTCTGCCTATGTCGCCTGCCCATCATCAGCTGCCTCGGTTATGTTTCCCGCCTCAGCCAGGTCAGCTAACTCCAGAGCCTCAGACGGTCAGCACCAGGGAGAGGTCGAGTCTGGGCAGATCTCCTTTGTCAGGTGAGGGCGGCACGGTCCGGCAGGAGAGGGCTGAGTCCACCTGGAGGCCGCAGCCTGGCTGTGGGGCTGGGTTTGAGCCCAGGCCCCTTGCTGCCCCACCCTCCAGGCAGGATGCTGCCTTCGCAGGTCACCCCTGCCTGCTTGGAGGGTCCTCACCCCAGGGAAGGAAGTCCGAAGGTCAACCCCATCTGCCCACCCCCCACAGCCCCCCCATCTTAAGTGGGACTCATCCAGGAGGGTCGGCCTGGGTGGGGGGCATGGCGGGCCTGACTCCCACCCACACTCACTTCTCCCTGTCACTGCTTGGCACCATCTCCTCTGCAACTGTCACCAAGTCCATCTCCCCAAGTCTGACTAACACCGCTCCCTTCTCTGAGGTCTTCCATGGCTCCTCTGTCGACCACCTGCTCTTGGTGGGCCACTTGCAGAGCCTGGGCTCCCATGGTTCCCTCGCCTGCATGCCTTGCCTTTCTCTCTGCTTTTTTATTTCTTGCTCATCCTTCATGGTGCCCGCAGAACCCCCCTCCCCCCCCCAGCCATGCAGACCTCTCTCTGCCTTCCCAGCCCTATTGGGTGACAGGGAGTCCTGAGCCATGGCCTTGAGAAAGGCTGGGCTCCTATGACAGCATGTCCTTGTTTCCAGAAACTCAGTGGAGAGGGGGCTAGGCCAGAGCACTGCTAGAGGTCACTCTGAGCCCTTGGGAGCCATGGTGGGTGTTTGAACCCAGGAGTGAGCAGACCAGAACTGGGCCTGGGCCTGAGGAGCATCTGCTTTTGGGGGTAAAAAGGGATGCTTCCGTTGGCAGTTCTGAGTCCTGTCTCCACTCCTTCAGGCTCGCCTCACCTGGGTCCAAGTGGAGAGTGGGGCAGGGGTCAGCGGCCAGCTAGGGGACTTCCCTCTGAGGTGGCCTGGGCTCCTTGCTCAATTCTGATACGGGGCGATCATGGGTCTTACTTCTGGTACACGCCTGAGAGGATGGGCGCTGACCCTGCTCCACCCTCCATGCTGTCCCGCTCTAATCTGTGCCCCGTTCACAGGCCCTGAGGCTGGCACGCTGGCCATGGGCAGACCTGAGGAGGCGGCCCTGCTGCAGCTGGAGGAGGTCTTCTCAGCCACCCTCGCCCGAATTGACAGCCTTGTGCTCCAGCCCCTGCTCATGCTCGGTGAGTCTCAGTTCTCCTGGGAGGAGGGTTAGGGACACAGGAACCGTCCAGGGACAGGAGTTGTACCTTGTTGGGCCCTCAGAGCTTCAGCGTTCTCAAATGGAAGTGGTGACACTTGGTGTCAGCATCTTCTGATGGGACTGGGGTCCTGGCCCCCAGGTGCTGACTGCTCCTTTCTCAGAGGGATTCTGAGGGGCCAGGCCATGAACCCCGTCCTAGCCCAGACCTGGCTGTGCATAGACACGAAATTCCACCTCTCCCAGGGCACAGGCCTGGATTCTTGGGCTGTATTCTCATCTTGCTCTCCTGCAGGGCATGACTGGCAGGCAGGATGCCTAGGTGTTACTTTCAGCTTGGGTCTCACTTGTCACGTGACCTGGGGCAGGTGCCTTCCTCTTGGGGGCTCTGTCCATGCGTCTGTGAATGGCAGGGACTGCAGGACCCTATGGACTCCACATTCTGGGTCCGAGGAAGCCGAGAATCTGGGGACATTAGTGTACTTGGTGTCCCAGGTCGTCATGTTGTCCCTGTTTAGTGAAGAGGTAGATATGTGCCCGTATTACACCACTCCAGCCTGTCTGGCCCCTGCTGAGCTCTAAGGGGGCACATCAGCATCTAATCCCAGGGATACAGGGCCCTGGCAGCAGCTCCAGGGCTGTGGGGTGCTGCTGGCTCTCAGGTGACCACCTTGGGCCTCTGTGTGTTCCCTGGAAGGTGGAGCGACCCTGTCCCCCCTCACAGTGTGCTTGTGCTCCCGCCCCTGCCCCAGAGCCCACGGATCCACAGAGCAGAGAATGCTTGCAGCTCCTGCAGCAGCTGCGCAAGAGCTCCCAGCAGCTCTGGAAGGTGACAGAGGAAAGCTTGCATTCACTGCGGGAGAGGCTACGCCACCCGGACGCCATCGGTCTAGAATCCCTGCTGCTGCTGGATGGTGCCGACCGTGTCCTACAGGTCTACATGGAGTAAGACGGCGAGGAGGGGCTGGGGCTCGGCCTGGGTATCAGGATGCCACCTGGCACCAGGCCTCACCTGGGGTCGGCCTCAGGAGACTAGGGCTTTAGCCTGGTGCTGGCTCAGACACTCCAGACCAGAGCCTTGGGGCCTCCAGGGGAGGAAAGATCTTGTGAATTAGAAATGTCTTGTGGGGTGGATCAAGACTTGAGGTCACCAGTGCCTAGAGCCAGGCCACTGTCTAGGCCACTCAGGGCTGCAGCCACTCAGTGAGTGGGTTCTGGGCACCCCAGAAGGGCAGGGACTTGGGTCTGGAGCCAGGGGCTGGGTATGCAGGGTGTCTCTATGCTGCCTGCAGGTACATCGAGTCCTACACGAGCTGCGTGGTGACACAGGCCTTTCAGAAGGCAGTGAAGAAGAGGAGGTGAGCATGGGGTGCTGCAGTGGGCCTCTGGGGGGGTGGGGTGTCTGGGAGGGAAGGGCTAGGGAGGCCCCGGTCCAGAGCAGCGAGTATCACAGTGTATGATGCATTCTGAGCAACCCTGGCTCTAGCAATTCCTCACGGATCTACACCAGAAAAATGGGAGGGAATCCTAGTGGGCAGACTCCTGGTATCCACTAGCCAGGGGTGACCCTGGGGTGGAGAAGGGGGACACTGCTACTCAGGGTGGGTGGTTGTAATTAATCACTGATCCCTTGAAATGCTGAGCTATTGCTACTTAATTGCCAAGAGGGCCACTCAGGCTCTGCATTTACCTGCGAGGAGGGAGGTTTGGGGCCTGAGACTGGTGCTGGGATCGGAGGGTGACGGTCGCATGTGGCCCTCTCTCCACTCAGTGACTACTGGCGGAGCCGGCAGAAGGCGCTGCAGCAGCAACTGTGGGGCATGACCTCCGAGGGCTCGATGGACACCAAGCTGGCCCAGGTCCTCTGCCAGCCGCTCACTCGTCACGTGCAGGAGTATGTGTCCCTCCTCCGGAGCCTCAGGGACACCGCGGGAGAGGTAGGTGGCAGGGGGCCAGGCGCTGCTCGCCATGCTTGTCACCTGTGGGGAAGCCGAGGGAGGGGACCCATGGGGACTCTGGCTCAGGGCACCCGCCTTTCTCAGGAACCCTGGTTTGAGAAGGACCAGGTCAGGCTTTGTGGACACAGCTGTGTTCTTGGGGGTTTGAAGGGACATGTTTTTGCCCCGCGGGAGCTGAGGTACTTGGCCCTGTCCTGGTTGAGTCCCCAGAGACCCAGAGAGCAGCCGTGGAATCGTATACGACTGGGTGTGAGAGCACAGGGCCCAGGCCCAGCGGAGGGAGTCGCGGCATGATCCTGACCCCCCAGATCGCACCTTCATACTGGCTGCTCCTCTGAGGACGAGCTGGCAGGGAGGAGGGGTGAACTTTGGCTTAGACGCAGGCCAGGGCTGGGGCAGCCCCCATGGGGTCGGGAAAGGTGCTGATAAGCTCCCCGCCCTGGCTGCTCTGTCCTCCTGCAGCATCGCCCCGCCTGCGAGCTGGTGGCGCACGCAACCACCCTCTTTGAGAACCTACAGTCCTTCATGAGGCAGGCGCTGGACCAGGCCGTGGCCACGCAGGGCCTCTGGCGCACCCTGAGCAGCCGGCTGAGGGTGAGTTTGAGGCCTGAGGGTGGTCAGGGAAGGGGTTCTGTCGGCCAAGGACCTGCTGGGTGGCTCGAGCTGCTTGCTGGACTCTCTGTGCCTCAGTTTCCCCATCTAAAAGCAGAGTGGTGGCTGAACCAGGTGGCTGTGATGTCCCTCTGTCTGGCCATCCTCACCCATTTGCTGAGCACCTCCTGGGCCAGGCGTGAGTTGGCTCAGGGGAAGAGCAGTCAGCAGAACTGACCCATTCTCCTGGGGTGTCACCAAATGATTGCATCCCCACGTTCCTGCCTACTGTGATACGAACTGTCCCTGCAGAGGGGACAGTCCCTGTGCCCTGAGAGGGTATGACAGGCTTGAGGCCCAGTGTAGAGAATCAGGAGAAGAGGTCAAGGGGACACAAATTGTCAGAGAGAGGCAGACATTGCAGAACTTGGTGAGAGCTGATGGGGGCTCGACTGAGGCCATGGCTCGAGGTAGGTGAAGGAGGACAAAGTGACACTTTAAAAGAAGTTGTGCTGCCCTGCTGGGAGTGGCCAGGAATGACCTTCCAGACCTGAGCCTTGTCACTGTCCATCTGTGTCCATCACTGACCTGGGGGCCTCCAGGAGATGCTCAGGGTGGAGGGTCCAGGGTAGAGACAGCAGTGGAGTGGCCGGAAGCATCTAGGACAGGGGTGCCTGAATCCTGCATCTCCCCCATCACCTCCCCAGGATGCACTCTACACCCCTGCTCGCCGACTCTTGCAAGACAGCCAGGACATGCCCTTGACGGTCACCCCACTGCGGGCAGAGCGTGTGCTGCTCTTTGATGATATCCTCGTCCTTCTGCAGGTTGGGATGGTGCTGACCGGCAGTCTAGGGGCCACAGCGGGGATCTGGGGTCTGGTTGAAACAGGAGTAGGAAAGGGACAAGCAGGAGGGGAGCGAGAACTGGGACTCGTGGGGGAAGCGATGGGGCAGAAAGGCAGAGGCCCAGGGTGGGGCCGCAGGTGAGAGAGGCCCGGAAGGAACGTGGGCTGTGGGGGAGGGCTGCTCGAGGTGCATCTGGCCTCAATCCTTCCCAGCCGTTGACATTGTCCCTGCTAATGTCACCATGTCAGGTGCCTCATCTGGAGAATGGGATAATTGTGAGTGAGCTTGTCCTTCAGCAGATGCTGGACAACTCTTAGTTCTATTCCTCAGATAGGAGAGAAACCCCAGATGGGGGCTCATGGGTGGCCCTGGGGGGCTGAGGAGGGCTGGACGAACACTCCAGGTGTGCGCAGGCTTCTTGAGAAGCGCGCCACCCAGAAGCAGTGCCTGGGCTCTAGGTTCACAGGAGCCAGGAGGAGCCAGGCTTGGGTTTGCGATTGTTGCGCGGCCAGTAACCTTGACTGTGCTTCACCCCCTGAACTCTTAACTGCTCCTGTGACAGTCACAGCACTGCCTTCTCTTCTGCTCTGGAATATCAGTCTGGAACTCCTCTGTAGACAGGGAGACTGAGGCCCAGAGGGATGTTACTTACATCCCCCAAACCTGTGTCCCCTGAAGCCTGGTTTGGGGTTCTGATTCAGTTTGCGTTCCTTCCCACTCCCGACTTTACACTCTGTGTTCCAGGTACGCTGAGGAGATACTGTCATTTAAATGCACTGAGCCCTCTCCTACCTCTGGACCTTTGCACATCCTCTGGTCTCTGCTGGACCCGCTCTTGTCCCTGGCCTGTGTCTGGCCCACTCCCCCTTCACTCAGCCCTGGCCTGGTGCCTTCTCTGCCTCCTGTGGCAGTGACCCTTGGGCTGGGCTGGGCGGGAGGTCACTACATAAAATGTCATAGAGGAAGGGACGTTCAGTCTGGTTCTCAGAGCAGGGATGGTGTTTCAGGCAGAAGGAACATCAGATCAAGGAGACTTTGGGGCAAACTTGAGAAGGTGTGAGTGTGGAGTGGCAGTGATGCTGTGGTGTGGAGAGGGTGGGGGGTGGCACACGAGCTGGGCGTGGTCTGGATGGACTCAGGTGCGAGGCTCAGCAGTGAGGTCTCCATTCCCCAGGCAGCAGGAGCCTTAAAGAGGTTTCCAGCAGGGGCTGATGGGGCCTAAGCTGTGTTTCCAGAAGGCCATTCTGGGGCCCGTGATGGAGCAGTGTTACGACACCAGGGGAGGCTGAGCCCAGGTTCCCGGCCGGAACCTTAGGCGGGAAGGGAGCTGGAGGAACTGCCTTGGAGATGGGGAACAGGCTGAGGTGGTGAGGGACTCCACACTGGGCATACTGGACCGAGCAGCTTGGGGACGCCAGGGGTGTGCCAGTGGCCGGTGCTTGGGGACAAGGCTGGGCCAGAAGAGCAGGTGAGCATCTGGTCTGGGCTCTGCACGACACCCATGCCCTGTCTTCCTCCAGGGCCACAATGTCCACACCTTCGATCTGAAGCTGGTTTGGGTGGATTCTGAGCAGAACGGGTGAGCAGCCTCCTCCGTGACACCCCAGGCCTTCCCTCCCCCTATCCCATGAAACCTGCCTGCGCCCTAAGGCTCCGACTCCTCCCCAACACCCTCCTGGACAGAGCTGGGGCCTACTCACCACCTCCATCTGTCTAGGTGTGTGTTTCACCTCCTCACGCCCGAGGAAGAGTTCTTTTTTGGCTCCAAGTACCGCCAGGACCAGGTGAGTGTGGGTCAACTTTGAATTGGGGGGTGGGGCCAGGGGCATGAGGAAGGCCACAAGCAGGGAGGGGACGGCGCGCGTGCACAACGCAGGAGGCTCCTGGGGGTCAGACTTGTGGTGTCCTGGTCCGAGTGAGCCAGGGCTCAGCCTGGAGTCAGGCAGCAGAAAGCCATAGAGAGCAGGTAGTTTTCTCTATGAAGCCAGCACTGGGGCCCGTGTTGATCCCTGCCCGGTGGTTTTGTCTGTCCCCTCTGGGCACGCCCTGAAACTGCAGACAAGGATCTCAGATCTGGCTGGAGGGCCCTAGGGAGCAGCGTGGAACAGTTGGAGGTTCCTCCAAGTGACAGAGTGGGGTTGGGGCGGGGGGTACGGTGGAGAGAGTCACACTGGTGCCACCTCAGAAGTCTTCCTGCAGGGCCTGCCTCCAGCAGCAATGACCTGTCTGGTGTTTCCCCTGTCCCCACCAGGTGGTCTGGCAGTGGAAAATTACCCAGGCCGTGTGCCAGGCCCTGCGTGGGAAGAAGGACTTCCCGCTGCTGGGGGCAGGCCTGGAGTCCTCCAAGCCCCCCATCTGCCGCTCCATGGCATACACCTTCCTCGCGGAGGGCCGGCTCTGCCAGGCCACCTATGAGGGCGAGTGGTACCAGGGCAGGCCCCATGGCAAGTGAGTGACTGGGGCTCTGAGCCGGGCAAGGCAGGGCTCCTCTTGGGGGTCTGATGGGCAGACAGGACCCACATAGACCTAAGTGCCTCGGAAACGAACCAAAGGCTGTTACTTCCTACGGTTAGTTGGTCAATTCTGTTCGTCCCGTAGCGTCTTTTTGGACAGGACCTGGCTCATAGTAGGCCTGTGCCATATAAAGTCTGATGGTGATGGTGCTGGTGATGGTCAGGGCGTGGGGCAGAGGTCAGGTGGCTGGCCTGCAGGGCCTGCAGCTGCCCTTCTGTTCTCAGGAGGTGAAAGGATGGGTGGTCCTCATATCTACGTAGAATTGTGTGGCGGTGGTGGAAATGGCTTACAGACATCCATCCTGCCTTCCTCAGTCCTTACAACAGTGCTCTGGGGGAGTGGTGTCACCCATTCGATAGGTGCACACACTGAGGCCTGGGACAGGCATGACTTGCCCAAGGCCTCAGGGCAGGTTATAGGGTGACCCTGGCCACAATCTCAGGCCTACCTGACCCCCAGGTAGGTAGGCTTTTGAAGAACATGTGGCCCCACCCTGTGCTACAGCCAAGGCCCAGAAGCACTAGGGACTCCCCAAGGTTACGCTCCCAAGCACATCTGTTAGTTCTGATCCCTGAGACTTCCAGAAAGGGCTTGAGAAAGCTTGTGAACAAAGAGACAGAAAAAACAATGCCGTGTCAGAAGAGGAGAGGAGGCTGGTAGAAACCCCACTGACTAGCATTTGGCCTGAGCTTGAAGTTTAGCTCTGAGCTTCCTGTTCATCAAGGGGAAAAGGGAACCTGGATGTTTCCAGAGCCCTCCATATAGGGAGTGGTGAGTGTGCCCCTGGAGGCCGCTGGGGCAGTTGTGCCAGGAATAGAGAAGGGCTGAGAGCTGTGGGGTTACAGAGCTCCGAGAAAAGGGCTGGGTGGGGCAGAGAGTGCAGTCCAAGGGGCGTCTAGGCCCCTGAGCGTCTGGGGTGGAGGCTGGCTGGGGGTCCTATATGTGTAGGAGGCTGCGCCTGGTGTGCCTGATGCCGTGGACCTCACCTGTGTTCCAGGGGAACCCTGAAGTGGCCCAATGGGCGGAATCACGTGGGGACTTTCTGCCAAGGCCTGGAGCACGGGTAAGGCTGGGGCTAATGAGCGTGCAGTGGGTAGGAGAGTGATTTCCACACTTGCCAGAGTCACCACCAGTCCGGCCCCTTCCTAAATTCCCCAACCACAAGCGGGAACTTGGAGGCCATCTGGTCCAGGTCCCCTCGTTGTACCAAAGGGGAACCGAGGCCCTGAGGAGGGGCAGGCCATGGAGGGAGTGGCCCAGAGCCAGGAGTTCCCAGGGTGAATGGGGGCACGATGGAGGGGGTGTCCTGAGAGGGGCCCTTGGAAAGCAGAGAGGGACTGAGCACCTGTGAGACTCTCCCCATCGTCTGAGCAGCCCCTGGAGGCAGGGACACTCCTGAGTGGCGTGAAGGGGGTGTAGCCCAGGATCTTGGGTCAGGGCGGGGGCACCCATGGTGCTGACTTCCTTCCCTGGCCATCTGCGCTGACAGCTTTGGCATCTGCCTGGTGCCTCAGGCCTCTGAGGACAAGTTTGACTGTTACAAGTGCCACTGGCGGGAAGGCAGCATGTGTGGCTACGGCATCTGTGAGTAAGTACCCTCGGCCTGATGGCGGGCGGCTCAAGGGCTGGGCACATCTCCTGGGCCGAGCTCTGGGAGGCAGGGCCAGTTGTCGGTGACACTCCCCAGGTACGGCATTGACGAGGTGTACAAGGGCTACTTCCAGGAGGGCCTGCGACATGGGTTTGGGGTCCTTGAGAGCGCCCAGCAGGCCCCTCAGCACTGCAAGTACACGGGCCACTGGGAGAGGGGCCAGAGGGACGGCTATGGCATCCAGGAGGACAGTGACAGGTGAGTGCTTCATGGCCACCCCCCAGGATGGGGGCAGAGAAGACCCTCACATACCAAATTGCCTCAAGTGAGTGAGTCCATTCTGTGTGTCCCCATGGAGTCTCCCTGAAGTCCCTCACCTCCCCCTCACTCCCTCGGTTGTCTCTGGGCTCAGGATGAGGGACCCCTGGCCTCCTTGACTGTGGGAGCCTTCCTCTCCGTCCCCCCTCCATTGCGCTGTCTGAGAGGGGTTTCTGACTCCCAGATCTGGTCCCATCTAAGGCTCTCCTTTAAGTCTCTTTAAAGGTCCCCTTTAAGGCTCTGGGCTGAGACAAAGCTCGGGGTCCCGGGCCTGGCATTTAAGGCCTTGCCTACCCCCTCTGACCTCACCCCTGCTGTGACAGCCCTGCACCCCTCCCACCTTCTAAGCCACTGAACACCCCCACGTATCTGTCACACACTCCTACCTCCATGGCTTTGCCTGTGTGGATGGCACCCCCACTCCATCTGTCTTTCTTTCCACCTCCAGGCAGGCTTCCTCCATCTCCACCCTCTTGGGGGTCCTGACCTCACCTGCCCCGTGTCTGAGTTGAGTGGATTCAGGCAATGTCGTTGGTCCTTATCTGCCCCTCCCCCCATGCCAGCAGAGCACACTGAAGGTGCATGGGAATGATTTTGATCCAGGTCTGGCCACCCCCTTTCTCTCCAGGGGGGAGCTCTACATTGGCTTGTGGCAGGCTGACCAGCGCCATGGCCCCGGGGTTGTGGTCACCCAGGCAGGAGTCTGCTACCAAGGCACCTTCCAGGAAGACAAGATGGTGGTGAGTGGGGTGACCCGCACGTGTCCTGAGCTACCCTCTCCCTGCACTGGGGCTGAATTCTGGAGACCCCGCTTGGGGTCTCTGAAGCTGAGGCTGGTCGGGGGTGGATGGGATGGCGAGCTGGGTTCCTAGGTGCTGGGGGCGGGGGCAGAACCTGGGCAGGAGTCCAGTTCTGCCAGCCACCTACCCTGGCCTTTCGGCCAAGTCCCTGCCCCTCCCAGCCTCAGGTTCCCCATCAGGTCAACTACTTATTGTAAAGACTCAGTGAAATAGCAAGAATGAAGCGCGTGGTAACGGTGATGCCAGCAGCCTCTGCCACTGACATTTACACACCCCGTAACTGGATAGCCTCGCTCTGGGTGGGCCCAGCCTTTCAGCGTGATTTTGTGGGATCCTCCCAGTGGCCCTGCTGGTCGTGTCATTGTTCCTAGTGTATGAATGACAAATGTGAGGCTCAGAGAGGTCAGAGAACCCATCCAATGTCGCATTCTACCGAATGGCCGAGCTGGGGCATCCGACCTCGCCTCGCCTCACCTACCCCTGCCAGGGGCTTGGCGCATAGTAGGGCTCTGGCCCGATGGCTCTCATTGGTATTGTGGCTTGTTTGTTTATTGATGCTGCACTTTGTTCTGGAAAGGCTCAAAGGAGAAAGAAAAGACAAGAATGGGCACATAATATGTATTCAGAAATAAGTAGAACAGAAATTGTATCCCGTTTGGCTCTGAGCTTCCTGGCAGCCAGTGCAGTACGGGCACCTGATCAGTTCCACGGGGCCACCCTCCTTTACTCCCCGGGTCAGTGACAGGGAATTGGGGTTGGCTCAGGGGAAGCACAGCACTTCCTGAGCCATTAGGAGTGAAAGGCAGGCCCCCCAGAGGCCCCTGGAGAGGAGGAGCCAGGTCCCAGGAAAAACGTGGGGATGAGGTTTGTGGGGTTCATGCTTGGGGCACAGCAGGCAAGGGCTGGCATCCCACCTAGCTCAGTCCTGGGGGGTGTGCCAGGGCTCAGGACCCTGCTCTCCATGAATTCATGCCCACCCCCCTTTCCCTACCGTCCCCTCCCCAACCCCTGACTTCTGGTCCTTCCAAACCTGCCACCCCTCCTCTCCCCGGCTTCCTTCCCTAGGGCCCAGGGATTCTCCTCTCTGAAGATGACTCCTTGTTCGAGGGCACCTTCACCAGGGACCTGACCCTCGTGGGGAAGGTGAGGGCCACTGAGACCCGAGCTGGAGTCTGTGACCTCCTGGGACCCAGGCTGAGGGTGTGGGCAGTGGGTAGAGAAGGCAGGCGAGGGCCTCTCCCATCTCCACTGAGTCCCAGGACTGGGCTCAGCGACCCCTCCCACTGCGGAGGGTGACTTTATCCTGGCAGGAGTTGGTGGGGGGCAGTGGGTGCTGGTGGTCCCCTGGCTGTGTATCCCTACAGGCCCCCTAGTTGGGAATCCGCCTCCTCCACCACCACCATCAGTGCCTTGGGCAGGTGTCCCCGGAGTGACTGTCTTTCCTGCCTGAGCTGACCCAGCAAAAGGCAGTGGTGTCCCTGCTGGGGCTTTGGAAGTGTGGGGGCTGTTTTGGTTTTGTAATGACTGGAGGGCACTGTGGCATCTGGTGGATGGAGACCAGGAGTGCTAGGAATGGGACAGCCCCATGCAGCAAAGAATTGCCCCTCCCCAGGGCCCGTAGTGCCCCTTGCCCTCCTCAGGCCCCTGCCTCCCTCTGGACTTACCCGCCCCTGCCCCATAATGGTGGTTCTCTCCACTCTGAGCTATGAGTCCCTTCTCTCTCTCTCTGCCTTCTCCTTTAGAGGTGAGCCTCTGGGCGATGGGGACAGTTCTTGGTGAGGGGACTCCTGCATGGGTGGAGCCTTATGAGCCCCTCGGGTGGGGCAGATTGAATGGATGGTGGGAAGGCCCCCCTGCCAGTCCCTAGCCTCTATGACCCCGGATGGACAGGCCTGTCATGATTGCATGGAAGGGCTGATGGACAGACAGATAGTGGACAGACATCCCTGCCTCCCTCTCCCGGCCTCCAGGGCAAGGTCACATTTCCCAATGGCTTCACCCTGGAGGGCTCCTTTGGCAGTGGGGCAGGGAGAGGACTACATGCCCAGGGCGTGCTGGACACAGATGCCCTCCCGCCTGACCCAAGCAGCACCTGCTATAGGTGAGAGCCTTGCCGTCTGGCCTGGGGATTCCAGAGCCTGTTGGGGGCAAGGGCGGGTGTGTGTATGTCTGTGTTTCCACCCTAAGGTCTCAGGTCTCATCAGAGAGGCTTTTCTGTACTTCATCTTAGCTCTTTGGAGAGTTCAGAGAGCCCAGGGCACACAATCTCCAAGTCAGACACTCTTGGAATCAAGGACGTATGTGGCGGTACCTATACATGCCACAAAACTGGAGAAAAAGAATACATGTAGGCTTTGCTTAGACCCTGCTTTTAATCTAAGAAGGGTGCAAGATAGCTTACAAAACGAAATAAGCAAGCAAGAATAAAACAGAAAATAAAAGTGCGAGTTGAACTTAAAAGAAAGGGGGATAGATCTTATAATAGTTATAATTGAGCATTAGCCTAGCTCTGAGTTCCCTGGCAGCCAAGGTGAAGAAGGAAACTGGCTAAGTGGAAGAGGAAGACTTGGTTTTGCACTAATGAGGGCATTAGTGGTAGTTGTAACAGAGTTTAGTCCCAGCCAGTGTTTTAGATGTGGGGAGGGGGTACGGTTAGCTTCTTGACCCATCGTCCCTGCATGCTTCTTCTCCCTGACAGTAGGAGCTGAGCATAGCCAGCAAAACTTAGGGGCATGACCCAGCCCGGGTGGGGTGCAGGTGTAGGAGAATCTGTGAGTGTGACATGGAAGCGCAGTGCTCCATTAGACCTACACACAGCCAGATCCCGAGCCTGTTGGCCAAGACAGGATCAAGCTCAGGATGGAACCAGGTGTGGTGGGAGGGAGAGCGGGGTCTCATGGAAGGGGAATACTGGACTTCTGGGCACTGGTCTGTCTTAGGACAAGAGCCTACTCTCTAGACTGGGCCTCCAGCTCTCCACATCTTTCTGTCTCCTTTCCAGGGCTCTGTGTGGCCCTGTCTCTCTCCTCCACCGTGCAGTAGATTCTCTCCATCCCTTCTCGACCTCTCCTTTTTCTTCCTGGAGCATTGGAGGTAGCCCCATCTGTATTCCCGATCCATCCACCCTTCCTGGGCCCTGACTCTGGGCCAGGCTGGCTATCCCCACCTCTCCAGGGCCCTGGACAGGGTCCTTTCCACCACTGCCCTCCACCGCCCCCATCGCAGGCAGCTGGGCCTGGGCATCTTCCCTGTGGAGAGCCGCTGGCAGGGCGTCTACGGCCCCTTCCGGGACTTCGTGCACACCGGCTGCCCTGGGGACCTGCAGGAGGCCCTGCTGGGCTTCCATGTGCAGAGCTCGAGGGAGCTGCGCAAGTCCCAGGAGTACCTGTGCTGTGAGAGGTGAGGCCCAGGTGTGCGTGTGCCTGTGCAAGCATGGGGGCATCTGGAAGGCTTCCTGGAGGGGGTGGACTGGGCCCAGGCATGGTGAGAGACGTGTGTGTGTGTGTGTGTGTGTGTGTGTGTGTGTGTGTGTGGTGCCCCAGTACCCAACTGGATGACAGTGCAGGCAGAATGGAAGACATCCTGGAGGAGCTGCTGCAGCACCGGGACCCCGAGGCCCTACAGAAGTGCCTCAGGAAGGTGAGGGCCCTCAGGGAGAGGGGCCTATGTCAGAGGGATCTTCTCACTGCCCTGGTGCTGACTGGAGGGGACAAGCCCATGGGCCCCTTGTCCGAGGGCCTCATTGCACCTGTCTGTGAAGTGGGAGCAGTCCTGGGAGTCTTGTCCGGGCCCACTGCACTGCAGCCCTAGGCCCTGAGCTTGTCTTCGTCGCCTATGCACTGGCCAGGCTCTGAGCAACTCGCTGCACCCCCTGGGAAAGCTGCTCCAGACGCTGATGCTGACCTTCCAGGCCACGTACGCAGGTATCGGGGCCAACAAGCACCTGCAGGGGCTGGCCCAGGAGGAGGTGAAGCAGCACGCCCAGGAACTCTGGGCTGCCTACAGGTAAGCTCGGTGGCACATGTGGACGGACACTGCCCTGTGACCCCGGGGGGGTGGGCTCTGCCCTTTCCAGGCATCGGCTCTGCCTGGCACCCTGAGCAGGAATGGTGCCTCTTCCTCAGTTCTGGATCGAGAAAGAATCAGAGGGTGGGTTGGTCAGTGTGCAGCTGGTGAGCAAGAGGGTTAGAGGGCCGACTGGGCTCTGGGCTGACCCCTGACCCCAGGGGAACTCGAACCCCACTGCCGGCTGAGCCTGACCTTGGACTCAGGCTCCACCTCCAGTTCCACCTGACCTGTGACCCCATCAGTCATTACAGATAAGGCCCTGGATGCCGCAGTGCCCTGTGTCGTGGGGTTCCAGGCCTCGGGCTGGCATCCTATCCTCCCAAATTCCTATGCACTGCAGCTCAGGAGGCTGGGCTGTGCAGCTGCTGCTCCACAGTTCTGAGGGACGGAGCCACCTGCCTTGGCGACAGGGCAGGTGGCGCTCTGGTTCCGTAGGAGGTGACAGCCACGCCGTCCCTCTCTCATTGCTTTGCAGGGGTCTGCTGCAGGTTGCCTTACAGCGCAAGGGCCAGGCCCTGGAGGAAGAGGAAGACACAGAGGCAAGGTAGCTGCCCCAGACCCCCGTGGGATCTGTGGGGCCCTCTCCCCAGGGGCAGCCAGGCTCGGGTCCAGGGAGGCCTCACACCTTTCTCCTGGGGCTCCCTTGGGGAAAGGGGCGCTTCTGGGGGAAACGTTGGGAGTTCATGCCATTGACCAAGCACTGTTTATTGACCATTCGAGGATCAGAATGACCCATGACCTCTGTTCCACGAGCAGCCTGGGAGGGGGTCAGTGCATCAGGTGTCTCTTCGCTCTGAAGGTGCTAGCCCAATCTCATCTCCCTGGTACTCAGCTGCCCCAGGCACCCTCCTCCTCCCTGCGTACAGATGGGAAAACTGAGGCCTGGCAGGGGCTGAGCCTAAGGTCACACAGCAGGAGTTATGTGGGTCATTAACTCTGTCCCCCCAGCTCCCTTGCCCTGCTGAGATCAAACCTTACAATTTGCCCTCAGATTCCAGGCCTAGAGATGCTGATCAGAGAGGCCTTTCTGTCACTGCCTTGAAGGAGGCATGGGAAATGGGGTTAGACATGAAGGGGAGCATCTCCCTGGAGTCCTAGGAAGCACAGAAAACTAGGAGGCGGGACTGCACTAACCTGGAAGGACTGCTGAGGGCTCTGCTGCCAGTCACTTGTCCATCCGGGGCCCTAGCTTGGCTTTCAATCAAATGGGGATCAAAATCCTGCCCCAGCGGATCCATTGGCTGCGCTGTGACCCAGACTAGGCTTGGGAAGGGTTTTCTAGGGAGTGAAGGGGCCTGGAGGCAGGGACACTGTTGGGGGGACAAGGAGCAATGTGGGCTTGTTGAGGGGCAGCCCGAGTAGCGATCCCCACCCGCAAGCCTCCACCCTGCCGGCCCCAACCTGTCCTGGTCTCTGTCGCGCAGGGACCGGCGGGTGCACGGACTGGTGCTGCCCCTCATGCTGCCCAGCTTCTACTCGGAGCTCTTCACGCTCTACCTGCTTCTTCATGAGAGAGAGGACAGTCACTACAGCCAGGGTATCACCAACCTGAGCCTCTTCCCCGACACCAACCTGCTTGAGTTCTTGGACGTGCAGAAGTAAGTTCCCACCCCCACCCCCGACGCCCGGCGCCACGCTCGCCAGGGCCCTTGTGTAGCAGGGGATACAACCTCCACTCAAATTTTCTTGAGCCAGAAAAGGAGGGCACCAATTGGCCATGTGCCCATGAAGCCCTAGGTTATGCTGGTGGGGCTGGGTCTACGGCATGAGAAAAGGAAGCCGTTTTCTTTCTCTTTCTCTGTTGGTCTGTGCCTGGCTCCCCCGTTACGGTGACAAACATGGCACCAGCCACGCAAGGTTTATACTCTCCTGGCTCAGTGCCCCCACTGTCCCCACAGGGAGCAGGTGTCGCCTTCCCAACAGCTCCAGCAGAGCCCCTGAAGTCCCTTGCTGGCTTGGCTTTGGTCTTGAGTGTGCCCCTGAATGCTGGTAGGGGCCCAGATTGGCCAGGCCTGTCTCCATATGCCACTGGGACTGGGGCAAGGTCACCTGCTCCCAGCTCTTGGATTGAGAGTGGGGGAGGGGAGACCCTTAAGTGGGGTCAGGGCCTCTCTCGTACCTTTGGTTGGAAAATATCCTATCTCCTCAGCACTCCTTCTGATCCATTGATACTATGAGTGACCAGGGCGTGGAAGCTCTCTCCCCATCCCATGGCCGGTCTCCTGTGTCACACAGTGACAGTGCTTCCCACCCTGTCTCCCCTTTCCACGTGTGAATGTTTCCTGCATCTGACCGGTCACCAGCCCAGAGACCTGGTGGCCAACAGCATCCCAGGTGCCCCTCCTCCCCAGCCCCGCCTGCTGCCAAGTCCTGCCCATGTTTTGGGGCCAGATGGAAGCTGCCTTCTCCAGGATTCCCTCCTGGCCTTCCCTTCGTTGGGCTCCACGCACAGGCTCTGGGTTGCCAGGGTGGACCCGTTTCCTGCATCTGGCCCTGCTGGGGGGCATGGTGGTGGCACAGGGAATTTGCCCTCTGACCTCAGACTCCGGCCCCTCCTCTTGGCAAAGCCTCCTATCTCATCTTTTAAATTCCAGGCATCTGTGGCCCCTCAAAGACCTCACACTAACGACCAACCAGGTGAGAGGATGGGTCCTTTACCTGCCCCAGGGGAGGCCCGAGCCCTGAGCTGGGCCCGCCGATACCACTCGGCCTTCCCAGCAGCCTTTTGCCTCGTGTTGCTGGTCAGAGGCTGCAGAGGATCCGGGTGGGGCGGAGGCGGATGAGGGAGGAGAAGCCAAGCTTCGCCTTGTTCTCGTCTCCGGTGGGTGAGGGTGCAGCCCTGCCCCACAGTGGCCGGGTCCAAACACAGGCTCCACCCTTCACAGGTGTAGGATTTGATCTCTGTGCCTCAGTTTCCTCTCCTGTGAAAGTGTCCCCTCTGCTGTACTAGTGCTGACTCATGGGGTGGCTGTGGGGGGAAGTGGGCAGGCTCTCCCCAGGCAGCGATCTCAGAGGGTGCTTGCTGGACCAGCCTCGCAGAGGGGAGACTGTGAGAAAAGCGGGTCCAGGCCTACTGAATCAGACACTCAGGGAGCAGACTGGGAATCGGTGTTTCAACAAGCCCCAGGGTTCGAGAGCCAGCCACATGGGCACTCAGAACTGGGCGGCACCCAGGGACCGTTGGCTGTTGTGATTATTATCTTTTTGATCCATTCTGATCCTCCCAGACTCCTGCCGACCATGTACCCCACTTGACAGTCGAGTAAACTGAGGCCACAGTGGCACTGTGGCTTGCCCTGGGTCACTCAACCCTCTGGGCAGGGCTGTGCTGAAGCCAGTGTTGGGGATGGGGTGGGTGGCCAGGGGCCCAGGTGGCCGTGGGGAGGAGGACGTGACAAAGCTGAGGGGACCGTGGCCTCACCTAGCTTGCTCCCCCCACCACACAGAGACACTCTCTGGTCAAGGACAAGTGCTTCCTGTCAGCTATTGAGTGTCTGCAGAAGGTCATGTGAGTCCAACCCTGGGCAGGGTCGGGGTGAGAGGCAGGAGTCTCAGGGCCCCCCAGTGGGACAGAACCTGAGGGCCTTGATCTGAAGCCAGCCGCCCCAATTGCAGCACCACGATGGACCCCCGGGAGAAGCTGGAGGTGCTGGAGAGGACATACCGGGAGATTGAGGCCACCGTGTCTCGGGTGCTGGGTCAGGAGCACAAGCTGCCCATGGACGACCTGCTGCCACTGCTCATCTACGTGGTGTCACGTGCCCAGTGAGCTGCAGCCGGACCAGGAGCTGGGTCCCTTCCCACCCTGCCCCGCCCCCAACCAAGACACACTCTGAACAACGAAGCCTTTGAACATCAGGGTTTATGGACACAGCTTTCCTTAGTACAGATGGGGAGGCCGAGGCCCAGGGAGGAGAGGGTCCCAGGGTCCCAGCCCGTGTCCCGGGGCTGCCAGAAGTAGAGCAGGGACCACACCCCAGTGTCTAGACTCCCAGGCCAGGGCTCTCTGTGCCAGCTGCTCAGTGCCTGTCCCTGATGTGCCCCCCCTTCTTCCTCTCACTGGGGGTGGTTGCTTTGCAGAATCCAGCACCTGGGGGCCGAGATCCACCTGATCCGTGACATGATGGACCCCATCCACACAGGGGGCCTGTTTGACTTCCTCCTCACGGCCCTCGAGGTGAGAGACAGAAATGCCGTGGCCACTGGGGCAGGCCCCTTCCCCGCCTCAGCCATCATCCTGGGGATGAGCTCGCCCCCATTCACGACGTGTGTGCCTTTGTGGGAGGGGTCCTCCCAGAGCCCCTGGTCCTGCCCTTGTTGAAAGGGGCCGGGGAGGGGTGGCCACAGTGCATCTCAGCCCTGGGGACCCAAGGCCTCTGAATGTGTTCTAGGCTGTGTCCCTGACCACGATAGGAGAGGGAAGGCCCTATTTCCTTGCACAGGGCTGAGGTGGAGACCTGGTGGTCCAGGCCTGGGAGGTGGGCGTGCCCCAGTACTGGGCCCCGGAGCCTGTGCAGGTGGCTGCTGGCCTCAGCCTCGGCTGTCTCCTCCAGTCCTGCTATGAGCACATCCAGAAGAAAGACATGCACCGCTCACCCAGGTAGCCCTGGTAGCTCAGCCTCCCCGGGACACGCTCCAGAGCAGAAGGGCCCGCCGTGGATTTCCTGTGGAGCGAACATGGCCCAGCCTGGCCCTTGTGGCCCAAAGAGCAAAGGGCAGGTGCCTTCTTCCCCTGCCACCAGGCCATCCCAGATGACCTGCTTGACCTGGAGCAGCCTTCAGGCTGGGGGCAGGGAGCCTTGCCCCCAAGTCATTGGAACCGCTCTGGGCCTCAGTGTCGCTGTCTGTAAAATGGTGGACCAGAGAGCTTATAAAGGACCCTCCATACATCTTGCTGAAGTCCCTCTGGAAGTCTGACCTCGGTCTGTTGGGCTGTAACTGAAATTCTCATGTCACTGGCAGTGTCGTTCCCTATTTTTCCACTCCTGATCAGAGTCTCCACGCTGCTAGTGACCACTCTGTTTGCCGGGCCTTTCTCCCCTGAGTGGTCTCCTGGGGACCTGCTTCCTTCGCGACTCTGCTCCAGGGGTGAAGCAGAGGAGCAGGGTGTTACGCAGCTGCTGGGCCCGCCCCGCTGCCATGCCCGCTGCTGAAGCATCCGGGTCGCTGTTCTTGCATTCCATAAAGGAAGCACTGACCTCGGAACTGAAGATTCTGAGAAAGCCCATCATACCTGACCCTGAAGCTGAATCCCCACCAGGGGCCTCAGGATGGGGGGTAGCTGGGGGGCACCCACAGACCCTCAGCGGTGATATGGGGCAGTGGGCGGAAAGATCCAGGTGCCTCCCTGTGCTGCTGCCTTCAGAGGAACAGGCAGCGGTGAGGCTTTCTCTGACTGGTTCCACCGAATGTGGCAGCTGGAACGGCCTTGAGCTCTGGTGTTTCCAGAAACCCTGTGACATCCCCACGAAGGTCCCTGACGTCCAGGTGCCACGGGCACTCACGCTTCGCCAGGACTGCGGCAGCGCTTACCAGTATCTTAATCCTCTCCAGGCTGGTTCTTGTGTCTTGACAAGTGAGAACAGCCTTGCCTCAAGGCAGCCCCGAGTCTGGGAGACGCCGTAGCCTCACTCGGAGCCCCGCACACTTCACGGCCTCCTCCAGGATCAGGGCAGCCTCGCTGCTGTTCAGATTCACCAGGACCTGCCCCCTCGCTGGGCCTCACCCAGCACCTGCCAAACTGGAGCCTCTGGACAGGACCTCGGGGTTTAGGGCTGAGAAAGACAGAGACGCTGGAGAGATTAAATGGCCTCTAGTGAGCAGATGTGTCTCAGTCCCTCCGACTGCGGCCCTGGCCCTGGAAACCCACCTTTGCCCTGGTGACCCCACCGCCACGCCCCCTGCAGCCCTGGCCCAGCATGTAGTCTCTCTTGCAACTTCTCACCCTCTGCTTCCCCTCGCCCACTGCTTCCTTTTCACAGCCAAATCCACCCTGCTCCCGAGTTCCTGCCTCTCGTCTGGTCCCAGAAATGTCCTCCTCCAGGTCCACTGGGCTCCAGGCTGCTCCCGCCTCGCAGGCCCATCTCACAGGAAGTGCCTGTGACCCAAGGCAGGAGCCCTCCCTGCTCCCTAGCCCTTCTCCGGGGCCCCTTCCCTGACCCCATTACGTTACTGGTGAGTGACAGGTGGGTGCCTGCTCCCCCCGGGCACGCTGCTGGCTGCCTCTCCTGCACCAGTGTCAACAGCAATGGGTGGTGTGCGTGGAAACAAGTTCACTCAGGGGAGGTCAGACTATGATGGGCCCTGGACCCCAGGGCGGGGCTGCATTTAAGACTGGCCAGGGCAGCGTCTGTGCAAACAAGCCCCTCAGGCGTGACCGGGACAGGCAGGGACCCACTAGGAGTTGGAGGTCCAGCCAAACTTGGGCTGCAAGCAGACAGGAAGTTGATGCCAGCTCCTCAGGAGAAAGGGAAGAGAAGACAGCCGCCCTCTCTGTCTATCTCCGGGGCTCAGGTCCACCTCGCCTGGGCTCCAGGGGCTCAGGCCTGGTCCTCTCGCCCAGGGCCCTGTCCACACCTGACAGTGATGATGCTAGTCTGGTATGGCATCTCCACGCCATGACCTGCTACAGGGCATGAACTCCATGATGGCCACGGCACAGCCTCTGACTCAGCGTGCTTGGTGGAGACGATGTCTTCCTGAGAGGGGCAGAGGGTGGCCCTGTGAAGTTCCCCTTCCTCAGTAAACAAGCTTCACCAGGAGATTCCTGGGTACCAGCCTTGTGCCCTGTGTGGGTTAATGCTCTCGAACACGGCAAACAAACTCCCAGCCCTTTTTAGGCGAGAAGGGCTGGCTTTCTCTCCCAGGAAGACACCAGCAGACTACCTGTGCTTGTTAGGCAGAGAGAACAGGAAGCTGGAGAAACTGAGTCCACAGCTGTCCAAGTGGGAGCTGGCAGGGGTCTAGAGGGACCTGAGTTCTGACCAAGCTTCTGTTTGTTTGGATGACCTCCGAGGGTGCTGGGAGCTCATGCTCAGCTGTGCAGCCCTTTGCCCACAGGAGCTTCAGGGAAGACTGGAGGGTGTGGGAGCATGAGGGGGCAATCGGAGGGCTGACGTGGGGCTGCTGGAGACCTTCAGCAATGCTGTGTAGATGAAGCCAGTATTCCCTGAGCAGGAACCTACGTGTAGGGCCACATGGCTGTCCCAAAGGGATGGCTGTCCACTGCGGGATCAGTGAGGGGTGCCTTCTCGTGGGCACTGGGGAAGGGGTATGTTTAGGGCTAGGGACAAAGTCAGTGTTAGGGATAAAGTGAGGGATTAGGGTTAAGGTCAGGGTTGGGTCAGTGTCAGAGTTAGGAGTTAAGATTGAAGTGAAGGTGGGAGTTAAGAATGAGGTAGGGCCAGCCGAGTGGCACATTGGTTAAGAGTTGGCTTGGGATGCCAACTCTGAGCCCCAGGGCCCCAGTTCGGATCCCACATGTGGGCCAGTGATGCTGCGCCCCTCTACAGCTAAGATGGTGAACAACAGCTCGACCTGGAGCTGGGCTGCCGTGAGTCACCAGCGACGGTGTAGGCTGCAGTGGGGCTGGCCGGTAGCTGGCGTGCACTTTCGTGAGCTGCCATGAGCTGCCGTGAGCCACCGTGAGTGGCCATCCAGAGGCCGGTGACCGATCTGCCTCACCTGGGAAGAGCGCAATGATAATACCAACATGGGCCAATGAAGCGACATCCTCCACAACTAGACTGAAGAACAAAAGGACAGCAACGTGTCTGTTCCCCTTCCCTGAGTCCCCAATGCTGTTCCCCTCCACCAATTCCCCAATAAAATCTAAAAAAAAAGATGAGATAGGTTAGAGTAAGGGTCATGGTCAGGTTTGGGTCAGTTAAATGGCCTGGTCCAGTAGAACTTTTCTGGTTGGCTTTGACAGCACAGTCCCAGCTCCACATGGGTGGTGAGCCTAGAGCCGTGGCATCTGGGCCACCTGTCCCCTCCCCCCATGGGTCCCTGTCCACAGACAGAAGGTGCCTCGAGATGGACAGGTCTCCCAAAGCAATCTTCCCATGTGCCCTCAGCTGAAGCCTTCCCCCTCAGGTCCAAGGGTGGCTGGCAGAGATCAGGAGAGGGGAAGGTGGCCCGGTCAGCAGGGTCACGCGGGGGATGACAGATCCAGCAATCAGTTAAATTGAGGGCAGTAGTTGTTATGGTCTGGAAAAAGCACATGCGAGAGCTTTGGGTTTGGTTTGTTTGGCAGCAGAGAAAGACCCCAGGGCACTGGCAATAATATGAGGCCACGGAAGAGCATGTCGGTATCTAGAAAATTAACCTCGCGTCGCTATTTTGGTGGAAACCATCTTGCCTCCCAAGTCAATAGTCCTTGGCTGAAAGTCCCCCAAGAGAATGGAGGTCCAGGAGTTGGATTGAGGGCAGTGGTGACGGTCTGGGACAAGGTTATCCCAGCATTCTGGGATGACAGCCTGGGCCAGGTGTCCTGCTGGTAAGCCAAAAGATGCTAATGGTCCCACCCTCCATCCCTGACCTCCCAGGGGCCAAGGTGCTTCTTCCGACCAGTGGGGCTGCTCCCCTTTCACAGCTGCATGGTCAGCATGACCTGTCCCTGCTGCACAGGGACTTCACCCTTTAAAATGTCACCATTTCTAACTCATACCCCTCTGGCTGGGTTCACCCCTAGGCGATTACAATGTGCCATCCTGGAATATTGCCCAGATCACACTCATGATGATTATCACCAATGTCCATAACTGCCCGGATCCAGCAAGTATAGGCAGGAGGAAGGAGAGGCCCCAGGTGAGACTCTACCCCACCCCCCAGCTCTGCTCCGCCACCCGCAGGTCCCAGTAGCCTGGTTTCCCAAAGCGCTCATGTGTTTGGGGTCTCTTGCCACCAGTGTGGGTCTTTTCTCATTCCCCCTCCCCACCCCATAATTAGATATTGTATTTAAGTGGGTGGTACATTTCTGGGGAATTGCCACAATTAGGGTCTACTTGTTTTTTTCAGTTCTTTTTTTAAGAGTCCGTTTTATCTTTTAATGGCACCTGTTGTCTGTGGGTGATACGAGATATGATATGTCCCATGAATGTGCAGGTAGCTGCCTGCTGCTGGTACTCTCGATCATGACGGTGGCTTCAATGACAGTGTGTTCAGGGAGTTCAAGTATGCACCTGTACGTTGAGGAGTTTTTGAATAGTATATGGCCTGCGTTTGCTCTGCAAATGGGAATTGGGTCACATCCAAAAAAAGTACTGTAGTCAATACCCAGTGGTACCCCTGGGAGGGGAGTAGGGGGTTATAGAGTCTCTTTGCCAGGACTGACAGGTCCAGTCCCTGGACTGTGCCCCCTGGAATTCCTTCTGTCACTCACTTATGGTGGAGCTGGCAGTCAGACTCATTAGCCAGGCTTCCTTGGCTTTGTGTGCTGGCATCACTAGGCTTTGATTTGTACCTTGATTGCCATGCCTTGTGCGATGGTGTGTCCAGGTGGCTGTGGTCTTTACCTGGGTGATGCAGAATTGGTCAGCTTGTCAGTCCCACTGATGTTCATTGTCAAAGGGTCATTTTCCACAGGCACCCATGTGGGTCATGAACAGAGGGCATGGGTCCTATGCAGTCTGCTGCCACAATGTTTGTCCCTGCGAGGGTTGGGACTTGATTATTCAATTCTGTTGTCAGGGGTCAGACCACACTGACAGCCCATTGGCCACCAGCTACAAGTGGGTGAAATGTACCAAGGTGCATTCTGGGAGTGTTTTCCAGGACAAGCACTACAGTCTGCATCTCTGTCCATGAGGCAGGGGTTTTTATTCATACCCAGTTTATAGTTTTTCCCCATGGCTCCCCAGCTGCTGTGAACGCTTTAACTTAGCTGGTCCACCTGTGAATTGGATGCAGGGTCCTCAGGGACCTTGGTGTACTGACACTCACAAGGAGCCTGAGGTGCCGGCCCAGCCTCCATATCTGGGATAACTGCACCTGGGGGTGACTGGCCACCTTTCATGCAGGTGGGTGGGTCCATCGATGGCTGATTTATTCCTTTCTTGGATGTAGCATGTATTTTCATTTAATACCAGATGCTTGCTGAGCAGGGCCCACTTTGTCCCATAATGGAGATGCCAGGGAGGAACAAGACACGAGAAGCTGGTCTCTCATTGTCCACCAGTGCCCCGTTGCAAGCCAGTAAGTGGCTCTCAGATGGGATATGCCGAGTGGTGTCTGTCAGGCAATTGCCTTAGTTAAAACACCAGGGGTCGCCTTTGCTGAGTGTCAGCACCCTTCTGCCATAGGCTCCGGTCTGTGTAATTGTCAGCCACCAACACTTGTAATTTTAAAGGCTCTTTAGGACTAACTGGCCTGAGGGAGGGCAGTTGTCCAGCCTGCTGGGTGGTTTCCTGAAGCCCTAGCCCTTCTGCACCTCCCAGCTCTGCAGTTGGTGCCTGGTGATGGCTCCCCGACCACCCTTGTCTTTTGCTTTACTGCCACCATGTGGCTGGGCTCCCACTTGTGCACTTGTCCCACTGCCATTGTCCTTCCTAACCATGGCCTTTCCCCAGTGGCAGCATCCCTTACAGTCAGGAGTGTTATATTTAACACATCCATTTCCATAATGCACTCAGCAGGATCAGTTTTCTGGGTGTGTGGAATGTCCATCAAATGAAACATGACACAAACTAGTTTCAAGACTGTAATAGGGACATTCTGATGCACAATGGCTTCTGCATCAGAAACATACGTTCCTCTGCCTCGTAAGGGACAGCATTTCTTTTCTTAGCTGCCAGAGGGATGGAGTACTGGGAACCCACCCACATATTCCAAGAAACTCCTTGGCAAGCAGACCCCTGCTGGTGGAAGTGTGCTGATGTCAGGCTGTTGAGAGAGGCTGCTGACGTGCCAACACGAAGACTTCATTTGTAGAGTGAGAACTTGCTTTGTCACAGGGTAGAGCCACTCGTGCTGGATTCTGATCCCACCGGTGGCACACGGCAAGGGTCTTGTTCCACTGGCACGTTTTTACATGTAGCCATGTCCTGAACAGTGGAATCGCCCCGATCCCTCATGAGCTTTTGCAGGACAAGTGTATAACACCTCAGTTCTGCATTTCTACAGTAGGACATGGAACTCTCCCAAAGGCCCCGCTCACAAGTTCACCGGGGACTGCTTTTCACTGTAAATTTTGCCCAAATCTTATCAGTTACATCGAGGCATTTTTGTTTGCTTGTTCAAAGGACATGGACCACGGTGTTATCACGTGCTTTTCAGGAATTATAGCAGCAACGTGGGCAGATCGTGCTACCTGCAGCTGGAGCTCCCAGAGTGCAGAGGCGGGGGAGCTGGAGGGGGGCACCTTCTTTTCTCCTTTGGCTTTTCTCCCTGTGCCCCTCTTGGTGCCCACAGGGTATTTGTGCTTAGGGGGATTTTTGTCTTAAAGCAACTGAGGGCAAAAGAGGAGGGGCGGGGGTAGAGATGGGGAAGGAGGGAGCAGCTCTGCACCCCAGGCCCGCTCTGAGATGACTTACATTTCAAGTAGCCTCCAGTTCACCTCAACAAACTCGTAGCTACAACTAAGGCGACATTCTGGTGGCTGGTTTCAATCCCACCACACGCTACTCCATCTCCAGACACTGAATTATAGGTGGGACAGTGAGGTACCCTCGACCCCCTCCTCTCACCCACCACTTGGTGACAGCATGCCCTACGGGATCCCAGGGGATCTTTTCACATCCCTCAATTTGGCCTCTTGGGCCTCTTGGTCATTTCTCCAAGAAGGCCATATATACTCTTAGGGTCCCATGTTGGGTCCCAATTTCTCAAGCAGCGAAGCAGTCCCCAAGTGGCAGCATGACAGCTAATTCCATTCTAGCTGCAGGGAGAACTTGCCACACATCCAGAGACCCAGCCAGTAAAGAAACACTGAGCCCACGTGGGTTCACACGGTTTATTGTCTACACCGACGCCATCAGCAAGATCAGCAGATGTCAGCCCCCCGCAGCCCTGGTCCGGCTGGTCCCACAGCATAACATCGAACCAGGGGGCCAGACGACAGTGCGAGATGTGGGTGGCTTCGGCATTGAGAGGCTGCCTCCAAATTACAGCCGAGCAGTTTCATAGCCTGAGGCTATCCCCTAAGCTGGGTGTGTGTGAGAGAAACAGGAAGACAAACGAGAAGGGCCCGTCTCCTCTTGCTCCAGGCATAATCGCAGCACCATCCTCCCTAACACTCAGGTCAGGCTGCAGTCCAGCCTTGCCTCCAGGGCCTATGTGTGGATGTGCAAGAACCAGTTTATCACCCAGCCTCCTTACAAGCCCCTCGACCAGCTGAGATGCACCCCTTTCTCAGGGTTCTGGGTTCCTGCCCCATGGGGCCCATCTTCCGAGGTTTTGATATTTTTAGCCTCTTCTATTTCTTCCCCCAGCCCTAGGGGACAGGAAGCTGCTTCCTATAATTGTTTGAGAATCTCTTGTTTTGCTTTTTCAGTTCTTTACTTCCTGGGTGTGGTAGGTAGGCAGGAGAATTGTCCCCCAAGATGTCTATGACCTAATTCCCCCCCTCCCCCAACATGTGAATGTGTCACCTTATATGGCATAAGGGACTTTGCAGATGTGAAGTTAAGGACCTTGAGATGGGAAGATTATACTGGATTGTCTGGGTGGACCCAGTCTAATCAAAGGAGTCCTTAAAAGTGGAAGAGGGAGATTGGAGAATCAGAGGAAGATGTGACTACCAAGGAATGGCCAGAGACAGGCAATGCTGCTGACTTTGAAGGTGGGGGAGGAGCAGGAGCATAGGAATGTGAGGTCTCTAGAAACTGGAAAGGGCAAAAAAAAAAAAAAAGAAAAGGATTCTCCTAAGGCTCTGCTCACTAGTTCCAATGCAATGGGTTTTCCCCCCACATCACCAAGCAATTCTCTGACACCAGCTGGAGTCACACAATGTAACTCAATTCCAACACTATCTACCTGGAGATGGCATCAGATCCCACAGGTTAAGGGCTCAGTCCCACAAGACTGCCCCCTTCCCTGTTACACACCTGTCTCCATCCCATCAAGCCTGTAGGTGACTTGCACCTGAGGGTTGTCATAAAATAATCTTTGAGTGCTTAAGGAGACACCACCAGTGGATCCTGTAGCCCTCAGACAACTGTGAAGATCTCTTCAGAATAACTCAGACTCTGTATGTAACCCTGAGGGCATTGTCCCTACAATGGGAGTCATCCAATCAGAAAAGGCAGTATGAAATTTGTCCCTGGCGTCAGCCAAGGTGATCAGTGACACCACCTGGGCTCTGGAGAATGCTCAGGGCAGCTTCCGCTCACTGGCCAGGGCTGTGGTGGGTGATAAAATCTCTCTACACTTTTTCCTGGCAAGCTAAGGTGCAGTCTGCAATTTCTAGTACATTCTACTGTCCTTGGATTCATCCTGTGGGCCAAGGAGAAAGGTCAACACAGAAACTTAAAGGGAAAGCCACCTGGCTGCCTAAGGTAGAGCTCCCTGATGGCTGATGGGAAATTTTCAGCTGGTTGGATCCAGGCCCCTGGGGGATGTGGCTACCTACGGTCAATACCGCAGGTTGGCTTCATCGGCAGCTTGAAGTCCTGTTCACGGTTGGCTTAATTTACTGCTATGTGAGTCAACTGAATGACTCCGGCCAGTGTCTGTCAGATGAGCCCGATCAAGAACGAATTACTCTAAACCCTATGCCAGAGTCTTCCCAGAAAACGATTCTCTCCCTCTCCTTTGTGGGTTTTACTTCCCTCAGTTTTGTTCTCTGCCTTCTTTGTAGCCTTCCCCTTTCCTGTCTGAAACCCTCTGTGGACTTGGGAGCTGTCCTACGAGACAGCCTCTGGGCCTATCGGGATGGGGACACCGCCATGACCATGAGGCACGGACCACCCATCACTAAAGCCACTCAGGGCATAAACGTACAATTATGTTTATTAGGATAAAACTACAAGCAGGGAAGCCACAGAGCACAGCTGGAGGTGGGCGCAGGCCTGGCACAGCTGAACTGGGCACACTGTGGGAAGGTTCCAAAAGCACCACACCCCGGTTGTGCCCTTCGTTTTATAGGCCAAATGGAAAGATTTGGACAATTATGAAATACCGAAAGCCTCCTGGTCAGGAAATGGCCTTGTAAAAAGGAGAAGCCTCTAAAGCTTAGCAACTGACATCAGTCTGTTTCATGTTGACTCAGACACACTGGGCAGGCCGTCTGCTAGAAAGGGGTAGGAAATGAGCCCCCAGCGACATTTACTCAGTCCCCTCAGTCCTGCTTTGAATGGGGTATTATTGGGGAGTTTCCCATAAAGCAGTGTGCTTGTGCTAGACGCAAACCCTCCGTTCACTCATCCAATAGATAAGTTTTATAACATGTTATAAATGTTGTTCCAGACCCGAGGGCTGTGCCAGATGCCAGGGCAGCCAAGGCTTCTTCCTTCACAGTCAGCCTCTGAGGCCCCAGGGGTGGCTCCTGGGTCTTCCTGGCCCACAGCCAGACCATGCGGCCGGAACTCTCCTTAGGTGGTCTTCTCCCATGGCCTTTCTGAAGTTCTCCCAAAGCTGGCCTCCCACCCCATAGCTGCTTTGTCTTGGTGAAACTTTCATAGATTGGAAAAAAGGAAGCAGTGTCTGCTTGTCTCCAGGGAGTCAAGTTTTCCAAGGAGAATCAATGAGGACTGAAAGGACACAAGCCAAGGAAGCAGAATGAATCAAGAGCTGAGCTTCGAGGCCTGATTCGTCCTCTAAAGCTCTCTTTTGACCTTGGACAAATGAACCCTATGTGTTATTTTCCAGGAACTAAACCAGGTTCTATAGAAACCAGGTTTCCTAGAAGAGAATTCCACTGGAGCTTTAAAACTGATGGGCTGAAAAAAAAAAATGGTGAGTTACATCCATCTAGGTAGACATGAAAATCTGACTTTATGTATTAGCCCTGAAAGAGTAATCTTATTCCACTTGTATTTACATCTTTACAAAACAGTGTCTAAAACATTTGTAACCAAAACGTACCAGTCAATAAAAATCTCTTCAGTACAGGCTCAGCCCGGGAATAGGATAGAGCCCTAGCAAGTCAGCAGTGCTTGGGCATTTCAAAAGCTAGACATTCGTTTTTAATACTCGGAGACAGGACATTTACAAACTGCTTTACCTGTCAGCACACCCATAATAAGACCCCTCCCTTTGGAAATGGCATCTCAATTCCTCTTCTTCCCACTCATCACCCCCTTGGCCATGAGTTCACCATTTGCTCCAATGGGTCATATGCTTTGCTCTGGAGGCCAGTATAGAACCAGCCAAGATTTTTGCCAAGTATCTCTCCCCCATTTAAAAGACCACGCAGACATCAAAACAGACAGGCCTTGAGATAGCTGAAAAGTGTCCTGAGGAGGTAGTGTTCTAGAATATCTGAGCGATGACCTGGGAATAGAATTTCTTCTCCATATTACATTCCACCAAGCTACCTGAGTGGTTAGCTTCTGTAACCCTCCCCAAACCAGCTCCCTTGCACCTTATCTTGAGTAAGCCATTCCTCATAGAAATGGGGCCGCACCTCCCAAAGGACGTGACCTTGGGCTGGACAGGAGACTCTGACCCTCTCTTATAAATTAAGCAGTACAAAGGCGATACATTTTAATTGTATTTAAATTAGTGTCGCCCTTGAACTAGGGTGTAGTGGTTTGATTCTAAACTTTGTAAACTTTAGAAGGTGGAACTGAAATTTTGAAAATGGAACTGGCAAGATTTGTGAGTGGCTTATATAAAAGGTTAAGAGAAAGAGAGGAGTTAGGGCAACTAGATTTTAGTCTGAGTAACTGGGCGAATGGGGCATCATTTATGGAAATAATGAGACTGGGAATAGGTGGAGATTGGAGGTGGGGGTGAAGAAGCCTTCTGGGAAAACCTTCTTAGAAGGAAAAAATGCTTTGATTTTGAAAATTTAAACGTAGGAGCAGTCTTTAAGTGCACTCACTTGAACCTCATTTGCAACTCTAAAATTTATCATTCTTAGAAGCTTAGCAACCACTAACTTGTTTACAACATCTATCATTTACACCATTTGTTCACGTACCATAACTTGCTATGTGTCAGGCACTGTACTTTACTTATGAAGAATGTACTATTATTAACTGAAGCCCAGAGGTTGAATAATTGGACTAAGCTCCCCTAGTTAGAATTATGCACAGTAGAGTTCTCTTTCTGTATAGTTACACTACATGGAAAGTTAGCCCAATACTTTTTGGCTTAAAAACAAACAGCACCAGCTCCCTGGTCCCTGTGAAATACATGCTACCCTGTCTGGAAGCTTCTCCTGATCACTGGATGCTTCATTCAGCGAGTGCACAGTACTACCTACTTGCTGAGAAAAGTGAATCTGAGAGAGATGCCTTTGAAAAATCTTTGGTGTATACTTTTGGTGACCATATTTCTTCCTCAAAAAGTGCAACATGGGGCCAGATATTAATAGCACCTTTGAAATCAGGACTGGTCTGGGGAGCTCAGGTTATTAGGTTCCCCCTTGAGATGAACTGAAATGTCTTTGCAGAATTTAGTCCCTGAGCTGAGTGGGCTCTGGGTGCTCTCCTCCCAGCAAATAACCCATCACACCACAGCTCTCAGACTGACGCTTTCCCCTAGAGGTGTAACTTGGCTTTCTAGAGTATTGTCTGACCTCTGAGGCCTGAGGTCCCAGCCGACTTTACAGATGATGTGGGAGGACCTCCCTGAAGAACAGCCCCACTCCCTGATCCAGGCCCTGAAGTCCCCTTTTAATCTATATTATTTATGACTTTGTGATCAAGAGAAACAAACTCCAGCCAGCTCAAAAGAAGGGAATTTATTATATGGATGCGGCATATATGGTCTGGGAAGGACCAGAACCGGGAGTGGAAAGCTGTTGAGAACCCTGGAGAGTGATTTTGTCCTCCGTAATGATTTTCTCTAGCACCTCCTTCCCTCTTCCTAGCAGTTAGATTTCTCTGCTTTCTGGTCACCGTAGTGGCCCCTGGAGCCCTCATATTCCCATGGTGTTCACTCACATGCTCAGAAGAAAATGGATTCTTTCTTGGTCCCACCCCACACACTGGGAAAATGCCTGCTGGGTCCACACTGTGCTCTCTTCTGAGCCTGAGTCAGGGTAGGGCTATGTGGTATAAACACCCCTGTTGTGGGGGCCACAGATTTGGAGAGGACTAGGCAGAAAGAGTCTTCTCTGAGTTTAGCTCTGGTTGGGTGCTGCTCAGAACAGACAAGGATAGGAGCGTGACTGGTCCCCAACAAGGATGATGTCTTCTAGGGTCATCCATGTTGTAGCAGGTGTCAGATATTCCTTCCTTTTAAAGGCTGAATAATATTCCATTGTGTGAATTATACCACATTTTGCTTATCCATTCGTCCATCAGTGGACACTTGGGTTGCCTCCACCTTTTGGCTGTTGTGAATGCTGCAATGAACATGGGTGTACAAATATCTCTTTAAGATCCTGTTTTCAATTCTTTCGGGTATATACACAAAAGTAGAATTGCTGGATCTATGGTAATTCTATCCTTAATTTTTTGAGGAACCATACAATGGCTGTACCATTTTACATCCCCACCAACAGTGGGGTTCCAATTTCTCCACATCCTCAGCAACACTTATTTTCTGTTTTTTTTTTTAATAGTAGCCATCTTAATGGGTGTGAGGTGGTATCTCATTGTAGTTTTAATTTGCGTTTCCCTAATGATTAGTGATGTTGAACATATTTTCATGTGCTTATTGGCCATTAGTGACATCTTCTTTGGAGATATCTATTGAATTTTTACTTGAATATGTCTGCTCAAGTCCATTGCCCATTTTTGAATTGGGTTCTTTATTTTTTTGTTGTTGAGTTGTAAGAGTTGTTTGCATGTTCTGGATATTAACCCCTTATCAGATATATAATTTGTAATCGTTTCCTACTATTCCATGAGTTGCCTTTTCACTCTGTTGATTGTGTCCTTTGATGCACAGAAGTTTTAAATTTTGATGTAGTTCAATCTATCTATTATTTCCTTTTGTTATCATGTTTTTGTAGTCATATCCAAGAAATCATTGGCAAATCCAATGTCATAAAGCTTTTCCCCTATATTTTCCTCAAAGAGTTTTATAGTTTTAGCCCTGTGTTTAGGTCTTTGACCCAATTTGAGTTAACTTTTGAATTTGGTATAAGGGAAGGGTCCACCTTCATTCTTTTACATGTGGCTATCCAGTGTTTCCAGCACCATTTGTTGGAAAGACTGTCCTTTCCTTATTCAATGGTCTTGGCGCCTTTGTTCAAAATCATTTGTCCACGTATGTGAGGGTTTATTTCTGGGCTTCCTATCCTATTCCTGTGGCCTATGTGTCTGTCTTTATGCCAGCACCACATTGTTTTGATTACTTTAGCTTTGCTAAAAGTTTTGAAATCAGGAACTTATTCTTCTTTTTCAAGATTATTTTCGTTATTTGGAATTCCTTGAGATTCATGTGGATGTTAGGACAGATTTTTCTATTTCTGTAAAAAATACCATTGGGATTTTGATAGGATTACACTGAATCTGTGGGTTGCTTTGGGTAGTCTTGACATCCTAACAATATTAAAATTTCCAATCCATGAACACGGGATGCCTGTTCCCTTTATTTGTATCTTCTTTAACTTCTTTCAGCAATGTTGTGTAGTTTCCAGTGTGCAAGTCTTTGCCTCTTTGGTTATGCTAATTCCTAAGTATTCTTTTTGATGAAATTGCAAATGGAATTGTTTCCTAATCTTTTTCAGATAGTTCATTGTTGGTGTGTTAGAAGTGCAACTGATTTTTGCATGTTGATTTTGTATCCTACAACTTTTCTGAACTTGTTTATTATTAGTTCTAATAGGGGTTTTTTTTGGTGTGTGTGTGTATGTATAATCTTTAGGGTTGTCTGTATATAAGATCATGTCATCTGCAAAAAGGAGATAAACCTTTTATTATTTTTTTCTAGTCTAACTGATGGCCAAGTGTCCATTACTATATTGAATAGAAGTGGTAAAAGTGGGCGTCCTCTCCTTTTGGGACTCCAGTGACACAAAGTTTAGATTTTTTGTTATTGTCCCACAGGTCCTGAGACTCTGTACCTTTATTTAAAAAGAAACTATGTTGACTCTGTTGTTCAAATTAGATATTTTTTTTTTTACTATATGCAAGCTTACTGATCCTTTTCTCTGTATTCTCCATTCTGCTGTTGAGCTCATCCAGTGCTATTTTGTTGTTAGTTTGTTTACTTTGGTTATTGTACCTTTCTAAAATCTCCATGATGTTCTTCTTTATTTCTTTGCTGAGACTTTTTTCACTTTTTAAATTTGTTTAAAGAGTGCTTTTAACTGCTTGTTGGTGCATTGGTATAACTGCTTAAACGTCCTTGTCAGATAATTCCAACATCTGTGTGTCTGTTGATTACCCTTTCTCATTGGAGTTGAGATTTTCTTGGCTCTTGGAGTGAGTAATTTGGGACTATACCCTGGACACTATGAGTATGAGGTTACAAGACTGTCCTCCTTTTTACATGTCTATTTTAGCGGGCTGTCAGTCTATTTATGTTAAGAACGCGTGTCCTGGCCCATGTTTGTGGGCTGTTTTAAATGTCACTTCCTTTTCAAAGCCTTTGCAGTGCTGCTGTGGTCTGTGCTAGTGGGCTACCCAGAGGCCAGTTTGAAACCTGGGCCGTATTCTACACCATAGTTCAGCTCACAGTGTTTGCCACGTTGATCCTGGTTCGTTTTATAAATGGATGTGTGCAGGACTCACTACACAGATTTAAAGCATCCCATTGTGTGCTGAATTGTGTGCTCCCTCCAGCCGCCCTCCCCGCCCCCACCTCAATTCATATGTTGAAACCTTAAACCCTAACGCGATGGTCTTTGGAGAGGATGCCTTTGGGAGGTAATTGGGGTTAAATGAGGTCATGAGGGTGGGGCCCTTGCAGAAGCTCCCGGCTGGCCTCCCCACCTATGTCCTGCCACCTTTTGGTGCAGGATACCCTCCAGAACCATGGCCGTTGTGGCATTCCCCTGGCCAACACACTTCAGTGGCTCCTTGTGTCTTTGAGAAAAGTGCAGACTGTCAGTCAACAAGACCCTGTCTGCTGAGTTTTGCAGACTCAGCTTTTGCTACACCTTCTCTTCACACACATTCTAGCTTGGCTGAATGTATTCCCTCAAAGCACCTAGGACCTGTGAACCCGGAATGTCACCTTTGCTCAGATGATGCTTGGGCTTACCTAGCCTGTTCTTAAGGAACTCTCCCTAGGCCAGGGGACCCATTACCTGCTGGGGCTCCCAGGGCTAAAGTCCCTCACACTAATTGCCTTGCCTTTTCTGCTGTCTTCCCTAGACTGTAGCCTCCTGAGCCAGCACTTCTGGTTTTCTCTGCTGTATTCTGGTTGTATAGCACACACAGGGCCTGGCATGTGGCGAGCCAGTAAATGAACAATGACTCTTCACCTGCGTTTCCTGCCCCACTCTACTGCATTTAGATTCCAGCAGCGGTGTTTTGTGATGGCCGACCTCTGCTTCTGAGAGCCTCTCAGCCTGAAAGCCTTGTCTTTCTCCTCCCTCTGTTTAATTCCTATTTTCTTCCTATGCCCAAGAAAAATTTCTCTTTCATTAAACTGCTCTCAAATGAGCCCAGCTGGGATTTGGAGTTTATTAGCTGAATTGAATCCCAGATTGCATGAGAGACCATAGCAGGAGGGGGGCTCTGAGCCCTGTTCCCTGGATCATAGAAGTGTGGGACCAGGGGAGACGCCCACTCAACCCTTCCTGCCTCCTGGTGGCCCCCCTTGCCCTCATGAAGGCTTTCGGGCTCTGGCAATGTGGATGGAAGCACTTCATGGCACATCAGGGCACTTAGAGGACTGCAGCCTGCACTTGCTACTGTCCAGAATGTCCCCTGCTGTGCTCGCTGTGTTTCCTGGTCACATTGCCCTGCGTGTGTGTGTGTGGAAAGCCTGGCAGGTGCCACCGACAACCATCACGCACTTTACAAGATGCATCTCTCTGCTCCCTGGCCTGGTTGGAAACTGTTGCCCCAGGCCCAGTTCCAGTTTTCACTTTCAGAAGTAGCAACCCTATGCTGGGGACCTGAGAAATGGCTGGGGAGTGACAGTGACATGTCAAAGTTCAGATTCTATATGGCAAACATTTTGTTGGGGTGGCCAGATATACTTTAGTTGAGTTGACAGGGAGCTAACCAGTGTAAGCACGTGGACATTTATAATAAAGCAATGAAGGGGCAGCCGGTTAGCTCAGTTGGTTGGAGCAGAGTGCTCGTAGTACCAAGGTTGCTGGTTCGATCCCCACATGGGCCTCTGAGTTGCGCCCTCCACAACTAGAATGAAACAACTACTCAACTTGGAGCTGGTGGGTCCTGGAAAAACACACAGTTCCCCAATAAAAATAAAAAAAATAAAAATAAATAAATAAAGCAATGAGATTAAGAGCACGCACACCAGTGATGGCAAGGCAACCAAGTTTTATTAAAATTATCCTGAGCTTATTCAATGGGTCTAGGTAATCATGTTTCTGAACAAGCCAATTAATTTTGTATGAAGCAAAAATAGTATTAGACCAATTTATTTGCAAACCTTATTTAAATGACTATTTACAATATTTTTTATTTCTGCAGATAGGTGTATTTTTCTTCACGTCAAATGAAAACATAAAACTGTGTCCTATGAGAAATGTGGAGCAAAGCTACTATGCGATGTTTCAAGCCGTCTGTGCTTAGATCATCCCCCACCTGCTGTGCTTAGAATTGAAAATATTTGGATTTCAAAATTAGACAATAATTATATAGAAGTAAAGGATGCTGCATGGAACTTTGGTATTAAATAGTCTCATCTTTAGAGACATTTGAGATAATATCCTGGCCTCCATGCAGAGGACTGATGTGGCTGATAATTCCCGCTGAGCACTGGGAAGGGAGTTGCAGGTAAGCCCCTCGCAGGTGGGGGAGACACTAGTATGCGATCTGTTTGGTAAGGCAAAGGGACTCAGTGATCCGTGTTGGTTTCTCCCAGCAGAGCTGCCTCAGTGCTTTGTATCGTCTTGTGTCAATGAACCAAGAAGTTCTCGGCCAACATTTGCCCGCTTTTCAGTCTCATCTGTGCTGTTCCTCAGCCTCAGCTTGGTTTCCAGTCTCTGCCTCCATTCTTCTCTGAGCCTGAAAATAGAAACAAAACACACACACATGGAGCGTTCATCTCTTGGTGGTTGTGTTCATGGTGGGGGATGCTGACGGTGGGGAGGTCGTGCGTGTGGAGAGGGCGATATGGGAACTCTCTACTTTCTGCTCAATTTTGCTGTGAGCCTGCTTGAACAAATGAAGTCTATGTTTAAAGATTAATTAATAAAAAATAGACAACCAAGTCACATACTTTCTCAGCGCACTTCTCCCAAGGCGGTATTCCTCCGATTCTCGGTAGTAAGTCTGTTTGCCAATTTCTCTTTCCCAGAAGCGTTTGAGCTCGTGACAGGTGTTCCCGCAGAAAACCTCCCGGCGGACGTACTGATTGTTCATCCCCTGAAACAGAAAATATCAGCCGAACCTCCATAGAGCACGCTCCCTCGGGCTCCCGAGGGCACAGATGTCCTTTACCTGAGGGAGACCCTGGCCAGGCACAGCTGGGATGACCGCAGCCACCTGTTGTCAGGGTCCAGTGATGTGAATGCAGACGCTCCCCACTGGAGCGTGGCAGGTCAGAGGGACCTGGCAGTCCCTCCATCCTTCCTTCCTTCCTCCTCACAGAAGAACAGCTTCTCAGCTTGTTATCAACAGGAGTGAATGCAGGCATTTTATGCATTTAGTTGTCACAACTTTCTCATGAGTGGACATCGCCTCCCCATTTTAGAGGTGGGACATCTGAGGAGTTACAGAACTTGCCTGTAGTCCCCCAGCCGTGACTGGCAGACGGCAGGCTGCATCCTTCTGGATGTTTTCAAGCCTTTTCTTAAAGGGGTTTGTCACAGAGGACTGTCCCAGTGTCTGGCACACCAGAGCAAGCAGCTTTGAGGTGTGTATGTAGGTGTGTGTGTGTGTGTGTGTGTGTGTGTGTGTGTGTGTGGAATGATACACATCAGACACTCAAGAATGTTCATTTTTTTACATGAAAAAACTCTGCCCAGCTCCCAGACCTCAGTGGGTCCAGCGGGCAGGTCACAAGCAGGGCCTGGACAGTGAGAGAAAGGAGTTAGTGGGCTACGGGAAACGTGCAGGGTGAAGCAGTGCCCAGGGGGATAGAAGCACCGATAATGAAAGGGGACGGGCTCACAGGATATTGCGAGGGTGCCAACTCATGTGGTAAACAAAGGTGGAGGGTATCAGTGGAGCCTCCAGGGGCTGTGTCTGTGCAAAGGTGGGTAACACCAGCACAGGGCTCATGGGGGGCGGCTCAAGTAGTGCGGGATGCAGTGTGAGTCGCCTGGGCGCTAACACCCTCGGGAAATACAGAAAGCGCACCTGGACACACGGGTCTGGAACCCAGCATGAAGGTCCGACCACAGCTCCCTCTCAGAGAGTGACTGGGCAGCAGAGACGGTAGAAGGGGAGAGGGGTTTGAAGCCAGACGTTTACTCCAGACCGGTTTGTGCACTGACTTGATGCGCCTTCTGCTTGTCAACAAATTCTCTGGGCCTCAGTTTCCTCAGCTTTAAAATTTCTCTGAAGATCAAATTTGATCATGACCTGAAAGCATTCTGCAATTTATAAAGTTCTGAATATGGCTTTTGTAGTCCTTAAACTTCAAACTGTACAGGGCAAAATGGTGTCATCAACAATGAGTAGTCATAATTACCTCCCCCAACATTCTTTCTGTAGGGATGAAATAATTCCACTTGTCTTCTCTTTCCTTCTGGACCAGTGGCGGTTGACCTTGGCTGCCCACTGGAGTCAACTTGGGAGTTTTACAAAAACCTGATGCTGGGCCTCCATCCCCAGGGACTCTGATTCCATGAACTGGGACTGTCTTGGGCATCAGGGTTCTTAAAGCTCCCCCTGTGATTCCAATATGAATGAGCCAAGGGGAGAACTGCAGTCTTTGATCCTGTCTTGTCTCGCTCTGGGCACATCTGAGTCCAGAGCTGGCCCCAGGGAGGCTGAGGTGATTAAGGCTGGGCATAGGGATGGCACAGTCACAGCCATCTTGCGAAGTAGGCATCGTTTTCCCATTTTGCAGGCAAGAAAGCTGAGGTTCAGGGGTAGCAATTTGATGCTCTCAAGGTCATCCGGCTAGTAGGAGGGGCAGCTCTGATACTCAGGGCCCAGGTCCATCTCCTGCCCCCTAACTGTCCCCTAGGGAGGAGGAGGACTTCCTGGCCTCCTGGAAGTGCTCAGTGACCTCATGCTTTCCTGGCAAAATAGCAGAGATCTGACTTTGCAGTGAGCCCCGCACCCCAGAGCAGAGTTCTTTGGAAATGGGAACCATCCTATATTTTATTTAAATACCTTCAAGTGTGTAGTGATGGCCAATAAATACTTGTTGGATCGAATACATGCTTTCTCCACCCCCACAAGTTACAGTATTCTCAAAAGCTGGCCCAGAAGTGGCAGTGGTCCCTTTGACAGTGCTGCAGGCATTGAGGAAAAGTCCATAGGGACAACGTGGGGGCTCCCTCGAGTCACCTTGCCTGCCTAGTGGCCCTGGTGGACCTGGCGGCACGTGTTACCATGGACATGCATCTCAGGGAGGACAGGAAGGCATTCCCGTTTGCACAGTCTTTGACTGGAGTTCACTGCCACACAGTGACTCTGGTCATTTTGAGTTCTCGTGAAGCTTCTGGCATTCCGGGGGGAGAGACAATTTGGGGAAGTTACGAGCACATTAGATTATTTCCCCACAAATTTAGAAGGTTCATTTTTTACTCTGAAGTGTCTACTTACTTCAGAAGAATCGAGCGGCGAGAGCCTGAACAGGGACTGTGTGTGCCGTTGGGCCTCACACCTACTTTCTCGTCAGGATGCTCTTCCTGCGTGTGGGTCCGGAGGCTGCCCAAGCTCCGGACTTGGGAGCCAGGTTCAGAGAATTGCTGAAAACAAGGGCAGCCTCCCCTGCCAAGCCGAAAATCACATCGGGGTGGGCCCAGAAGAATGCAGGCAGCGAGCTCCGGAAACCACTCCTGCTACGTCTGCTTCAGCCTCCTCTTGGGCTGAGCTTCTGGGGCTCCAGGCCAGGGGAGGCACTGAGAACAGGGGAAGTTAAGGCAGAATCGCAGACCCAGCACCCTAGGGACAGGCAAGCATCACACGGGAGTGAAGCAGCTGTGTCTGGCAGGGAGCTGAGGGATGTGGACGCTAGAGTCCATCCATGCCCTACCCAAGAGCATCAAAACACTCTTCCTCCCCCACTTGCCTGCCATTCCCACCACCCAGTTATTCAATCAGTGCTCATTCAGCAGTTGTACGCTGGGGACCCAGTGAAGAGGGAGCAGTCCAGGAATTGGCAGCCATCACCGACATTTATTGAACATCTACTCTGTTCTAACATCCATTAACTCATTTAATCTTTAACCATCTGGAAATGCCCACCTCTGCTTCCCAGCCCTCCTCAGCATGCCTGGCACTCTCCAGCTCTGTCTGCTTTTGCTACAGAGTGACCCTGGGCCTCTGGGCCTCTCCTGTCTCCAAGCCACATCCTGTGCCTTAGGACGGAAAAGGCTACCCTAGTCTGCTGCCCTCCTGTCCTCCCCACCTGACAGCTTCCGGAAGTTGATATTTATGAAACCTCACCTCACCTCTAGCAGATGAACAGAGGCACCGGCCCTGCCTGCCTAATGCTGTCTGCTCCCTGCTCAGGCCTGGGCCCTAGATTCACATTTCAATAAGCAGGGGAATGAGAGAGCTGAGGGTAGGCACCCCCCATAAAGGAGGGGGCACTGGTCATCACCTCAGAGCTTTGGGACTTTCTTTATGTGTTCTGAACCTCAGTTTTGTCATCTGTGAAATGGGGTTGTTCTGAAGATTAAATCAGATCATGTTCATGAAAATGGTCAACACCAATGGGCATTGAGCATCACTGTGTGTGTCCAACTCCGACAAGCTCGGTCCTGGCCCTCTGGTTTTCTCTGTGTCCGGCATAAGGACATCATCGGCCAAAGCTAATAGAGTGTAACTGACAACCTCAGAAGCAGATGGGGGTGGTTTGGGCTCGGGATGGAGGAGGGGAATGACTGTAAAGGACCATGGGGGACTTTAGGGTTATGGAAATGTTCTATATCTTGTTTCTAGTGATGGTCACATAGCTGTATATAATTGCCAAAGTTGATCAAACTGTACATTCAAAATGGGTGAATTTTGTTACACGTAAGTTATGCCTCAAAAAAGTAGAGAGAAAAAATGTCTTCTGTGTTTGGATTAGAGATTTATCCATGTTCCCTGGCTGTAACCTACTGGGAGACCCTGTCAGTATCTCATTGTTAGGGTCAGCCTGTTCCTTCACGTCACCTGTTTTCTGTGAGTATTTGTGTTTCGCTTTCCTGGCTTCTAAAATGAGGATACTACTCTACCTTGCAGAAATGTGAGGAGGAGAATATCAGTAGATAGAAAGCCCTTTGGAAACACAGGGGATTGTCCTTGATAAATAAATTGCTCCATTCCTCTGTAACTCCTTGTCCAAGAATCGAGCTACCAGATTACACTTTTCTGGAGAGAACTGGTGCTACCGCTTCCAGCCCATCACCACCAACTGGGAAAAGCCATAACTTCAAGGACAGTTATGAACTTTACTTCACAATATTAATTTGTGCTTAAAGAGGACAGCAGCATGTAACACCTTCACCTCAATTCAGTTAAACAAAGTGTGTTGAACTTTTACCATCTGTGAAGCATCTATGCAGCACGAGGGGCCAAGTAATGTTCAGTGAACCAACTAAGACAAAGGCACATTTGTCTGTTTTAAGTTCTAACGCTGTACCAACCATTTAATTTTCCAAGCCTCAGGTTACTCGGCGTATTAAACCCAAATTGAGGAATGAGAGAGGGGCGGTTTTTTAAAACAAGAATTTTGGCTTAAACTGTTCGTTCTCAGGACTCTTGGCTGGAGTGGCTCATTATATCTCAGCCGACCGTGCATGCTACCAGTATATTTCTTGTACATCCAACACCTCAGAAGAGCAACTGTTTTTGTGATTATTTTTCACAACATTTAAAAAGGCTCCATAAAGATCACAGCTTAAAACAGAACAAAGCGTTCCAGTTCCAGATAAAATGGAGGAAGTACACTCCACCCTGTCTCCACAGACACGGCAGCTCCAAAACCTGGACACACTGCAGCTAACTGAGGACTCTGAAAAGCAGGCAGAAGCAGGTGCCCCAGAAAAGACCAGAATTCCAATTACCATGGAATGGTGCTAAATTTTCTGTTTTTACTCTGGGCTCCCCAGTTTAGACTCAAGGCAACCGGGAACCCACAAGAGGGAACATGGCCAGATAGAGCTCCAAGAAGTCCTCTGATTCTAGGGAGAAAGGAGACTCAGTGCTCAGAGAATTATGGGTATCACTTGTTTTTCCTTTCTCCATCCTCTCAGGTCTCCAGGGAACTCCAAGGTGAGGCAGCAGCGATGGAATTGACTGGCAAGGCAACAGCAGGGCCTGCAGACACAAAGCCCTGAAAACGGCAAAACTTAATCCGATAGGAGGCGTTGTGGTTCTGTGAGGTGGAGCGGACCCTAGCTGTTTTTTCTCTCTCAGACCTCTGGACATTTGACCCCAGATGTGAGTGCAACCCCAAGAAGTGCACTGGCAGAGCAGGTAACTAAAGCCTCAGTCCTTTCTGGCCAAAGGACTGAAAAAAGGGGAGTCCAAGGAACTGGAAATTACCTGGGATACTACAGAGGTGGGCAGACCTCTGGAAAGAGGCTCCTTAAAAAGTGCTTATGAACACCGAGGCTGGCATCCTGGCTGCACATGCGTCGTTCATACTCCAAACAATGGAATTAGTAGAAAAATCATCACAGGTATAGAAAAACTGAACAACATCATCAGCCAACTAGATCGAAGTGTAATTTGTGAACCTCTCTACCCAACGATGGCAGAACACAGGTTCTTTTCAAGTAAATGTGAAGCAAACCACAAAAATATTCCTAGAATAAGTGAGTTTAGCAAGGATGAGATCAACACACAAAATTAATGTATGCCAGCAAGGAACAGTTGCTGAAACTGAAATTAAAAACACAATACCATTTATAATAACCCCAAAATGAAATACTTAGGTATAAATCTAACAAAACTTGTATAAAATATGTT
>NW_017731368.1:3433789-3434926 GCF_001890085.2 Hipposideros armiger
ACTTGTATAAAATATGTTTGCTAAAAACTGCAAAATGCTGATGAATGAAATGAAAGGGATCATCAACAAATAAACATGTGTTAGTGATTAGAAGACTCAGGATAACAGAGAGATATCAGTTCTCCCAAAATTAATCTATAGCTTTGTTGCAACTCTAATAAAAATCCAAGTTGGATTTTTTAATTGATAAAGACAAGCTGATTCTAATATTTACATGGAAAGGCAAAAGAATAACTAAAGAGTAACTAGAGTACCTAAAGCAGCTGTGAAAATTAAGAATAAAATTGAAGGAATCACACTGCCTGATTTTGCGACTTACTATAAAGCTATAATAATGAAGATATGTGGTGGTGGGTGTTGGCAAAAGGACAGACATGTCACAGATGTGTCTCAACAAATGGTGTTGGAACAATAAGATGCCAATAAGAAGAAAAAAGAAAAGAAAAGAAGAAACAGAAAGGAAAAAAAAAAAGAACCTGACCTCAACCCCACGTTTTATACAAAAAGTAACTCAAAATGGATCATAGAGCTAATATAAAATGTAAAACAGTAAAACTTGTAGGAGAAAATGTAAGAGAAATTTTTTTTATGGCTTGGGGTGTTAGACATGACACCAAAAACACAATCTATGAAAGGAAAAAATAAGTTAGGCTTCATCAAAATGAATATTTTGCTTTGCAAAGGACACTGTCAAGGGAACAAAAGATAAGATACAAACTAAGAAAATTTTTTTTTGCCAATTACATATATAACAAAGGATTTATAGCCAGAATATATAAAGACCTCTCAAAACTCAACAATATTGAAGCAAACAACCCAATTAAAAGATGGGCAAAGCACTTTAACAGACACTTCACCAAAGAGGATACACAGCTGTCATATAAGCATATTAAAAGCTGTTGAACATTATTAGCCACTAGGGAATTACAAATTAAAACCATGTAGAAATACCACTATACCTCTACAAGAAGGGCCAAAATAAAAAATATTGACATTATCAAGTGCTAGGGAGGGTGGGTGTGGATCAATTGGAAATCTCATGCATTGCTACTGAGAATGCAAAATGGTGCAGGTATTATTCCAGAAAATAGTTTGGCAGTTTCTTACAAAGTTCAACATATACCCACCATATGACCC
>NW_017731368.1:3437674-3440805 GCF_001890085.2 Hipposideros armiger
TTTATTTATTTATTTATTTATTTATAAGATTTTTATTAAAATATAGCTAACATAAAATATGATATTAATTTCAGGTGTACATCATAGTGATTCAAAAGTACCCACCTAGCACTATACATAGTTATTACCATATTATTGATTATATTCTTTACGCTAAAGACGTGATCACCATGATAAGTCTAGCAACCATCTGACACCATACCACACTATCACAGTACTATTGACGATGCTTTGTATTTTCTATGCTGTGTATTACAACCCCAAGACTTAATCTGTTTTATATCTGGAACTTTGAAGCTCTCATTCACCTTTATCTTCCCCCCCTTTAAAAAATATTCAATTACAGCTGACATTCAATATTAATTTCAGACATACAGCATTGTGGTTAGACATTCATATAATTTATGAAGTGATCCCCCTGACTAGTACCCACCTGGCACTATACATAGTTATCACCATATTATTGATTATATTTCCTATGCTTTACTTTACTTCCCATCCTGCCGCCTGTTGGCAGCTCAGCTCAGGCCAGGAATTGAGCCGCTGTTGCTCAGAGCTCGCACTCCTGAGGGAGCTCTTATCCAACTGAGCCACTCGGCCGGTCCTTTCCCATGACTATTTTATTATGATCAATTTGCATTCCTTAACCCCTTCACCTTTTTCACCCTGCCCCCAACTCCTTCTCATCTGTCACCCCAACAGATTTAGTACCCATCTGACACCATACATAGTTATTAGAATATCATTGACTATATCCCTTATACTATACCCTACATCCCCATGACTACTGTGTAACCGGTTTATACTTCTTAATCCCTTCTCCTTTTTCACTCACTCCCAAACCCCCTCCCATTTGGCAACCACCAAAATGTTCTCTGTATCTATGAGTTTATTTCTGTTTCATTTGTTTATTTTGTTCTTTAGAGTCTATTTATAAGTGAAATCATATGACATTTGTCTTTTGCTGTCTGACTTACTACTCTCAGCACAATACCCTCTAGGTCCATCCATGTTGTCGCAGATGGCAAGATTTTATTCTTCTTAATGCCTGAGTAATATTCCATTGTATATATGTACCACCTCTTCTTTATCCATTCATCCATTCAAGGACACCCAGGTTGACTTCACATCTTGGCCATTGTAAATAATGCTGCAATAAACATATGGATGAGCATGTCCCCTCAAAGTATTGTTTTGGGGTTCTTTGGATAAATACCCAGAAGTGAGATTACTAGGCCCTTCTTTGTCCCTTGTTATAGTCTTTGTTTTAAAATCTATTTTGTCTGGTATAAGTATTGCTATCCCTAATTTTTTGTTTGTTTGTTTCAATTTTCATGAAAAATCGTTTTCTATCACTTTACTTTCAGTCTGTGTGTGTCTTTCGATCTGAAGTGAGTCACTTATAGGCATGATATGTAAGGGTCTTGTTTTCTTATCCATTCAGTCCTCCTATCTTTTTTTTTTTTAAGCTTTTATTGGGGAATCAGGGAAGGGGAACAGACAAGTTGCTGTCCTTTTATTCTTCAGTCTAGTTGTGGAGGACGTTGCTTCATTGGCCCATGGTGGTATTAACATTGCGCTCTTCCCAGGTGAGGCAGTCACTCCCTGGATATTGGATGGCTGCTCACGGCGGCTCATGGCAGCTCACTAAAGTTCATGCCTGCTGCTGGCCAGCCCTACTGCAGTCTATGTACGCTGTCGCTGGCAACTCACGGCAGCCCAGCTCCAGATCTAGCTGTTGTTCACCATCTTAGCTGTAGAGGGCGCAGCGCCACTGGCCCTCATGTGTCATCTGAACTGGGGCCCTGCTGCTCAGAGCTGGCGTCCCAAGCCAACTCCTGACCAATGCACCACTCGGCCAGCCCCTATCTTTTGATTGGAGCATTTAACCCATTTATATTGAAAGTAATTGTTGATAGATATGTAATTATTGCCATTTTATTATTCATATTTTTAATTTTAATTTTTTTACATATTAAAGAAGTCCCTCTAATATTTCTTGTAATACTGTTTTGATGGTGATGAACTCCTTTAGCTTTTTCTTGTCTGGGAAGCTCTTTATCTGTCTTTCAATTCTAAATGATAGCTTTGCTGGATAGAGTAATCTTGGTTGTAGGTCCTTACTTTTCATCCCTTTGAATATTTCCTGCCAATCCCTTCTGGCCTGCAAAGTTCCTGTTGAGAAATCTGCGGATAGCCTTATGGGAGCTCCCTTGTAGGTAACTAACTGCTTTTCTCTTGCTGCTTTTAAGATTCTTTTTTTGTCTTTAACCTTTGGCATTTTAATTATGATGTATCTTGATGTGGGCCTCTTTGGGTTCATCTTGTTTTGGACTTTCTGCAGTTCCTGGGCTTGTATATCTGTTTCCTTTACCAGGTTAAGGAAGCTTTCCATCATTATCTCTTCAAATAGGTTTTCAATTCCTTGTTCTCTCTCTTCTCCTTCTGGTACCCCTATAACGTGAATGTTGGTATGCTTGATGTTGTCTCAGAGGTCCCCTAAATTATCCTAATTTTTTTGGATTCTTTTTTCTTTTTGCTGTTCTGATTGGGTGTTTTCTGCTACCTTATCTTCTAAATTGCTGGTTCAGTCCTTTGTTTCATCTAACCTACTGTTGATTCCCTGTAATGTATTCTTTATTTCCATTATTGTATTCTGTATTTCTGACTTTTTTTTTATGTTTTCTATCTCCATTTTTATGTTTCCTATCTCTTTGTTGAAGTTCTCCCTGAGATCATTGAGCATCCTTATAACCAGTGTTTGGAATTCTGAGTCTGGTAGATTGCTTGTATCTATTTTGTTTAGTTCTTTTTCTGGAGCTTTGTTCTGTTCTTTTATTTGGGACAGGTTTCTTTGTCTCCCCATTTTGGCTGCCTCCCTGTATTTGTTTTTATATGTATTAGGTAGGGCTGCTATGTCTCTTGGTCTTAGTAGAGTGGCCTTATGTAGTAGGTGTGCTGTGGGGCTTCCATGCACTCCAGGTGCATCTCTTGTGTGCCCTCATGTTGTAGTTGAGCCTTGGTTGCCGTATACACATCAGTGGGAGGGATTGACCCTCGGGCTCATTGGTTGTGAAGACTGGCTGTGACTATAGTGGAGGAGTTGTGGTGCAGGGGCTGACCATACAGAG
>NW_017731368.1:3441400-3442495 GCF_001890085.2 Hipposideros armiger
TCCTCCATCTGGTAGAAAACTGCCCCTCCAACCCTCATCCTGAAGCCAGACAACTCAGTTTCCTCTCCTGCCCTCTCCCTGTATGTCCCTGTTGCCTCTCCAACTGCTGCCCCAGCACTGGCACTCAGAGTCAGTGATTTCGTTGGTGACTGTCTGTGTGCAATCCCTTTAAGAGGATCACCTGGGACTCCAGCCACCTTCCATCTCACTTAGCCACAATCTCTGCTGGTTTCCACAAATTTCAGAAATTATGGGAACTACTTTCCCCAGCACTGGAACCCTGGGCTGGGGAGCCTTGTGTGGGGCTGGGACCCCTCACTGCTCTGAGGGGACCTTTACACCCTAGATATCCTTCCTGATTTTTAATGGTCACATGCAGGTGTGGGATCAGCTCGTTGAGCATCTCTGCCCCTCCTATGAGTCTCAAGGTGGCTTCTTCTGTATGTCCTTAGTTGTAGGGCTTCAGTTCAGCAAGATTTCAGGTGATTTGCAATGATGGTTGTTTTGTAGTTTAGTTGTAATTTTGATGTGGTGGTGAGAGAAGGTAAGCACAGTATTTACCTACTCCGCCATCTTGACTGGAACTCCCCCTAGCATGGAATTTTAAAGGACAAAGACGTATGATTTTTCTCAATTCACCTGAATTTTGGATTGACAACCTTCTGAATTTCCAAATTTTCATTTCGTGTTTATAATTTATTTAATGGGCAAAGACTCCTCCAGGGGTCTTCTCAATCAGCTTCTCCTTCTCCATTGAAAAGGCAAGTATTTATTGCCCCACAACAATGTTAGATCCTTTATAAGCAAGTTCAAGGTCAATAAGGCAGGAATCGGGGAACCAACACATTTCTTTAGCTGATTCCAATCTCTTACTAACGTCAGTTTTGTGACACCTGAGGTATTTACAGGTATTTGTGACACCAGGGTTGCGTGGTGTTTCTTGCTTTCATTTGGCTCCTTTTCTGGGGTAAGCTGACTGGGCCAGGAAAGGCCCTCCCAGGGTTGGTAGCACCGAACCTTCCTATTAACATAACGATGGTCTTTTTTTCTAAGAGTGAGCTCCATCCCTCTTAGAGTTCACAATGCTTTACACAC
>NW_017731368.1:3444130-3445232 GCF_001890085.2 Hipposideros armiger
CAGCCAGACCTCTGTCCACTGCAGACCCCACCTCAGAGCCGGGAACCGGAGCTTTTCTGAGAGACATCCTCTGCAAACTCTGCCTCCCTCCGAGGCTTCTAGTGCCTTCTGTGGTCAGGAGTACTGGACCACTTTGTGATACATTAATCTGTAGGGAATTAGAAGTCTGTCTCTCTGACAATTTATCTTCAAGGACCTCATTTAAAATCGTGCTTTGTAAAAGATAAGAGTTGCAAAATCATCAGGGCCTGCCTGGGCTTGTGTCTCTCTGCTGACCTTTCCCACCCCTTTATGAATCTGATCCTTTGGATAAACCATTCCTGCTTGGCCAGGAGGGGACGGCAGTTCATGAGCTGCCTTGGATTACACCAGCATTTTCACCGGAGTCTTCCCTGTCATTCTCTGAAGAAAAATGAGAAAGGGAGAGGATTTTCCAGCAGAGCCATGGGGAAGATTATTTTGGGCAAGGGCTTTCTGAGATCTTTCCAGACATTAAGAATGAAGCTGCTGAGTCCAGTCACGTCTGGCCAAGCACGTCCTTACTTTTCAAGGGTACAGCTCAGAAAGGGCAGAGACAACCCACAGAGCAGCTCTCTGGCCAGCCCCGAGGCTGGCTTCATGGAGAAGGGGTCAGGCTGAAGTGATAGGGTGATGGGGCTCCTCCTCTACTAGGACCTGGGGGGTGGGAAATGGGGGGGAGTGACGTCGCGTGTGAGTGATGATATGTGTACAGGTCTCAGCATACCGACACCCTGTGCCTGGACTGCAGCTGGTGATCTATGAGGGACACAGCACCCAGCTAGCGCTGCTGCTGGGCAGTGGGGGATGCCAGCCATTGGACTGGAGGGCCTCTACCGCGAGTCCTCCAGATGATCAAGGTGTCACCAGGGTGCAGCCTGGGACAGGGTTAAGACTGGGAGAGTCCAGAGGCTGAGTTAAGACCCAGCTCTGCCTCTGTCAGGCCTTGGAAGTGTTTTAAGGTCATCTCCAGTTTGAATACATAACGGTTTCAGGGAAGTTTCTTAACCCGAGGTCCATGGATCATGAAAAGGCTTTAAGGGGCCCATGAAGCCCTCATATGTACCTTTATATGTGCGTTTTT
>NW_017731368.1:3446427-3447837 GCF_001890085.2 Hipposideros armiger
TGTTTTTATTTCTTTCTACTAAATGCTTATTAACTTAAAGAAAAATCAGTAACATTAGATTTGTTTGAAACCCACATTTTTAGGATGAGGTGGGGCTGGGGCTGGGGCTGGGCAGTTACAATGTACCATGGGATTTAGGGGCCTGGAGTGTATAGTCAGTGTTCGAATCTATCTTTACCCACCAGTTGTGTGGCCTTGGGCAGATTAATTATCCTGAGTCTCTGAGCTGTTGTTGCTTTTCTGGGAAATGGTGGTGACACAATAGTTAACCAACACTGGTTGAAAGCATCAAATGAGATCATTTAAGAATTTTTTTAGCAAAGTTCCTGGCAGAGTAAGCCCACATAGATGGGTGTCTATTGGAAGCTATTATGAGAACATTAAGAACCAGGGGGGTTAAATGAATTGCCCCAATTCACCCCAATGAATAGTATTTGTTCTATTATATTATATCACATTGCCAGGAAAAAAAGGCAGTAGAAAAACAACGTAGGTCTGTAGGCTATATATAAGACAGACAGAAGTTTAATGTAAATCCTTAAAAGATAACAATCTAATACAAAATTAGGCAAAGGACATAGGAAAGATACAGATGGTCAATACACATACAGAAAAATGCTCAACTTCATTTTCAAATGTTGCTAATGACAATAATCATGAAATACGAGGTTAATGTATTTGCTGAAGATTAAAAAGGGACTAAGACCCCATGTTGAGATGCTATAAGAAAACAGGCACTCTCTGACTCTTTTGGTGGAAATGTCAACTTAAAAACCTATACTGTTATGCCAAGTTATTGGGTTTCATTTAATGAGCTGCTTGATTTTTACAATAACTAACATGTGAATGCTCTTTTTTTTTTGGTATAAAAAGTTGAAACAACACAGACACACCTAGAATTAGACATGAACGTTCCCCTTCACCACCACATCCACCCACATCAACCCAGTCCTGCTTTCCTTTTCAGCTACAACCATTACCAGGTTTAGTGTGTGTCCCAGTCATTTTATTAGGCATGTGTACAAACATATGTAGAAATAAGACATGTGGCTTTTTAAATATAAGTGGCCAGAATCCGAGGGGAAGGCTCGCCGAGGGGAAGGCTGGTTAGATCCTGTGTCTCCTGGAAAGGAGACAGACTATCCACTGCCCGGAGGGGTCTTGTGGACCCTGGGGAACTGGAAGGGTCTGCACTGGTGGGCTGACTTGCTGCAGGACCTTGCCGTGAGGACAGCAGTTCCTGGTCCTCACACCCAGCGTGCTCCCTCTGTCCCCACAGCAGAGGGACCAGTTGGCCAGCCCATGTTCAGCAAGCTCACAGGGACCCAAGTGACTGGGAGAACTAGACCACAGAGGAAAAGGAAGCCATAAAATCCATTGCCAGCAGACCCCCTTCTAGTTCATGTTTTA